>NW_012102310.1:861934-868256 GCF_000951045.1 Mandrillus leucophaeus | reverse complement strand
TGATTTTTTTTTAATTAAAAAGATGACTCTTTAAAAATAGGCAAAAACTGGATGTAGTAGTGCATGCCTGTAATCCCAGCTACTCAACAGGCTACAGTAGGAGGATCACTTGATCCCAGGAGTTCAAGGCTGTAGTTGACTACCCTTGTGAATAGCCACTGCACTTCATTCTTGGCATAGTGAGACCCCATCTCTAAAAAACAAAATTATAGAGTCCAAATTGGACAGTACACAACACTGGGACAGTACACAACACTGGGGGTATTGGAAAAATGTATAGGAGTAAAAAGTTTTCTTACTCTTAGAGAAAAGACCTCAGGTTGAAAAAAATTTGATAAAGATGAAAGATTGGCCAGGCACAGTGACTCAAACCTGTAATCTCAGCACTTTGGGAGGCTGAGGTGGGTAGATCACTTGAGCTCGGGAGTTTGAGACTAGCCCAGGCAACATGGCAAAACCCCAACTCTACAAAAAACACAAAAATTAGCTGAATATGGTGCATGTGTATGTTGTCCCAACTACTTGGGAGGCTGAGGTGGGGTGATCACTTGAGCCCAGGAGGTGGAGGTTGCAGTGAGTCAAGATTGTGCCAATGCACTCCAGCCTCAGCAACAGAGCCAGTCCCTGTCTCAATAACTAAGAGAAGAAAGAAGGAAAGAAGGAAAGAAAGGAAGGAAAGGAAGGAAGTAAGGAGGGAGGGAGGGAGGTTTTAAAGAAAAGGACAAGTAAATACAGTTTGATAATATCAAGTGAAGAAGTGTTTGAATAGTCTGTTTATGATAATAATTACTATAATATTTTCAAAATATTTATACTTGTAACTATTTCTCCCTAAAATGTTATCACTTATAAGGAAATAGCCACAGATAGTAAATAAATAATAAACATACAAATTCACAAATTAAAAATAAAAAGTTACTGTAGACTTCAGATTTAAATATTGTGTAAAAATATTTATCCTGACTTTCCAACATCAGCATATTTTCCAGTCATTGTAGTTTTGTTAAACAGAGGAAAAAGGAATTCTCAGAGATGACTGATTGTTCAGGGAGATGAATCCTGCCAGAAAAATGTTAAGAAGGAAATTGCTTAGCATCAAACTTTTAAGTAGCTTAAAATGCCACTATCTAGTCAAGCATTTTTATTATTATTATTGATCAGTTTCATCATATTCATAGGCATGATTTCATCCCTCCATGCAGTCACCTTAAATCTACCCTATGGAGAATCTTAAAACCTTTTATAATAAGAGCTTAAATACAGTGTGCAGCATTAATACACAGAAATTAGTAAAACTGAGATTATTTTATCTTCAAACAGTGTTTGAGCATCTGCTGTACTATGTTCCTCACTGAGGATGCAAAGAAATGGGAGGTGCAGTCCAGGTCCAAGAGAAGCGCTCAGATCCAGGGGAAGATACAGCAGGCAGGTAAAAAGATGGTTAACAATGGATGTGGTATCATCTAAGTGACATGTGAGCCGGTGGCTAAGGCACAGAGGAGAGAGGATCTGGAAGCTGGATGTATGGATGAGAGAGACTTGGTTTGAGTTTCAAAGAAACAGTTGTAACAAAGTCACAGATTAAAAGGGAAACAGGTTGATGCTGTTCCCAGCGTGAGTAAAACGTTCCCACAGTGTGATTTCCAGCACCGTGAAGGGTGAGTTGTAAATTCAGGAACACTTTGTAATAGCAAATCTAATCACACAAGTTAAGTAACCTTATATGGTAACTTAAAAGACTTTAACTTCCCCTAGCTGGGAGTTTTGGATAGATATCTTTTTCTTTTCTATATTTCTAAAAACATTTTTGCAATATTTTTAGTTACACAAGCAATACCTACTCAACATAGGAAAAAAAAGTAAGCAAAAATAAGAACATAAAAATCAGTGAAACTTTCAGCTCTGAAGTTACCGCTCTTTTTATTTTCATAGATAATATTGCTAAATTGTTCTCCAAAATAGTTACATCAATGTATATTCTCACCATGGATATTATTTGTATGCAAAAATACGTAATTAATGTATTTTTTTTTTTTTTTGAAAGGACAAAGGTTTGTTAAGGCCATTTGGTTAATCCCAGAGTAGGTGTGATTAAAATCATGGTCTTTTGAATATATTAAAGTAGAAGTAATGATTCTGGGAACCGAATGGAGGAGAAAGTATAACTTTTGGTTATAAATTCTTATTTTCTTCCTAGACTCATGATTGGGAGAGATACCTTTGTAAGCAAATTGTTGATGGCTACAATAAGAATAAAATTTGCCAAAATTTTGGCTTTAAAATTATGCAAGGGCTGGCCAGGCATGGTGGCTCATGCCTGTAATCCCAGCACTTTCGGAGGCAAGGGTGAGTGGACTGCTTGAGCTCCAGAATTCAAGACCAGCCTGGGCAACATATTGTCTTGGCATCCAAGGAGAAAGCAAAGGGCTAGGCCCAGTGTGGTCCTCACTGGTCCTCTTGGTACTGGGGCAGTGGCCTACTAACTCTATGCTTTACTTTGCCATTAAGAACCAAGCAGCTCTGTGGCAAATATGTGAGTCTCAGGGCACCAAACATGTTACTGCTGGAAAATATCCACGTTACTGGCAGCAAATCTGTTATCAGTCTGCAGCCACCTCAATTCTTGCCTGCTCAGAAGACAGAATTTGACTAAGGGACATAAGGCAGAAAAAAGAGACATGGGCAAGTTTCCAAGCAGGAGTGGAAGTTTATTTAAAAGGGCTTTAGAACAGGAAAGAAAAGAGTACTCTGGGAAGAGACCCAAGTGGGTGACTTGAAGAACAAGTGGGGTGATTAACCTAACTAGTACTTTATAAGCGGGCCCCTTTCCCATGATTCTCCCCTTAGGGTGGGCTGCCCACATGAGCAGTGCCCTCCTTACCCTTGGGAGGTGAGCACGCTCAGTGTGTTTAGGAAGTTGTACACATGCCCATCTGAGGCGTTCTTCCCTTTTCCAGTGGTGTGCATCCGGAATCTCATGCTCTGCCATTTTGTCTCAATGCACATGCACAGGAAGTTGCTTCTCCCTGGCGCCTACATTCAATTAACACTTTATTTATTTATTTATTTATTTATTTATTTATTTATTTATTTTTGAGATGGCATCTCACTCTGTCACCCAGGCTGGAGTGCAGTGACATGATCTTGGCTCACTGCAACCTCCGCCTCCCAGGTTCAAGTGATTCTCCTGCCTTGGCTTCTCAAGTGGCTGGGATTACAGACACCCACCACCATGCCCAGCTAATTTTTGTATTTTTGGTGGAGATGGAATTTCTTCATGTTGGCCTTGAACTCCTGACTTCAGGTGATCCACCTGCGTTGGCCTCCCAAAGTGTTCGGATTACAGGTGTGAACCACTGCACCAGCCTCAATTAACACTTAATGCAACTGGTGTGGACCATCAGGAAATGGCCTCTCCCTGGCACTGGCTGCTAATTTATCACTTTTAGTGAAGCAATGTGATAATTACCAAACCATCACCTGACATTCCTCATGAGTCAGGGAGAGCCCTCTCCTGCCCCACTCATGCCTAACTGCCTGTAACAAATTGGTGGAGGCCACACCAGACACTGACCTTGGCTTTCTCACTACACACACTGTCAGGAGGACCAGCGGTGAGGCTTCTGCACATGGCATCAAGTGGGAGACAGAGGAGGAGGGGCCGAATGGGCAGGCACTGTGCTGTGACCACAGTCAACAGCCCCCACCTGCCTTTGGGACCCCCAGAAATATCTCGGGGACAGTCTGAGTGGGACTGCTTTCTTGTTGGGTCAGGTGGGCAGGGATGTGGTGTAATCACCTAACAAGTTCTTCCCACTGCACAGAGAAAATCAATTCACTGAGACCAAGGCACTGCAGTAGAGAAGAAGAGGCTGGCCCATCCAAGAGAACTGGAGTTATCACTCAAGTCAGTCTCCCCCACCTCCAAGTCTCAAAGGTTAGGGTTTTTATGGACAATTTGGTGGGCAGGGGGCTAGGGAATGGATGATGCTGATGGGTTGGGGATGAAATCACAGTGATGTGGAAAACACTCCCTGTGTACTGAGTCTACCCCTGGGTGGGGCCACTGGACCAGTTGAGTCAAGAGTCTGGGTGGGATCAGTCTGAAAAATATCTCAAAAACCAATCTTAGGTTTTACACTAATGATGTTATCAATAAGAGCAATAGAGAAAGTCACAAATCTTGCGATATCTGGCCACATGATTCCTGAGCAGTAACAGATTATGGAAAATATACCTACTTTTTAGCAGAGTTCAGGTCCCTCACATAATCCTATTCTTGTGATCTTTCATTAGTATAACTAAGGTGGGTGTTTGTCCCTGAGCAAGAAGAGTTAATTTTAGGGAGAGACTATTATCCTTGCTTTCGAACTAAACTATAAATTACTACTAAAGTTAGCTTGGCCTATGCCCAGGAATAAGGAGAGCTTGAAGGTCAGGAGCAAGATGGAGTCAACTATGTCAGACTTCTCTTACTGTCATAATTTTGCAAAGGCAGTTTCAATGAGAAGGGAGAACAGATGGTTGGAGAAGGGCTCAGGCCACTGTATAGTGGCAAAATCAAGAATGACCTCATTTTGTGGGCAGGCTGGTAAGGACTGCTCTTATAGGTATGTGTGAATGTGACTGAAATCCATTATGACCGTACTCAATTATTTTTGGGAAAATTCATTCTATAAATATTTATTTCTTCTCTTCCATTTGAAACCACTTTATTTTTCTCTCTTTCAACACAATCATTTTAAACAGTGGGGCACTTTTTATCACATGGTTCTATCATATTTGATTTTAGGATCTCGCTATTTTTGGACTTTTAGGCTATTTTGTGCTATCATTAATTATGATACAGTAAACATCCTTCTTAATACAGTTTTGAGCACAACTATTATTTTCTTAAAATAAAGACTCTAAGTGAGGTTCCAAGATGGCCAAATAGGAACAGCTCCAGTGTACAGCTCCCAGCGTGAGCAATGCAGAAGATGGGTGATTTCTGCATTTCCAATTGAGGTACCGGGTTCATCTCACTGGGGCTTGTTGGATAGTGCGTGCAGCCCACAGAGCATGGTGGGGCATCACCTCAACCAGGAAGCACCAGGGGCCAGCACCCTCCCAGTAGGGGCCAACTGACACCTCACACAGCCAGGTGCCCCTCTGAGATGATGCTTCCAGAGGAAGGATCAGGCAGCAACATTTGCCTTTCTGCAATATTTGCTGTTCTGCAGCCTCCACTGGTGATACCCAGGCAAACAGGGTTTGGAGTGGACCTCCAGCAAACTCCAACAGACTTGCAGCTGAGGGTCCTGACTGTTAGAAGGAAAACTAACAAACAGAAAGGACATCCAAACCAAAACACCATCTGTTCGTCACCATCATCAAAGACTGAAGGTAGGTAAAACCACAAAGATGGGGAGAAACCAGAGCAGAAAACCTGAAAATTCTAAGGATCAGAGCACCTCTTCTCCTCCAAAGGAATGCAGCTCCTCACCAGCAATGGAACAAAGCTGGATGGAGAATGACTTTGACGAGTTAAGAGAAGAACGCTTCAGACGGTAATAACAAACTTCTCCTGGCTATAGGAGGATGTTTGAGCCCATCGCAAAGAAGCTAAAAACCTTGAAAAAAGATTAGATGAATGGCTAACTAGAATAAACAGCATAAAGAAGACCTTAAATGACCTGATGAAGCTGAAAACCATGGCACAAGAACTACGTGACACATGCACAAGCTTCAGTGGCCGATTTGATCAAGTGGAAGAAAGGGTATCAGTTATTGAAGATCAGATGAATGAAATGAAGCAAGAAGAGAAGTTTAGAGAAAAAAGAGTAAAAAGAAATGAACAAAGACTCCAAGAAATATGGGACTATGTGAAAAGACCAAATCTACATCTGATTGGTGTACCTGAAAGTGACGGGGAGAATGGAACCAAGTTGGAAAACACTCTTCAGGATATTATCCAGGAGAACTTCCCCAACCTAGTGAGGCAGGCCAACATTCAAATTCAGGAAATACAGAAAACGCCACAAAGATATTCCTCGAGAAGAGCAACTCCAAGACACATAATTGTCAGATTCACCAAAGTTGAAATGAAGGAAAAAATGTAAGGGCAGCCAGAGAGAAAGGTCGGGTTACCCACAAAGGGAAACCCATCAGACTAACAGTGGATCTCTTGGCAGAAACTCTACAAGCCAGAAGAGAGTGGGGGCCAATATTCAACATTCTTAAAAGAAGTTTCAACCCAGAATTTAATATCCAGACAAACTAAGCTTCATAAGCGAAGGAGAAATAAAATCCTTTACAGACAAACCAAGGTTGAGAGATTTTG
>NW_012102310.1:859677-861755 GCF_000951045.1 Mandrillus leucophaeus | reverse complement strand
AGCAAAATAACCAGCTAACATCATAATGACAGGATCAAATTCATACATAACAATATTAACCTTAAATGTAAATGGGCTAAATGCTCCAATTAAAAGACACAGACTGGCAAATTGGATAAAGAGTCAAGACTCATCAGTGTGCTGTATTCAAGAGACCCATCTTACATGCAGAAACACACACAGGCTCAAAATAAAGGGATGGAGGAAGATCTACCAAGCAAATAGAAAACAAAAAAAAGCAGGGGTTGCAATCCTAGTCTCTGATAAAGCAGACTTTTAACCAACAAAAATCAAAAGAGACAAAGAAGGCCATTACATAGTGGTAAAGGGATCAATTCAATAAGAAGAGCTAACTATCCTAAATATATATGCACCCAATACAGGAGTTCCCAGATACATAAAGCAAGCCCTTAGAGACCTACAAAGAGACTTAGACTCCCACACAATAATAATGGGAGACTTTAACACCCCACTGTCAACATTAGCCAGATCAACAAGACAGAAAGTCAACAAGGATATCCAGAACTTGAACTCAGCTCTGCACCAAGCGCACTTAATAGACATCTACAGAACTCTCCACCCCAAATAAACAGAATATACATTCTTCTCAGCACCACATTGCACTTATTCCAAAATTGACCACATAGTTGGAAGTAAAACATTCCTCAGCAAATATAAAAGAACAGAAATTATAACAAACTGTCTCTCAGACCACAGTGCAATCAACCTAGAACTCAGGATTAAGAAACTTACCCAAAACTGCTCAACTACATGGAAACTGAACAACCTGCTCCTGAATGACTACTGGGTACATAATGAAATGAAGGCAGAGATAAAGATGTTCTTGAAACTAATGAGAACAAAGACACAACATACCAGAATCTCTGGGATACATTTAAAGAAGTGTGTAGAGGGAAATTTACAGCACTAAATGCCCACAAGAGAAAGCAGGAATGATCTAAAATTGACACTCTAACATCACATCACAATTAAAAGAACTAGAGAAGCAAGAACAAACACATTCAAAAGGTAGCAGAAGGTGAGAAATAACTAAGATCAGAGCAGAACTGAAGGAGATAGAGACACAAAAAACCCTTCAAAAAATCAATGAATCCAGGAGCTGGTTTTTTGAAAAGATCAACAAAATTGATAGACCGCTAGCAAGACTAATAAAGAAGGAAAGAGACAAGAATCAAATAGATGCAATACAAAATGATAAAGGGGATATAACCACCAATCCCACAGAAATACAAACTACCTTAAGAGAATACTATAAACACCTCTACACAAATCAACTAGAAAATCTAGAAGAAATGGATAAATTCCTGGACACATACACCCTCCCAAGACTAAACCAGGAAGAAGTAGAATCCCTGAATAGACAAATAACAGGCTCTGAAATTGAGGCAATAATTAATAGCCTACCAACCAAAAAAAGTCCAGGATCAGACGGATTCACAGCTGAATTCTACCAGAGGTACAAAGAGGAGCTGGTACCATTCCTTCTGAAATTATTCCAATCAATGGAAAAAGAGGGAATCCTCCCTAACTCATTTTTTGAGGCCAGCATCATCCTGATACCAAAGCCTGGCAGAGACACACACACACACAAAGAATTTTAGACCAATATCCCTGATGAACATCGATGCAAAAATCCTCAATAAAAAACTGGCAAACTGAATCCAGCAGCACATCAAAAAGCTTATCCAACACAATCAAGTTGGCTTCATTCCTGGGATGCAAGGCTGGTTCAACCTATGCAAATCAATAAAAGTAATCCATCATATAAACAGAACCAAAGACAAAAACCACATGATTATCTCAATAGATGCAGAAAAGGTGTTCAACAAAATTCAACAGCCCTTCATGCTAAAAACTCTCAATAACCTAGGTATTGATGGGACGTATCTTAAAATAATAAGAGCTATTTATGACGAACCCACAGCCAGTGTCATACTGAATGGGCAAAAACCGGAAGCATTCCCTTTGAAAACTGGCACAAGACAGGGATGCCCTCTCTCACCACTCCTATTCAACATAGTGTTGGAAGTTCTTAAACTTTCAACTTAACTAAGAAC
>NW_012102310.1:855363-858752 GCF_000951045.1 Mandrillus leucophaeus | reverse complement strand
GGTCAAAGGATACAGTTTTCAAGTTTTTAATAGCACTACACCTTATCCTCCACAAGGTTGTGCCCATTGACACTCCCACTAGGAGGGTAGAAGTGTTTGCCCACATCCATTTTAACAGTGGGCGTTGTTATATGAAACACTTTTGTGTGTGCGTGTGTGTATGTGAAATGGCTTGCTCTGTTACCCAGACTGGAGTGCAATGGTGCGATCATAGTGCACTGTAACCTGGAACTCCTGTGCATCTGAAATCCGCCCACCTCAGCCTTCCCAGGTAGCTGGGACTATAGGCATGCACCACCATGCTCAGCCAATAAAACACTTTTTTAGGTGAATATTGGTGTCTTGATTTTTCACCTATGTTTGACAGTCATTAGTGAGGTTAGATATGCTTTCCTTTATTTGTTGGCCACTTGTATTTGTCTTTTTAAGTCACTTTTTAAAACATTTACTGACATTTAATGTGTGGAGCACAAAAAGAGATAATAAACCTTAAATTAGAATATTAAGGCCAGGCGCATTGGCTCACACCTGTAATCCCAGCACTTTGGGAGGCCAAGGCAGGTGGATCACTTGAGGTCAGGGCTCAAGTGATCTTCTCACCTCTGCCTCCCAAACTGCTGGGACTACAGGTATGAGCCACTGTGCCCAGCCCCCATGTGATATTTAAATGGCTTTTCTTTGTGTCTCTGGTGGTTAACTCCCATTTCCTCCTCTGCCCAGATCCTTTTAAGAACTGAAGTCTGCTTATCAAGTAAGTTTGAAGGACAGACTCTGCAAGTTTAGCCTGAGGCCCTCCCTGCCCTACTTCCAGGAATGTAATACTCATCCTCTTGCATACAGCTGATAAGCATGCATGCTTTGGGAAACTCCGTAACAGGATGCTTCCTGTCCCTCCCTTCTTTTATTTTATTTTATTGTTTTAAAGACAGTATCTTATTCTGTCCCTATCAGAGCTCATTGTAACCTTGAACTCCCAGGCTCAAGGGATTCCCCACAACCTTAGTCTCCTGAGTAGCTAGGATTACAGGTATGCACCACACCTGGCTATGTTGAAAATTTTTTTGCTGGGACAGTCTCCTTATATTGCTCAGGCTGGTTTTGAACTCCTGCACTCAAGTGATCCTCCGGTCTCAGCCTCCCAAAGTGTTGGGATTACAAAAGTGAGCCACCACCTCATACCCTTATCCCTCCCTTCTAAGAAAAAAATACTAAAGCAAAATATTGCTGAGGTCTCAAAATACAAATAGTTCAGTTTTGAGATACATGAATTGCCCTAGTCACTCAGTAATGACTTTGGAAAAACACACAGGCTAATGTATCCTTTTCAGCAGATAACATTTCTAAGGCTGTCCACAGGGACACATTTATTTTTAGAGTTCTGTGGCTAGCACACTAGCCTAGGGCATGATTGATCTCTTCATTTCTGCTCTCTTTAGGGTTGAAGGAAGTTGCTGCAGTTGAATCAACTGTGTCATGAACCAAACTCGTAACCACCAACACAAATGGTTTAGTGGTGCCTTGGGCTTTTATTTTGTGGGCAAAGTCATCATTTCTCTTTGGTTCCATTCAGAATCTGAAGGAAAAAACTCTTTGTAGCCATGATGAATTTTGGGGGGAACATAAATTGTGAAGTGTTGATTCTCTGACTGAAAACCTTTTTAGGTGGTGATGTTTTCACTGCTGGATATAGCTGCTCCCATTTAGATATTCAAGTCTCTCATTCTTAGTCTAAGTGCTGGTGCCCTTATTAAAGAGTTGTCTGGGCCAGACGCCGTGGCTCATGCCTGTAATCCCAGCACTTTGGGAGATGGAGGCGGGTGGATCACCTGAGGTCAGAAGTTCGAGACCAGCCTGGCCAATGTGGTGAAACCCTGTCTCTACTAAAAATACAAAAATTAGCCTGGCATGGCGACGGGCGCCCGTAGTCCCAGCTACTCAGGAGGCCGAGGCAGGAGAACCCCTTGAACCCAGGAGGTGGAGGTTGCAGTGAGCCACGATTGTGCCACTACATTCCAGCCTGGGTGACAGGGCAAGACTCCATCTCAAAAAAAAAAAAACAAAAAAAAAGAGTTGTTCAATTGTGTTTCGTGGGAACCTGCAATTCATGGCAGCCAAGTTTCCAAATTGTTCGTTCTTTGCATTGCATCATTTCTTTTTTCTTTCTTATGTGGAATCTTGTTAGCATTAAATAAAATGATGTTTTAGCCAGGAAGACAGGAGAACAAAACCCTAATTCTGGCAGGAGCAGGACTTGAATTATTGGGCTAAGCATAAGGAAGGAATTATTTCAGAGACAGAGAAACATTAAACACCAGTTGTAAGCAGTAAATTTTATCATTGAGGTGATGCCAATGTATAATCACTGTTAACAGTCTATCATCCAAGTCTAAGGCTCCTTGGATGTTTTTTGCCATAGTTGGTTACTCTTTGCAGAATTTACACATTTTGAGGGCATTTTCTTTTAACCAGCTTGGGAGGTAGGAGCTGGGAGAGTTGCTGATGAGAAAAACAAAGACATGAGCCAAAACCAAATGTGCAAATAAGTGCAATGGGAATGATTGGATACACTCACCTCTCAAGAAGACAGAAGAGAAACTATTGAGAAGTGGTTCTGGTAGACAATGCTCAAATGGCACAGGAAGTACTTGACTTTTTTTTTTTTTTTTTTTTTGAAACAAAGTCTTGCTCTATCACCCAGGCTGAAGTGCAGTGGTGCGATCTCAGTTCATTGTAACCTCCAGTTCTCAGGTTTGAGTGATCCTCCTATCTCAACCTCCCAAGTAGCTGGGGCTACAGGTGCATATCACCATTTCCAGATGGTTTTTGTAGAGATGGGATCTCCCTATGTTGCCCAGGCTGGTCTCGAACTCCTGGGCTCAAGTGATCTGCCCACCTCAGCTTCCCAAAGTGCTGTGATTACAGGCATGAGCCACTGTGCCCAGCCAGGAGTTACTTTAATGTGAACACTCCATAGGTATGCTGTGAGAAGTTATTAATTGACCTTGTGAGAAAAGCAGTGACTAATTCAGACTGTGCTTTGAAAATAATGGCTGGAAATCTTTTTGCTTCAAAGCAAGCAAAGCAAGAACACAGATTAATGAAAGAGTTTTGGCTATCTTGAAAACAGGAAAGAATAAATAATAAATAAATAAATAAATAAATAAATAAATAATAAAAGAAAGAATAATAAATAAATAAAACGTTTTTAACAGTTGGTACCATACTTTTGTTTCTAGTATTCTTGAAAACACATTTCTCTGACTTAATTTTAGATTATAGAAGCATTTGGCCAGGCGTGGTGGCTCACACCTGTAATCCCAGCACTTTGGGAGGCCGAGGCGGGTGGATCACCTGAAGTCAGGAGTTTGAGACCAGCCTGGCCAACATGG
>NW_012102310.1:853444-854443 GCF_000951045.1 Mandrillus leucophaeus | reverse complement strand
AATCTCAGCTAACTGCAACCTCTGCCTCCCAGATTCAAGTGATTCTCCTGCCTCAGACTCCTGAGTGGCTAGGATTATAGGCGTGGGCCACCAGGCCTGGCTAATTTTTGTATTTTTAGTAGAGACAGGGTTTTACCATGTTGGTTAGGCTGGTCTCGAACTCCTGACCTCATGATCTGCCCACCTTGGCCCCCCAAAGTTCTGGGATTGCAGGTATGAGCCACCATGCCTGGCATGCCCAGTGAGATTTTTAATTGTCCCTGGCTCTCTAGGTATTGGTCATTTGTACCTCATGTACCATGCTCAACCTGTTCATTACTGTAAGTCTTCATGACACCACCTGTTTTCTGCCTAGGTGGATCATAAAAAGGTGTTAGGGCCTTTTTATAGTTTAAAGTCAAGTCTTATTGCTCAGCTCATACTTTCCTACTTACCCCCTCTCTTCTCTGCTTGCTCAAAAGTAGTAACAACAAAACCCATAGGTACTTTTCATTTTCCTCCACTGAAACATTGAGCTCGTTCAAGTCTCCAAGTCTGCTCCCAGATTCAGCTCCAGGACCCCAGTGAGGCCTCTAAACGTCCGTCTAATTCAGTTTTTATACAAGGGGTATTTTTCTCCAGCCTGTCCGAGGTGAGGGTGTCCAATTCTTTAACTTTCAATAGAACGTATTAAGTCAGATAAAATCACAAACTTTTAACACAATTATCACTTGCAAGGGCTCACAAACCTTCCTTGTTCAATTCTGAAGAGCAAAATAAAAATGCCTTCAATATACAAGGAGCACTCAAACTATAAATAGGATCCATTCCCAAGTATACATTGGTTGTTTAAAATGCTAAACACGTTTTTCTTTAAACAAAGATTTATTGAGAGCCTAATGTGTGCTAGTCACTTTTTCCATCAAAACAATAGAATGAGTATTATTTGGGTTCCAGGGCCAGCTCATTAAAGCCGTTTTACCTAACATGGAATTAAACTATACCACAAATTGTGCAAGT
>NW_012102310.1:849000-852469 GCF_000951045.1 Mandrillus leucophaeus | reverse complement strand
CTGGTCAGGCTGGTCTTGAGCTCCTGACCTCAGGTGATCTACCTGCCTCGGCCTTCCAAAGTGCTGGGATTACAAGCATCAGGCACTGTGCCCAGCTGAGATGCTTTTATTTTTAAAGAGGATACCTCAGAAATCAAATGCATTTCTTTTTTTTTTCCTTTTTGAGACAGGGTCTCACTCTGTAGCACAGTGCAGTGACACAATCACAGCTCACTGTAGCCTTGAACTCCTAAGCTCAAGCAATATTCTCGCCTCAGCCTCCCGAGTAGCTGGAGCTACAAGCATGTGCCACTATGCCCAGCTAAATTTTATTTTTAAAATTTTTTGTAGAGACGGGATCTCGCTATGTTGCCCAGGTTGATATTGAACTCCTGACCTCAAGCAATCCTCCCACGTCAGCCTCCCAGAGTATTGGGATTATAGGCAAGAGCCACTGCACCCAGCATCAAATGCATTTCTGGTGGCATTCAGGCAGATGGATCTGGCAGTGAAGGACTGGCAAGGGAGTCCTGGTTACTGGATGGAAGGGTTGATCCTTCTTAAGAGTCAGTCCTGGCCAGGTGTGATGACATGGACCTGTAATTCCAGCTACTCAGAAGGCTGAGGCGGGAGGATCGCTTGAGCCTGGAAGGTCCAGGCTGCAGTGAGCTATGATTGCACTACTGCATGCCAGCCTGGGTGACAGAGCAAGACCTCATCTGTATAAAAAACCAGTCAGTCCTTGGAGGCCACACCTCAGAGCCATTTCTATTTTTATAGCCTCTTCCCTTCTCCACTTTGAACATAAAGGAAGCACAGGGGGAAAGTACTAGCAAAGGTAAATTAGCACCCTCAGCTTCTCAAATTCTGTAGAACACAGCAAGGCAGGCAGGGGCAGCGAAGACAGTGTTGTGAAGGAGATGGAGTCGTCTTTGTGACCAGTTTCCTATTCTTGTTGTTAATGTGCTGACACCTGTATCTGCTGATTACTGACTGACCTATATGAAAATTAATTCACATTTACCCCATTTCAGGGGACCTATGGGAAAATAAAGTCTTTTTTTTTTTTTTTTTGAGATAGGGTCTCACTCTGTTGCCCAGGCTGCAGTACAATGGTTACAATGGTGTAATGTCGGCTCACAGCAACCTCTGCCTCCTGGGTTCAAGCGATTCTCCTGCCTCAACCTCCTGAGTAGCTGGGACGACAGGCGTGCGCCACCATGCCCAGCTAATTTTTTATTTTTAGTTTCACCATGTTGGCTAGGCTGGTCTCAAACTCCTGGCCTCAAGCGATGCACCGGCCTCAGCCTCCCAAAGTGCTGGGATTACAGGTGCGAGCCGCCATGCCTGGCCAGAAAAGAAAGTCTTAAAATTAATTTCAACAAATTCTTAGTCCCTGATGGTATTTTTTTATATCAGCTTTTAATGATGACAATGGACTAAAGCTTTCAAAGGCAGGAACTGCTGGTTTATCTTCATCATCTTTTGAGTATAACTTTCTGATGTAAGAATTAATTATTTCACAAATCTTTGCTTGTCAATCTTAACTTCTACACAGGTTAAGACTCTATTAGTCTTTATCTTTTCCAAATTAATAATGTAGATGCCAAAAGAAAAGACATCTTTTTAACTCAATTTTCATTTTTATTATAGCAAAACTACTTTATATATTTAAGAGATGAATTTTTAAAATTATAGTCATACTGAAAGAAAAAAATGAGAGCAAGAATACTTATTAGATGCTCCCTTATAAGTAAAAGGGATATTTATGCCTCTTATTTATTTTTTTCTAATATACTTACTATGAAATTATATACAATGAGATATAAGCGTATAATAGGATTGCCGACTGAATCACAAAGTTTGCTTCCAGAGGTTCTTTTTATTCACCAGTTCATTAAACCAAGCCTGTTTCCTGCACAGATCATGCTAACATTTATTTACCATTTGTGGCTCTTGTCACATTATGATCAATCATTTCTGTTATTTATGTACTTTTTCTCTCCCCTGTTAGACTGTGGGCTACCTGAGGAGATTTCTGTTATGTTTCACCATATTCTATATCCCCAGAGAGTTTATACTCCTGGCATAAAATAGACCTCATAAATATAATAATCGTATGTTGAGTAAACAAATGATACCACTAAGCACCTGAGATAAGTTCACTGCGATAGCTGAACAATGAATTTGGCAAGGTTTCTAGGCAGTTAAGGATTAAGGAAAAACATATTGGTTTATGTAACTTTTCTTCTAACTAAAAACAGCATGTGTGTAGAGACGGTTTTTCTTGAACTAAACTCAAAGACATTGAGTAACAGAAATGACCACATCTGTGGTTTCGCAGGACAACCAAATGGCTATTCAAATGAATTATTTTATAGACCCTCTGTAAAAGTTTGTTACATTTAACTAATAAGAATGTTGTTGCAGATAACAAATTATGTGGCCCAGGTGCGTTGATAGTAGTTAACCAAGACAATTTAGTGTTTAATTGCTTAAGCTTTGAGTAAGAAAGATCTGGGTTTGCATCCTGGTTGTACCATTTAGAAGCTGTGTGATATGGGCAATTGACTCACTCCCTCTGAGCCTGTTTCCATGTCTGTCAACTGTGACACTAATCCCTAATCATAAATGTATGAATTAAGGAGATAATTTGTGTTATCCTCCTAACAATAAGTAAATGCTCAAGTATTATTCGCCAGCAATATGGAAACAAAACTAGAGGAATTTGAAAGGATCAATAATAACCATAATGATAAATCAGTTTTTTCCAGTCTCAAGTCCTTAAATAAGCATTATGTGAGTGGTATCTCTCAGTCAATTCTTAACTAAATTTTTCTGGTCAGTATGGGAAATGAAGAAATTTTATGTTGATAGCTAAGGAGAGAGTATGTTTTAGATACCACGTAGTAGGGAGCAAATTTGTTCTACTAGGAAAGAAAAATATCCAGACTTATCTTTTGATCCAAACAGGATTTTCATTCAATCAGAAGTACAGGCAGCAAGAGTGCTTGGGGATATAATCAAACCCTTTTATCAAAACTTAAACAAGGCTGGGAGCAGTTGCTTACGCCTGTAATCCCAGCACTTTGGGAGGCCGAGGTAGTTGGATCACGAGGTGAGGAGCCAGCCAGTTCAAGACCAGCCAGTTTGAGATGAGCCTGGCCAACACGGTGAAACCCCATCTCTACTAAAATTACAAAAATTAGCAGGGCGTGGTGGTGCGCACCTGTAATCCCAGCTACTTGGGATGCTGAGGCAGAACTGCTTGAACCTGGGAGGCAGAGATTGCAATAGCTGAGATCTCGCCATTGCACTCTAGCATGGGCAACAGAGCAAGACTATCTCAGAAAAAAAAGAAAAAAAAAACCTTAAATAACTACCTGATTGACGTTCCAAGTGCCACCTAACAAGAAAGAGCAGCAGAAAACTATGAAAACTATGTCATCCTGATGGACTGCCAGATGAGTCAAGTAAAAAAAATGCATCT
>NW_012102310.1:834116-848475 GCF_000951045.1 Mandrillus leucophaeus | reverse complement strand
TAGGAGGCGGAGGTTACAGTGAGCTGAGATTGTGCCACTGCACTCCAGCCTGGGCAACAGGAGTGAAACCCTGTCTCAGGAAAAAAAAAAAAAAAATGTTGCAAACTACCTACAGAGTACAACTCTTCAAGTTTGGGAGTAATGACCAGCAAGACATTTGTCAGCAACTCTTCAATGGGTCTGATTGTTTCTTAGGACAACATTTATTATAAGAAACCACAGAGGCTTGGACAGTGGTTTCGAATTTGAATGGCGGTGGGGTGAGGGGCAGGTCTCGGACCCATCAGAAATGGAATAGCCTATCACAGTAGACCATTAGTGGAGGGGAGAATTTCAGAAAGTTGGAATCTTTTGGCAAATCTAAAGTAACATTTCATTTTCATGGAGGACTAGTCTTCATTATTCTATTCCTTCTGCAGATCGAGATGTCACAGACAGGAGTACAGGAAGACAGGATCAAAAACATCAGCCAATAGCAAAGGAACCATTTATTATTACACAACCTGATTGAATATATATATATTTTTCTTTTTTAAAATTTTTTTTTCCTTTTCTTGTTTTTAAAAATACATGGAGTCTCATCATGTTGCCCAGGCTGGTCTTGGACTCCTGAGCTCAGGTAATCCTCCCTCCTCGATCTCCTAAAGTGCTGGGATTACATCACTCCCTGGGGCATGTCCTCATCCGCACTTTTGAAGACTGTTAGCCACAAAGCCAGGCTATATAGTGGGAAAAGCAGTGAGGACATGGAGAAGGCATTATCAACCGTTAAAACCCAAGCTTAGGAGCATACACATCATTTCTACTCATGCTCTGTTGGCAAGAGCTTAGTAATACAGCCACAGCTCAATGTTCAGAAGACTGGGGACCGTATTGCAGGAAGGCAGCCACGTGCCCAGGAAGGAGAAGAGAATGAATTTTGGTGGGTAAATAATAGTCTCTGCCAAGGGGTATTCTCCTTCCTGGACTGACTGGGCTTTATCCCTAGGGCAGAAGGAATGATATATCTGCTTGGGGAGTTTGGGGGAAAAAATGGGCAAGAAAGCCCAGTCCCTTCTTGGATTTCCTTTTCTTCAAACTTGCCTGTCCAGGTCTGCATTCTGATTTGCTGTAGGGGAGGGAGAGGCATGTGCCTGCCCAGGAGGGCTTTGTTAGTCAGAGGTGAAGTTCACTGCAGATACAAAGACAAGTTCTCCAACCTTTCTTATCTGTAAGAAAGGTGATATTTTGATTTCCATATGTCTGTCCCCTGAATCTCTTCTCCAATTGGTTTCAAACTCAGGCAGGAAAAATAGGTTTTATTTACCAGTTCCCTGGAACCCAACAAGTAAATAGAATCCTTCACCTTCTTTGCTCATGAAAGTATCCTACACTCATTGTAAAACTGTGTCTGAACCAGGTGAGGTGGCTCATGCCAACAATCCCATCATTTTGGGAAGCTGACATGTAAGGGTCACTTGAGGCTGGGAGTTTGAGACTAGCCTGGGCAACATGGCAAAATCCATCTCTACAAAAAATTTAAAATATTAGCCAGGCTTGGTGGCTCAAGCCTGTAGTCCCAGCTACTTGGGAGGCTGAGGTGGAAGGATCGCTTGATCCTGGGGGTCCAGGATGCAGTGAGCCCTGATCATGCCATTGCACTGAAGCCTAGGTTACAGAGTGAGACTCTGCTCAAAAAAAGAAAAACAAGGCTGAGGCAGTGGCTCACACCTGTAATCCCAGCACTTTGGGAGGCCGAGGCGGATGGATCACCTGAGGTCCAAGACCAGCCTGGCCAACATGGTGAAACCCCATCTCTAGCAAAAATACAAAAATTAGCTGGGCATGGTGGCAGGTGCCTATAATCCCAGCTACTTGGGAAGCTGAGGCAGGAGAAATGCTTGAACCCAGGAGGCGGATGTTGCAGTGAGCCGAGATTGTGCCACTGCACTCCAGCCTGGGTGACAGTGAGGCTTGGTATCAAAAAAAAAAAAAAAAAAAAAAAAAGAAAAGAAAAGAAAAAAGAAAAACAAATTGTGTCTGAGCTAAGCTATAAATTATTATTATTATTTGAGATGAGGTCTGACTATGTTGCCGTGGCTGCTCTTTTAACTCTTGGGCTTAAGGGATCCTCATGCCTCAACCTCCTGAGAAGCTGGGACTATAGGCACATGCCACCTAAATCATTTTTAATATGTGAACCAAGTTTTACCTTGTAGATATGAAGAATTCTGCTTTGTATATAATTATGAACCTAATTATTGCTTTTCCATAAAAATTATAGTTTTTGTTATTGGTGATTCTGATGAAATTTGTTAACTATCCCAGAAGTTTCAAAACATCCTAAGAGCAAACAATACCAAAAAAGAACACCTGAAGAGATAACATAATAATTATAATGGTAATAAAATACCACTGAAGTTGGAAAAATGGAATTAAAACACTTCTTTTTGCTTGTTTGTTTCTGAGACAAAGTCTTGCTCTGTAGCCCAGGCTGGAGTGCAGTGGTGTGATCTCGGCTCACTGCAACCTCCACAAGTGATGCTCCTGCCTCAGTCTCCGAGTAGCTGGGACTACAGGCATCTGCCACACACTTGGCTAATTTTTCTGTATTTTTAGTAGAGACGGGGTTTCACCATGTTGGCCAGGCTGGTCTTGAACTCCCAACCTCAGGTGATCCGTCTGCCTCAGCCTCCCAAAGTGCTAGGATTATAGGCGTGAACCACCGCACCCAGCCCTCTTATTTTCTTCTTAATTTACACCTTTTCCATGAATAGCTCTCCTTTCTGCATGCACACTAAAGATTTCTGAATCTGTACTTGCCCCACAAGTAATTTTCTTGAACCATACAGTCAAATTTCTAACTGCTGGACATTCTACAGCTAGCGA
The DNA here is from genome assembly GCF_000951045.1 of Mandrillus leucophaeus. Classification (NCBI taxonomy): domain Eukaryota; kingdom Metazoa; phylum Chordata; class Mammalia; order Primates; family Cercopithecidae; genus Mandrillus; species Mandrillus leucophaeus. Next base: position 845,607 of record NW_012102310.1, on the reverse strand, counting down.
AAATGTAGCATGTCCAGAACAGAGCTCATTTTATACACTCTTTCTCCCAAATTGGAAGATTTCATATAAAAATATATTTTTCCAGTATTTCTTGAAAAATTGGAAAATGTGAGAATACTGTCCCCATGTAACAACAACTGAGGTTGGTAGCTGCCCCCTTTATTTATTTATTTATTTATTCATTTATTATTTTTTTAGAGCCAGGGTCTTGCTCTCTCAGGCTAGAGTACAGTGGTGAGATCATAGCTGGGATTACAAGCGTCCACCACTGTGCCCTGCCCAGCTTCCCTCTTTAAACAAAGCCTGTGGTCTCCTGTTATTCATAATTCTTATTGCTCCCCACTGTCTTACACTTGGCTGACTTCACACAATACGTTTCTGGAATGGCCCCTATAGGTATTTGCATCTGTAATCACCGATCTAGGCCATACTAGACCATCTGTTGAATTAATAAATTAATTAAAGTACAAATAGCATCTTTTCTGTGAAAGCTGGAATTTGGCCAGGCGCGGTGGCTCACGCCTGTAATCCCAACACTTTGGGAGGCCAAGGCGGGTAGATCACCTGAGGTCAGGAGTTTGAGGACCAGACTGGCCAATATGGTGAAACCCCATCTCTACTAAAAATACAAAATTAGTCAGGCATGGTGGTGGGTGCCTGTTTTCCAGCTACTGGGGAGGCTGAGGCAGGAGAATCGCATGAACTCAGGAGGCAGAGGTTGCAGTGAGCTGAGATTGCACCACTGCCCTCCACCCTAGGTGACCACCCTGGGTGACACCCTGTATCAAAGAACACAGAAAAGAAAACTGGAGTTCCCTGATGTCATTGAACCCTGGATCCGGCAGTTGCTAAACTGATTGCAACTTTGTGTAAGTTACTCAACCTCTCTGTACCTCAGTTGCCTCATCTATAAAATAGAACAATACAGTAGTCTCCCTTTATCTGTGATTTCAGTTACTTGTGGTCAACTGCAGTCGGAAAACACTAAATAGAAAATTCCTGGCTGGGTGCGGTGGCTCAGGCCTATAATCCTAGCACTTTGGGAGTCCAAGGTGGGCAGATCACGAGGTCAGGAGCTCAAGACCAGCCTGACCAATGTGGTGAAACCCTGTCTCTACTAAAAATACAAAATTAGCCAGCATAGTTGGCACGCGCCTGTAATCCCAGCTACTAAGGAGGCTGAGGCAGGAGAATAGCTTGAACCCAGGAGGCTGAAGTTGCAGTGAGCCACGACTGTACCTAGGCAACAGAGTGAGACTCAGTCTCAAAAAAAAAAGAAAAAAAGAAAAGAAAATTCCAGAAAGAAACAACTCATAAATTTTAAATTGTGCATCATTCTGAATAGGATGACGAAATCTCATGCTTCCTCACCCTGTCCCACCCAAGATGTAAATCATCCCTTTGTCCAGCATATCCCCACTGTGGAGTCTGCCCTCCCCACTAGGCTGTAGCTTAATTGTAGTAGATTGTTGCGGTATTGCAGTGCTTTTGTTCTAGTATCCCTATTTGACTTAAATATGGCCCCAAAGTGCAAGAATAGTGATGCAATTCAGATATGCCAAAGAGAAGTTGTAAAATGAAAAGGTGAAAGTTTTCAAATTAACGAGTAAAAGAATCATATGTTAAAAAAATGTTTGTTATAGTAAGAATGAATCTAAACGTGAAATTCTGAAGAAGGAAAAAAGAATTTGTGCTTGTTTTGCTGTCGCACCTCAAACTACAAAAGTTTATCACAATGCATAACTGCTTAGTTAAGATGGAGAAGGCATTAGATGTATGGGGTTGAAAACATGAATAGAAAACATGTTGTGCCAGAAAGTTTTGAGGCTGTATAAAGACTTCAGCATGGGATCCCCTGAAGCAAGTGACATTTAGCCATTTACTATAAGTAATGCATAGTGTTTTTGTTTGTTTGTTTGTTTGTTTGTTTTTTAGACAGTCTCTCTCTGTCGCCCAGGCTGGAGTGCAGTGGCGCTGTCTCGGCTCATTGCAACCTCTGCCTCCTGGGTTCAAGCCATTCTCCTGCTGCAGACTCCTGAGTAGCTGGGATTATAGGTGTGCACCAACACGACTGGCTGATTTTTGTATTTTTAGTTGAGACGGGGTTTCATCATGTTGGTCAGGCTGATCTCGAACTCCTGACCTTGTGATCCTCCCACCTTGGTCTCCCAAAGTGCTGGGATTACAGGTGTGAGCCTCCGTGCCCGGCTGTTGTTATTGTTAATCCCTTACTCTAATGTATAAATTAATTTATCAGAGGTATGTACACATAGGAAAAAACAGTATATATAGGGTTCGGTACTATTCATTGGTTTTAGGCATTCACTGAAGGTCTTGGAAGATTTCCCCCGCAGACAAGGGGGGATTACTGTAGTAGTTACTTCACAGGGTTGTTATGAGAGTTAAATGAGATAAAGCATACAGGCAATTTAGAACAGTGCTCAACAGATAGTTAATGGTAGCTGTTCTTGTATTGCTATAAAGAAAAACCTGGCTAGGTGCCGTGTCTCATGCCTGTAATACCAGCACTTTGGGAGGCCGAAGCAGGCAGATCATGAGATCAAGAGATCAAGATCATCCTGGCCAACATGGTGAAACCCTATCTCTACTAAAAATCCAAACATACAAAAATTAGCCAGGCACGGTGGTGCGCGCTGTAGTCCCAGCTACTCGGGAGGCTGAGGCAGGAGAATCGCTTGCACCCCAGAGGCGGAGGTTGCAGTGAGCTGACATCGTGTCACTGCACTCCAGCTTGGCGACAGAGTGAGACTCCATCTCAAAAAAAAAAAAAAAAAAAAAACCACCTGAGGCTGGGTAATTTATAAAGAAAAGAGGTTTAATTGTCACATGGTTCTGCAGGCTGTACAGGAAGCATAATGTTGGCAGAGTGGAGTGGGGGAGGTACCACAGTTTATAACAACCAGATCTCATGAGAAATCATTCCTCACTCACTATGGTGAGGACGGCCTCAAGCCACGAAGGATTCTATTCCATGACCCAGACATTTTCCACCAGGCCCCGCCTCCAACACTGGGAATTATATTTCAACATGAGATTTGAGCAGGGACAAATATCCAAACTATATCACACTGCCTCTAGGCTTCCTCAGTGGGCAACGCTAGGAAATATATTAGCCTATGTATATGTACATCTTTATTGTCCATCTATTTATCATCCATCTATCATCTATCTATCTATAAACATGACTTCATTCATACTTCTATCTCTGACCCTAATCTAGCACCACATGGTTCATTCTAGCCTTCTCTCCTTGCTTATTTGTGACTTGTTCCCTGGTAGCAAGAGACCTGGCTCCCATTATCTACAATTATTTAGTCATTTGCCAGACCCTAGTGTTAGGAGTTGAATTGTTATCCTAAAATTCATACATTGAAATTCTAACCCCCAGTACCTCATAATGTGACCTTATTTGGAGATAGCATCTTTACAGAGATAATCAAGTTAAAATGAGGTAATTAGGATGGGCCCTAATCTGACTGATGTCCTTATACAAAAGGAAAATTCAAACAGACACACACATAGAGGGAGGCACAGGGAGAGGACAGCTATTTACAAGCCAGTGAGAGAGATCTGGAACAGATCCTTCCTCCACAGCCCTCAGAAGGGACCAACTCTGCCAACAACTTGATTTTGGATTTCCATCCTCCAGGACTATGAGAAAATACATCGTATTGCTTAAGCCACCCAGTTTGTTATGGTAGCCCTAGCAAACGAATAGAGGTATCTTAGGATACAGGGAAATAAGTTTCCAAATTGCTAATGCTTATTATCCCTTTGATAAATAAATTTATCAACTATAGTGCAATGCTTATGTGTAGCTCTTTTTGCCTTTAGCTTTATAGTGTCCAGTCAAAATACTGTTTTCAAAAGTCAACCCCTTTTTCACTCACCCCCTTGTGAGATTATATGTTTATAACTCAGTTAGATTAATTTGTCACAGTCTGAGTTTTATCCTAGTATTTCCCCAACATCTGGTTGACTTTCTGAGAAACTGAATATAGGAAATGGATTTTGCTCAATGTATGTAGTCATATATGCACTACCTATAGAATATAGAACAATTCCATTATCTTTAAAAAATCCCCCTACAACCCCTTTGGAGTCAACTCTGCACCTCTCACCCAACCCCTGGCAATCACTGATGTTTTCTCTCTTCATAGTTTTGCCTTTTACATATGCTGTAGAAATGGAATTGTAATATATAGAGTTTTGAGTCTGACTTCTTTCACTTAGCAAAAATGCATTTGAGTTTCATCCATGTTGTTGAGTGAATTAATGCAGGACAGGTGAGCTCCAGAATTGAGGCTTAGCCCTGGAGGGTTCTTGGCTTTGCCCAGGAAATAATTCAAGGGTGAGTGGCAGTGTTAAATAGCAACTTTTATTGAAGTGGCAGTGCACAGCAGCAGCAAATGTACTCCTCCTGCCAGAGCAGAGTTACCCCATAGGCAGTGTGCCCAGAGTAGCAGCACAGAGGCACTTCTACAGTCCTATTTATACCCACTTTTAATTATATGTAAATTAAGAGGTGGTTATGCAGAAGTTTCTAGAATGAGGGTGGTAACTTCCAGGTCATTGCCATGGAAAGGGGTGGTAACTTTCAGGTGTTGCCATGGCAATGGTAAACTGACAAGCACACTGGTGGGCATGTCTTATGGAGAGGCGCTTCCATCTTAGACTTGTTTTAGCTAGTCCTCAGTTTGATCCTAATGTCCAAGCCCTACCTCTGGAGCCAAGTCCTGCCTCCTACCTCAGAATCAGTAGCTTTTTTCTTTTCATTTCCATCATATGAATGCGCCAGTTTGCTTATTCACTCACCTGCAGAGGGAGATCTTGGCTGTTTCCTGGTTTTTCCAATTAGAAATAAAGTTGTATATGTGTGTGTGTTTGTGTGTGTACATAAATTTTCAATTCATTTGGATAACTACTCAGTAGAAAGATTACTGTGTCATATAGTAAATGTATATTCAACTTTATTTCATTTATTATTTATTAAAATTTTTTGTTCATTTTTGTTGTTGTTGTTGTTTTGTTTTGTTTTGAGACGGAGTCTTGCTCTGTCACCCAGGCTGGAGTGCAATTGCGTCATCTCAGCTCAGTGTGACTTCCACCTCCCAAGTTCAAGTGATTCTCTTGCCTGTCAGCCTCCTGAGTAGCTGGGATTACAGGTGCGGGTCACCACGCCAGGCTAATTTTCTATTTTTAGTAGAGATGGGGTTTTGCCATGTTGGCCAAGCTGATCTGGAACTCCTGACCTCAGGTGATCTACCTGCCTTAGCCTCCCAAAGTGCTGGGATTACAGGCGTGAGCCACTGTGCCTGCCAGCCTATTTTTAAATTTTTTTGAGACAGGGTCATGCTCTGTCACCCAGGCTGGAGCTCAGTGGCACAATCCTGGCTCACTGCAACCTCCGCCTCCCGGGTTCAAGTGATTCTCCTGCCTCAGCCTCCTGAGTAGCTGGGATTACAGGCCTGGGCCATCACGCCAGGCTAATTTTCTATTTTTAGTAGAGATGGGGTTTCGCCATGTTGGCCAAGCTGGTCTCAAACCCCTGACCTCAAGTGATCTGCCCACCTCAGCCTCCCACAGTGCTAGGATTACAGGCGTAAGCCACTAAAGAAACTGCCAAACAGTCTTCTGAAACGATTGAACTATTTTGCATTCCCACCAGCAGAGTTAAGAGTTCCTGTTGTTTTATGTCTTTGTCAGCATTTTGTACTGTTATATTTTTTAAAATTTAAGCAATTGTAATAGGTGTGTAAGAGTATCTCATTGTGGCTTTATTTTGCAACCGCTACATTTTAAAGATTCAATATTGCCATATTACATTCAATGTTCTGCTACATAATACTCCATGTTGTGCGTATATGACATTTCACTCTCAATTGTCCCAGTAATGAACTCTGATCGTCTCCAAATTATACCATGTAATTTGTTTTATTTATTCATTATGATCTAAAATATATCAACATTTCTTTACTTTCTTTTTACCAGCAAATGGATGAGGGAAAATAATATCCTAACAACTACCCAAATAATATTCAAATGAAAACCCAATGTCCAAACCATATCCAAAATCTTCTTGTGCAGATTAGATTGTCAAATTTGTCTACTATAGACTCTATGATAAATGTAGAATTGATGTAATTGACTTCAAAAAAGGATTATTTACATAAAATATTGTGACTTCCTGATTGTTTTCAATAGGTTCTTTATTTCCTTTCTCCATCCTTCCCTTCCTTTCTTCCTTGAATCTTTCCTTTCATTTCATTTTTTCAAGCAAATAAATATTTACTGAAAGCCCTTCACAGCCAGTCACTGTTTAAACCAAGGGTATGTAAAAAACAATAACACTGCCCTGCAGCAGTTAACAGTCTAGAGTAGTGCGTGTTGTGGGAGAAGGAAACATGGGCTCAGGAATGAATGAATACATATCTACATAAATACCCACATACAAGTGTTGTCCACAAACAGAAGGGTTTGCAGCCAGCTTTGTCTTGACGAGTCAGAGAACCTTCTCTGACTTGATTAGACTTACATTTTAGAGCAATAACTTTGGTAGATTGAAGTGGAATAACAGATTGGTATTAGGGAGACCAACTGTGAGGCTATTGCAAATGGTTTAGGGCAGAAATATTGAAGGCCCGCACAAAACAATGGCATATTTTCTTTTTTTTTTTTGAGATGGAGTTTTGCTGTTGTTGCCCAGGCTGGTATGCAATGGCGCGATCTTGACTCACTGCAATCTCCGCCTCCCAGGTTCGATCAATTCTCCTGCCTCAGCTTCTCAAGTAGCTGGGATTACAGGCATGTGCCACCACGCCCAGCTACTTTTGTATTTTTAGTAGAGACAGGGTTTCTCCATGTTGGTCAGGCTGATCTCGAACTCCCGACCACAGGTGATCCCCGCCCCCTGCCTCGGCCTCCCAAAGTGCTGGGATTACAGGCATGAGCCAGTGCGCCCAGCCTAACAATGGCATATTTTCTACCTAAGTGGTCTATGTGTGAGAAACAAAATAAAATCTAGGAATGCAGAACATTGTGTGGCATATAAAAAAACAAAAAAACAAAAAACCCTGACCGTAACAAAAGGTCAACGTACACTGCAATAATCCTGTCCAGGAAAAAAAAGAACTAAAATTAAAAATAAATGAATGAATAAAAGGGCAACATAAAGGATCCTTGGGGTGATACAGCTGATCTGTATCTTCTTGGTGATAGATACACAAACCCACAAATGGTAATATTGTATAGAACTAAATCCATAAACACACAAATGGATACAAGTGAAACTGGGAAAATCTGAATAAGATGGTGGATTGTTACCATTATGGTAAACTGGGGAAAGTTTTCATGGATCTCTCTGTAGTTATTTCTCAAAACTTCATGTGAATCTATAATCATTTCAATAAAAAGTTCAGTTAAGTAATGACAGCAAAATAAAAATATTCTTAAACAAGGCAGGCACAGTGGCTCATGCCTGTAATCCCAACATTTTGGGAGGCTAAGGTGGGAGGACTGCTTGAGCACAGGAGTTGGAGACCAGCCTGGGCAACATAGTGAGAGCCCCAAAATAAAAAAAAATAGTCAGGCATGGTAGTGTACATCTGTAGTCCCAGCTACGTGGGAGGCTGAAGTGGGAGGATTACTTGAGCCAGGGAGGTCAAGCTGTAGTTGCACCACTGCACGCCAGCCTGTGTGACAGAGTGAGACCTTGTCTCCAAAAAGAAAAAAACCAAAAAACAAAATACAGGTGCCGTGGCTCACTCCTGTAATCCCAGCACTTTGGGAGGCAAAGGAGGGAGGATCACCTGAGGTCAGGAGTTTGAGACTAGCCTGACCAACGTGGAGAAATCCCGTCTCTACTAAAAATACAAAATTAGCCAGGCGTGGTGGTGCATGCCTGTAATCCCAGCTATTTGGGAGGCTGAGGCAGGAGAATTGCTGAACCCCGGAGGTGGAGGTTGCAGTGAGCCGAGATCGTGCCATTGCACTCCAGCCTGGGCAGCAAGAGCAAAACTATGTCTCAAGGAAAAAAAAAGATTTTTTTAAACAAAAAAACTATTAATCCTTTTTTTTTTTTTGGATGTAGAGAGAAAAATTTAAGGCATCTTGTTCCTAATTTTCCACTTGGAATTTGATTACATTGCAGCTATAAATTAATTTGGGGAAAAGTAGGAAAAAATAAAAAAATCCAGATCTAACCAAGGTAACTGTTATTTAAATGTATCTTGTGCAGTTTTTAGATGATAATTATTATTAGTTCCTTTGGATGTTTTACCTACAGATTAATGCAGAGGGAAGAAAATAAATATTGAGTACTTAAAGGGCAAGTCATTGCTCTGGGAACTTACAGACATTTCTTTATTTTATGCTAATAAAGAGACAGGTTTTATTATAATTATTAATGCATTTTTCAGATAGGGAAGCTTGAAGATCAGAGTGGGTAAGTACTTTCACAAGGTCACAAAGTGTTGGAGGGAGCCTATACCTGTCTGATGTTAAGGCCTATGCTTTTTTTCTACTACATAGGGGCTGAAATACAGACACAAGCACAGGTGAAATACCATCTTTGTCATCAACTTTCTTGTTGATCTCTATAGTTCTTATCCAATATTGAGAAACGTTGACTATAATATTTTTATGGTAATTGGTGTGGATTATTGCAGCTCAGGAAAATGTCTTTTAAAAGTTGTGACTAGATAGCTTTTAATAAAATATTTCACAAAAAGTGTCAGATACTATCAGAAGACTTCGGGGTACTTCTTTAAACCTTTAAATAAAACAAAAATAAAAACAAAACTTTGGTAAGAGGTTAAAAATGGTTACCTTTTATTGAGCATTCACTATATATGTCAGGCATTATGTTAAGCAACTTAAATGTGTTATTTAAAGTTTCACAGCTAAGCCAGGCACAGCGGCTCACACCTGTAATCCTAGCACTTTGGGAGGCCGAGGCAGGTGGATTGTCTAAGCTCAGGAGTTTGAGACCAGCCTGGGCATTGTGAAACCCCGTCTCCACTAAAATACAAAAAATTAGCAGAATGTGGTGGCACACACCTGCAGTCTTAGCTACTTGGGAGGCTGAGGCACAAGAATTGCTTGAATATGGGAGGCAGAGGTTGCAGTAAACCAAGATTGTGCCACTGCACCTCAGCCTGGGTGACACAGTGTGAGACTCTGTCTCCAAAAGTTTCACAACTGGGCAAGGTGGCTCAGGCCTGTAATCCCAGCACTTTGGGAGGCTGAAATGGGAGGATCTCTTGAGTTCAGGAGTTCAAGACCAGCCTGGGTAATACACCAAGACCACTCTTGATTAAAAAAAAAAAAATTTTTTTTCTTTTTTTTTAAGTTTCACAACAACCTTGTGAGAAATACATGCTTATTTTCCTCATTTTACAGATGTGGAAAGTGAAACCTGGGATGGCTAAGTGACTTAGCCAATGTTACACAGCTATTAAGTGGTAGAAAAATAGGGACAAAACAGGCTGTTTGACTCCAGAGCCACACCTCTAAGCCTCTAGGCTACAATGCTATAAAAATCTACCAAATGAAAATCATGGGAGATAGAGAAAAAAGAAACTTTATTTTAGTATATACGCTGCCAAAGAGAGCATGAGAAAAGGAACCGTAACAGAAAATTTGGCATTGCCCCAGATCAGTGACCAGGGTCACCATTTATTGCAATTAAATTAGATGAGTTAACTACATTGTGTGATTTGGGGGTATAAGAGGGGCCAATGTAAAAAGCTCAAAGGTGGCCGGGTGCAGTGGCTCACACCTGTAATCTCAGCACTTTGGGAGGCTGAGGCAGGCGGATCATTTGAGGTCAGGAGCTCGAAACTAGCCTGACCAACATGGTGAAACCCCATTTCTACTAAAAATACAAAAAAAAATAGCTGGGCGTGGTTGTGCATGCCTGTAGTCACAGCTAATCAGGAGGCTGAGGCAGGACAATCGCTTGAAACCTGGAGGCAGAGGTTGCAGTGAGCCGAGATTGGTGCCACTGCACTCCAGCCTGGGCAACAGAAAGAGACTCCGTCTAAAAAAAAATAAAAAAGCTCAAAGGTATCTTCAAGTCAGTCACTTTCTATCCCTTTTCTCATTATATTTTCTTTATAGCTTTCACTTATCAATTATTTATTATTGATAAGTGAAATTGTTTTATTACTAATAAAATATTTTATTAGTAAAATTATTTTATTGCTAATCATTTGCCTCACCTCACTAGACCATAACTTCAATAAAATCAAGAACCTTGTCTTTCTTACTAAATGCTGTATTTCTACAGTCCAAAGTTGTGCCTGACATAAATATTTGTTGAATGAATGCATAAATGTCTGCCCTTCCCTGGACTTTAATTCAAAAGACTATATAAAAAAGGCATGCATTATTAGAAATTTTTTATTGTTTTAGTTTCTTAGATTGGCTAGGATACACTGAAAAAAGAAGAGGAAGCTGGAGAAAAGGGGGAAAGAGCATATCCACTGGTAATGATAACACCTAAGTTATAAGGGTTGGCAGGGAGTGGTGGTGAAACCTAAAAAATCAAGAGCCTTCATGGGTGAAGTGCCAAAAATTGGTGAGGCTCTCTGGTGTAGGATAAAAACCATCACAAAAGCTAACTTCTCAATTTTGTCTCAGAAATTCTGCTACCATAAAGATTTATGGAAAGAGAGTGAAAGTTATTTAGTTCATTTTAATATGCTAATTACCTTGCATTGTGCAAAGCTTTGATTAAAATGCAACATTCCTGAAGTTCTCATTGAAATTAACGTGTCAAATTTATGTTCAAACTGAGCACTGATCTACATTGTTTATGTATAGTGGGTTCTTCCTGAAGATCCATTATTGATGCTATTACGCTCCTTGTTAGCATTACATCAGTGTTGAGAAGGGTGTATAGGAACAGGCTATGAGAACAACAAAGGAATTGTATATGAAAAACTAAAATGAATGAATAAACAGAGGCATCTGCAGTGTAGAGTGGGAAAGGCAATTAATTTCAATGAGGTTCTGGAGCGCCAAGGAAAACATCTTATCCCCTCAAATGGAAGATACAGTTGTTAAATGTGTGGATTACAACAGGGGATTCTAGGCAGTTTGAAGTTTCAAGAAATGTAAGATTTAGAGAACAGGTTCTCAAACTTTGTAGTCTTAGGATTCCTTTACACTCCTTTAAAAGTTGAGGACCCCAAAGAACTTTTATGTGCATTATTGATACTGATACTTATGTCAGAAATTAAAAGTGAGAAATTTTAAGAGTATTTCATTTAAAAACAATAAAGCAATCAAATATTAACAAAAATAATTTTTAATATGAAAAATAGGCCCGGTGAGGTGGCTCACACCTGTAATCTCAGCACTTTGGGAGGCTGAGCCGGGCGGATCACGAGGTCAGGAGATCGAGACCATCCTGGCTAACACGGTGAAACCCTGTTTCTACTAAAAATACGAAAAATTAGCCAGGCGT
>NW_012102310.1:831065-831911 GCF_000951045.1 Mandrillus leucophaeus | reverse complement strand
CTTTAAACCTTTAAATAAAACAAAAATAAAAACAAAACTTTGGTAAGAGGTTAAAAATGGTTACCTTTTATTGAGCATTCACTATATATGTCAGGCATTATGTTAAGCAACTTAAATGTGTTATTTAAAGTTTCACAGCTAAGCCAGGCACAGCGGCTCACACCTGTAATCCTAGCACTTTGGGAGGCCGAGGCAGGTGGATTGTCTAAGCTCAGGAGTTTGAGACCAGCCTGGGCATTGTGAAACCCCGTCTCCACTAAAATACAAAAAATTAGCAGAATGTGGTGGCACACACCTGCAGTCTTAGCTACTTGGGAGGCTGAGGCACAAGAATTGCTTGAATATGGGAGGCAGAGGTTGCAGTAAACCAAGATTGTGCCACTGCACCTCAGCCTGGGTGACACAGTGTGAGACTCTGTCTCCAAAAGTTTCACAACTGGGCAAGGTGGCTCAGGCCTGTAATCCCAGCACTTTGGGAGGCTGAAATGGGAGGATCTCTTGAGTTCAGGAGTTCAAGACCAGCCTGGGTAATACACCAAGACCACTCTTGATTAAAAAAAAAAAAATTTTTTTTCTTTTTTTTTAAGTTTCACAACAACCTTGTGAGAAATACATGCTTATTTTCCTCATTTTACAGATGTGGAAAGTGAAACCTGGGATGGCTAAGTGACTTAGCCAATGTTACACAGCTATTAAGTGGTAGAAAAATAGGGACAAAACAGGCTGTTTGACTCCAGAGCCACACCTCTAAGCCTCTAGGCTACAATGCTATAAAAATCTACCAAATGAAAATCATGGGAGATAGAGAAAAAAGAAACTTTATTTTAGTATATACGCTGCCAAAGA
>NW_012102310.1:795418-828557 GCF_000951045.1 Mandrillus leucophaeus | reverse complement strand
AAAAATAACTACTCCCTCTTGCCCCCATATCGAGTTTTTGCAAATCTCTTTAACGTCTGGTTTAACCGCAGATGACTGGATTCTCCTATCTGCTTCTATTTTCAGTCTGTTTCCTTATCACATGTCACATAGCCTCCGGAACACCCCACTGTACACTTGTGAGAGAATGAGAATGCAAAAGACAGTCTTGACATTAATATGGAAATAGTTTTGACCTTCCTCTTGAAAGGGTCTGGGGACCCTCAGACCATATTCTGAGAACAACTTTTTGAGTTAATGTTAGTCAATTCATCATCACTTGAAAATTAGTTACGAGGTTTTACAAGTCTGAGGATTTAATGCGATTTACTTTTTCAGAAAGATGAAACAACAGACATACTGAATGTCCTCATTACAACGCATCCAGAGAATGCACAAATATGCCATTTTCATCCGTCAAAAGAACTGAAGGGACTGTACATCAGGTACAAGTATGTGGCGGGGGGATGGGGAGCTAAGGATGACGAGCACCCCCTAAAGGCACGGAGACCCGCTGGCATAGTTCGAAGCAAAACAGGCAGAAGAGGCCGCCAAAGTGGTCTAGAGGAAAAAACTTTTTCTTAGGCGGGGAGGGAAAATAGTTACCGGGGGCCGGCGAGTTGCAGGAATTAGGCCCTGACAGGGAGCGCCCGCCGTCTAGGCTGCGGCGAGAGAGGGACCAGGCGACTAGCGCCCGCCCTCAGCATTCCCAGCACAACGCCGAAGGGGGCGGAGCGGGCCGGGCGCCGGGCACGCGGGCCAGGCCTTACCCACAACTGATGGGGTTGAGATTTCCTTTCCGGCTCAGCGGGGAGAAAAGAGATGGTGGGGTGCTCAACAGAGAAGGTTAGACACCGGCGGGAACCAGAGGAGCCCAAGCGCGGCGCTGGGCCTCGGGGCTGCAGGAGTCCTAGGGTCTGCAGGAGTCCTCCGCTGCGGTATGGAGGTCGCCGGGGAAGAAGGACGGTTCAGTTGCTAGGCAACCCGGCCTGGACCCGCCTCTCGCTCGCGTTGCTGGGAGACTACAAGGCCGGGGGGAGGGCGGCGAGAGGGCCCTACGTGCTGACGCTAATTGTATATGAGCGCGAGCGGCGGGCTCTTGGGTCTTTTTTAGCGCCATCTGCTCGCGGCGCCGCCTCCTGCTCCTCCCGCCGCCGCTGCCGCCCTGAGTCACTGCCTGCGCAGCTCCGGCCGCCTGGCTCCCCATACTAGCCGCCGGTAACGGATGGGGGCCTGGAAGGGAAGGGGGAACGTAGTTTTCGCTGGGCGGCCTGCGCAGATGGGAGGGCCGGAGGGATAGAGGGACTGGGAGCGGGGAGTCGGGGCCGCTGGCCGCCCAGGGCCTGCGGGGTCGTCCTGTGAGGTCGGACAGGACCGCGGAGTCTGGACCCCGGAGTCTGAGAGGGGCCCTAGGGCCGACCAGCGCTTTTATCTGGGACGGCTGAGGCGACGTAGGGGTTGGCGCGGCCTGGCGGCGTGAGGTTCTCTGAGCTCCACCGTCTTCTCCGCGTGGACCGGAGCGAGGCCGCGGTGACGCCCGGGTGCCCTGAGAGTCGACTGCGCCGCGGGGACCGGGAGGCCCCCGGCGTACGGGCCGGGCCGAGTGCAGAGCCGGCCGCCTTTTCGACACCCCCCTGCTTTTCCCTCAAAAATAATACCAGGAGGGAGGCCGCTGGGAGATGAAAGAACGGCGGAGGCTGCGAATTCCGACGGGAGGGAGGGGCTGTGGAGGGACGAGGCCCCGAGGCGGGGAGGGGGCGGGGGAGACTGCGACGCTCCCGGGCTCTCCGCCCATTGGGGGCGGCCGCGCGGGGAGGGGAAACCCCCCGGCTGCGTCCCTCCACACGTGGTAATGGGCTTCGTGGCCACCGGCTGGGCCTGATTGGAGACCCTTGCCCTCGGGCTATCCTTACTTTGAAAGTTGTAGAGACGGTGGAACGTGAAAAGGGAGAGTAAGCTAGTAAGCCCTGTCCCTGGGTTTCAAACTCTTCCCTGCTTCTCTTTGGTCTTAATCTTTTTATTGGTACCGAAGATTGTGGATGTTAGCTGATGGTGAGGAAGGGCCTCCACTGCTAGTATTTTAAAAAGTTAACGAGTATATAGCGCTTATGTTAACTGTTATTAGCAAAAGGTTGTTGTTGTGTTTCCCAGGTACAGTTAGATGGGTGTCTTGATCAGGATTTTTTATTTGGGGAGTATTGACCCTAATCGATCTAAACCCCTAAACCAAGCTTGTCCAACCCGCGGCCCAGGACGGCTTTAAATGTGGCCCAACACAAATTCATAAGCTTTATTATTATTTTGAAAAAGCTCATCAACTAGTTAATGTATTTTACGTGTGGCCCAAGACAGTTCTAATGTGGCACAGGGAAGCCAAAAGATCGGACCACCCCTGCAAACGGTTCTTAGATGAAAGTAAGTTTGGCCCTTTGTGACTTTAATTGTTCTTGGCTTTTTTATAAATTAGTTCGTTTATTGAAATCACTAGAATAAGATACTTAAACTGTTTCCTTTTTAAGATGGGAGGTAGGATGGAATGAGGTGTTAGTATAAACTTAGCCAAGTTTGTAGCCTGCAACCTTGTCAATGAACCCCACTCCCCTAAAGATCTCGGGGATGGCAGTGTAGGGAGGCTGGAACTGAGGTCCTATCTTGGAAGGCTAGACTTTGAGAGTACAAAAAGGATGAACCAGGCACAGGATGTCCTCAACGAGCCCCTATTTTAGACGGTCACTGATAAGTTCTGAAACAACTACATTTTAAAAATATCACTGCTAACATTTTAAGGTATCTCACTGCTGCAATTAAAAATTTACACTGCTTCCCTGGTTTCAGAAGAGCTGTAAAATGAAATTTGGCCTTTTGAAAATAGGTGGATTCAAAACATCTTTGGAAACGGGTATCTGGGTCCTCTTTTTTTGGTCAGCTTAAATTAATACTCACTTTCGAGTTAATGGAATTAACTCACTTAAATTAATATTTACTTTGGAAGTAATACACATGACCTGTGATTGAATAAGGGAAAAACCTTTTACGTATGGGTTACCATTTAAAAATCAAAGGGAAATAAATGACATTTACAGTTATTTTCAAGGCACTCTGGTGTTTCAAGCTTGTTCGAATTGCCCAAGTTTAAATAAATGGCCTAAATCTATAGTTTAGTTCTAAGAATACTATCCTTTGGAGAATATGTGGAACTAAACCCTAGTAGGTGGACTTGGACATCTTCTATCATAAAACCTGACTCATAGATTCTCCTTCCAAGTCAACATTGTGTTAATTAATAGAAATTTAAAAGTTTTCAGTATACCGATTTGAATATTTTTCTAAATTTTATCTGCTAGAAAGTACCTATTTTCATATTAGGCCCATTGATTTGCAGAATTATAAAGCTAATACCGAATATGGTAAATTACTGCACTTGGCCTTTAATGAGATTTTTGAAAAGAATACCTGTACCATGACGAATGTAATCCAAAGTGCCATCTCTTTTTATTCAGCTTGCTCCTGTTGGCTCCTGGTAACTGAGTTGATTCTAAGTTGCTGAAAATATGTTAAAAACTAAGGGTCTTTTTGTAGAAGGGGCTACAGAAGCAGTATCTGTTGGACTTAAAAGGTCTGAAGATGTCAAAATACAGTATTTTATTTGTTTACTTCTTGGTTGTAAATTTGAAACGAAGGATTAGAATGAAACCTCATCAGTATCAAAATATTAA
This sequence comes from Mandrillus leucophaeus, assembly GCF_000951045.1. Classification (NCBI taxonomy): domain Eukaryota; kingdom Metazoa; phylum Chordata; class Mammalia; order Primates; family Cercopithecidae; genus Mandrillus; species Mandrillus leucophaeus. The sequence goes on along the minus strand of NW_012102310.1, from coordinate 824,823 downwards.
TGATCAATGTATTCAGATCTTCAAGTTTAATCAAACCTGTAATTACTTGTGTTCTCAGTTTATTCTTTGGGTAACTATCTGGCACCTGTATGGACATATATCTCATGAGCAAAAGAGGCAAATTGGTTGCTTAGATGTGAAATGTCAAATTGTGGTGAGAGCTGTGAAGGAAGAAAAAGGTAAAGGGGGCATAGGGTAATACAACGTTTGCACGAAGGAACCTGTTATAATTGATGATTTTAAATTCCGTTTCAAACTGGTTTCATCTAAATAAGTTTTTGGGCAGTATAGGGGTTAGAAGGAGACTTGTTACTTTACACCTATCCATATGTAAGTTGTTTAGCTCAATGACTGCAGAACATCAGAGTACATTACTGGGCTTGCCATAGAAATTGGCTTCTATACCTTTGGTTACCAACTCTGCCTTTTACTTCCTGCATATTTGTATACATTTTTACTTATTCAGAAGTTTTGTACATTTTGATTTTTATTGGGAAACAGGGTTATATGTATTTTTTCCTTGTGGAGACAGGCTTTTGCTGTGTTGCCCTGACTGGTCTTAAATGCTTCAAGTCAAGTGATCTTGTCTTGGCCTCCCAAAGTGCTGAGTTTACAGGTGTGAGCCACCACACCTGTCTAGAGTTATAATTTTGGTCTTGGAATTACTTCCTGAAGAGGGTACAGAAGGGCATAACAGGGGTAAATAATGTGGTAGGCAACACTTACTGATTGATTATTCAGGCATTGTTTTAAATTCTGTGTGTATTATTAGCTCATTTAATGCACTTAGAGATAGGTAGCATCAACATTTTAACAAGGAAATAGGTATGGAGTGGTTAAATAACCCGTCCATGGTTATGTACGTGAGCAATGATAACTTATGATGAGATAATTTTTGTCCTGGTTTTGAAAGAGTGTTGACTTACACTGTTCTACTGTAAATCAGCATGAATAAAGAATTTATTTCTTGAAGTTATAGAGGCTGAGAAATCCAAGATCGAGGGGCCCCATGTGGTGAGCACCTTACTTGTGGGGACTCTGAAGGTTCCCAAGGCAGTGCAGGGTTATCACATGGGGAGGGGGCTGAGTGTGCTAACTGGGTAGCTCGGATCTCCAGTTCCCCTGGTGGGAAACTGTAATTTATAAAGAAATACGTTAATCCACTAATGGATTAATTCATTTGTGAGGGTGGAACCCTCATGATCCAATCACTTCTTAAAGACCCCACCTCTCAGTGCTGCCACATAGGGGATTAAATTTCAATATGAGTTTTAGAGGGGACAGATACTCAAACCATAGCAGCATGGAATTCAAAAGCACTCCACCTTGTATCTCGCTGTGCTCTAGGGAAAAGCTGTATAGCAGTTATGGTCATTAAGTCTTCTAACATAGAATTTGTTTACATATACAGTCATGCATGGTTAATAATGGGGATATGTTCTGGAGAAATGCATCATTAGGCCGTTTCATCCTTTTATGAATGTCATAGAATGTATTTACACAAACCTAGATGGTACAGCCTACTACACACCTAGGCTATATGGTATAGCCTGTTTGTTGTTCCTAGGCTGCAAACCTGTGTAGCATGTTGCTGTGTTGAATACCATAGGCAGTTTTAACTTTTTAAAAAATAAGTTAGAGTGTACTCTAACCACCAAAAGCATAGTAAATACATAAACCAATAAGTCATTTATTGCCCTTATCAAGTATTATGTACTGTACATAATTGTAAGTGCCATACTTTTATATGAATCAGCTCCATTATAATCTTATGGGACCACCGTTGTATATGCAGTCCTGGGTGGACTAAAATGTTATGTGACTGCAGTTGGGTAATGGTTTCTTAGCCTTATGTCAGCTCTATGTATCTAGTTCAGTCAGTTGCCTCCCCACTTCGGTGGAAGATTTTCTTTGTTTTTGGTTCAGTTTAGGAAGGAAGATTTGCTTTCGGGAGGCCAGGCGTGGTGGCTCACACCTGTAATCACAGCACTTTGGGAGGCCAAGGCGGGAGTACAGGATTTCCAGACCAGTCTAGGCAACATAGTGAGACACTCTGTCTTTACAAAAAAAATTTTTAAAAATTAGCTGAGTGTGGTGGTGCATGCATACCTGTAGTCCCAGCTACTCAGGAGGCTGAGGTGAGAGAGTGAGAGGATCACTTGAGCCTGTGAGGTCAAGGCTGCAGTGAGCTGTATCACGCCTAGGCAACAGAGCAAGGCCTTGTCTCCAAAAAAAAAAAAAAGAAAAAAAGAAAAAATGCCTTCAAGCATGTTTTTAGGGTCAGTTATGTCTTTTGAGATCTTATGTACACCATATATGTATGAACCTTTTATTATAAAGTGACCTTTTTATCTCTTAATGTTTTTCCTTGAAGTCTGTTTTTTCCTGACAATACATGCTACGTTGGTTAGTGTTTTATTCTGAAACTGTCTTTTACTTTTTTTTTAAAGGAGATATGTTGAAGTGCAGCGGCATGATCATAGCTCACTGTAACCTCAAACTCCTGAGTTCAAGTGATCTTCCTGCCTCAGTCTTCCAAGTAGCTAGGACTACAACAGGCATTTTAATTTTTTGTAGAGATGTTCTATATTGCCCAGGCTGGCCTTGAACTCCTGGCCTCAAGCGATCCTCCTGACCCAGCCTTCCAAAGTTCTGAGACTATAGATGTGAGCTACTGCACACGGCCTCACCTTCGTTCTTAAAAGATGTTTTGGTTGGGGATAGTATTCTAAGAGCCTTAGTTATTTTCAACATATAGAGGATTCTGTTGTCTTTTGGTGTCTTATTGAAGAGAAGACAGCTGTCAAGTCTTTTTGTGGCTTTGAAGTTAATCTACCTTTTCTGTGTGTGCTTTTGAGATGAATTTGTTTTTGCTATCTTGCCTTTTTACTGATATATCCTGAGCTAAATAAAGAACCCATATATATATATATGTTTTATGGTTTTGATTTGTAGGGCTACCTGAATCTGTGGATTAGTGTCTTTCATCACTTAAGGAAATGGAAAATTTTTGCATATTAACGTCTTCAAATATTCCATCCTCCTGCTCTTGGAACTTGTATGAAGTCTTTATTAGGCTTTTTTGGATCCTAAATTGTCTTTTCTTTTCAGTATTTTCAGTCCTTCAGATTCTGTGGCTCTACCATATTTTGAAAGTTTTCTTCTAAGCTTCATTTCAGGTCACTTAATTCTTCAGCTGTTTATCTTACTCTTAAGCCAGCCCATTTAGTTTGATTCCAGTTATTTTTATTTCTGGAAGTTCTAGTTTTACAAATTTGTTATATCACCTTTAATAGATGACTTCCTTGCAGACAGTGTATTTTCAAACTTAGATCAAAGACAGCCAGGCTTATGCCTATAGGTATATATTTGTTTGTAGTCTGTATGACAGTATTTAAGTCTTTGTGTAGGATTGATTTCTGTTTTATTTTGTTTCTCCTGTTGGCTGTGAAAATTACTTGTATGAATTTTTTAAGGTCTAGAAGGAAGCTTTCATTTATATTTGGATGTGCAGGTGTCTAAATATACCAGGGACAGGTCATTTTAAGTACATAGGTTGGGGTTTGGAGGGCAATACAGATGAGGTAAATTGGCGCTGTTTGTCCATTAGAATGAATTTATTCTTGAGGATATAGCATTTTGGGGTTCCTGCTTAATTTGGGAGAGTTGCCATAAAGATACCCATCTTGGACAGGCCCAGAATTTTAACTTTGGTTAAAACCAAAGTTCACATTGCTGATAATTGGCAGTTGACCTTAGTGTGCAAGTGCTTTCCTTCTGCTTCCTGTTTTGCCTTCAGTTTTGGACTGGTAATTCCTTACTATCCTGTTAGTATTTCGGTGCTTTTAAGATTTTTAACAAAATGTTTTTGTTAAAAAAAGTCTCCACTTTTAATTATTTTTCTTTCTTTCTTTCTTTCTTTTTTTTTTTTATTTGAGACAGGGTCTCGCTCTCACCCAGGCTGGGGTGCAGTGGTGTGATCTCGGCTCACTGAAGCCTCCTCCTCCTGGGTTCAAGCAATTCTCCTGCCTCAGCCTCCCAGGTAGCTGGGACTACAGGTGTGCGCAATCATGCCTGGCTAATTTTTTGTGTTTTAGTAGAGACTGGGTTTCACCATGTTGCCCAGGCTGGTCTTGAACTCCTAAGCTCAGGCAATTTGCCTGCCTTGGCCTTTCAAAGTGCTAGGATTACAGGTATGAGCCACTGCGTCCAGCCGTATTTTTCATTGGTAGAATTGATCTGCATAATCTAGTTTGTTGCTTTCAGGAATGAAAGTTTTTCACAGAGATCTTGGAATGCAATTTAATGTCTAACAACTAAAATTCTCACTGATTTTATTTAATGTCAACTATAGAAAAAAATTAACACAGGTATTAACCTAAACTTGTGTTTGTCAGTGTGGTCTACCTGAGAACCACCTCTCAGAAGCTGAGTTTTTTGTTTAGACTGCAGATTTTTGGGTCCTACTCCCTCAGATATTTTTCTACTTTATATAGGTGATGAAATAGAGCCAGAAGTTGTTTGCCTTAGTTTGTGGATTGCTACGAAGTTGATGTCAGCCCAAATGATCTGACTACAACTGAGTAGAAAATTAGGTCTATCTTACAACCAAGAAATACAATGTAGCCAGAATGGGCAGGTTAGAGCAGCCTTCTCTGGAGGAGTAAATGCCTCCTGTTAATGTTCTTTAAATGTTCTGTCTTGGATCCTCTTTACTAAAGATAAAGTTTCATTTTAAGAATTTAAACTATAAATATAATGCTGCAAATGGACATTGAGGTTAACAGTGTAGCTATTCTTCTGTGAGCACATTAAAATGTTATAAGAATTAAATTTGGAAGTTTTGGGTTTTGTTTCTATTTTTGACAATTGCTGGGTTTACTAGACACTATATATTAAACCCAGAAAATTTCAGAATACATTTGTGTATTGGAAATTATTATATAAATCTGTGTATTGGAAAACCAAATGCAGTCATGCACCACATAAATACTTAGCCATTACATTAAAATTGCCTACTGTGTTCAGTACAGTCACATGCTGTATAGGTTTGTAGCCTGGGAGCAATAGTCTGTATCATAGCCTAGGTGTGTAGTAGGCTATACCATCTCGGTTTGTGTAAGTATACTCTGATGTTTGAACAACAATAAAATCACTTAAAGACACATTTCTCAGAACATATAATCCACACATGACCGTAATAGTGAATGGGAAATTAGTTCTCATTACCCCCAGTCCCTTCTTTCTCGTTAGGTTACTCTGGTTGGGTTTTTGGTGTATGTTTTTAAAAAGGTTTTATTTATATTAAAGCATGTGCATATATGAGTGGAGATTTTATATATTTATATATATATATATATGTATTTTTTTTTCCCCCATATCCAAATGGGATTTTGGCATACATTCTCTACCTTGCTTTGGTGTTCCTTCATATCAACTCAGATACGTTTCATTTGTGACTGCAAAGCATTCCATTTATGCACATTCCATTATAGTACTAGGTTTATAATAAGCTTTGTGTGCTACCCCAAAGAAGACAACACTGTGATTGGCAAGATCAGATTTAATTCTTGTAATCATGAATCTTGTCAGTTGGGAGAGACAGACCATAGGTCACCCTAATTTATAATTACAAACTGAGACATCTTATGGTGGAAAGAAAGCTTTACAGGAGTGTGTGTACAACCAAGAAATCTTACTTAACCAGAATCTGCAGGTTGGAGAAAGCATCTCTGGGGAGTGAAACTTTGAACTGAGAGCCAAAGGATGTGCAAGACTTGTTCAGAGCTGTGGAAGAACCTTCTAGGTGAACATGGAAAGCAAAGGCATTAGATTCGTTGTAATTTTTTCATGGTAGATCTCATAAGTGAATAATCTGGAGATGGACGTATTTTGTTTTAATTTTTATTTTTTAAGAGACAGCGTCTCATTGTGTTGCCAAGGCTTGGCTTGAACTCCTGTCCTCAAGCGGTCCTTCTACCTTGGTCTCCCAAAGTGCTGGGGTTGCAGGTGTGAGCCACGGTGCCTGGCTGAGATGGACATGTTCAAGACTTTTGATATTCCTATTGTCAGATTGCTCTCCAGAAAGAACAATAGCCAGAAATAAGGATGCATGTGCACCACAAGTTTCTTGGTATTAAAAGGAAATTATTGATGATGTGATAGACAAACTGGAATCCTACTTGCATTTCTTTGATGTCAGAGATTCAATGTTTTTCTTATTTTTGATTACTATTCATAATTGCTAAACACTTTGTAAATGCTGAATCATTACCCAGCATCACTAGAAAAATTCATCAGTACTATTAGGAATTATTTACAACAAATACAAAATATTTACAAAGTTAAATACATTAGGAAGAAAAATTTTCTTTATAATTACTCTAAAGGATAAGTACTAGGTCAGTAATACTGTTTCCCCCAAATATTAGCACTTAACTGCTAAAATCAGGATCTTTTCCATTTGCAACTCTTTGTTCATAGGCATAATATGTTGCTGTGAAAGTAAACACATGCAGGATTTTGTGGATTAAATATGTACTAAGATTTTTTTTTACCAGATAGCTTGATTCTATTTATTTATTATCACTTTTTTAGAGATAGGGTCTTGCTGTGTTTCCCAGGCAGGCCTTGAACTCCTGTGCTCAAATGATCTTGCCTCTTGGGCTGCTGGGACTACAGGCTCGTGCCACTGTGCCTGGCTAAGAAGATAAACTTGATTTTAATGTGGATTCTATCAAAACTTGGTTTAGTTTTTTTTGTAATTTGTAGATTACCTGTGGCATTCTACCATTGTTTGCTGCCTGAATATAGCACATCTACTTTTAAGATTTTTCTAAAAGCAGTATTCTCCAGGTTCATACTAATCTTTTAGTGAGAAGGAACTTAGGATGCCCTCTGGTCAGTCTTAACAGTAAACTTACTCAGGTCTGGTAACCACAAGTCTTGACAATGTCCCCAGCATATCTAGGGGAAGCTGGAGGTTGGTGGTTATCAGTTATCTAACATGAGGTACATGTACATTTGAAGAGATAGGGAAGGCTTACCTGACATTAAGATTGGGACCCACAGCTTTTGAAATAGTCTAAATGGCTATTTGATCCAAGGATTAAATCTTCTTTAAAAAGAGATCTAGGGGGCATAGTGAGTACAGTAGCTGTCAGGTTTTGGTTTTCTTAAACATGAATTACATAAAAATGAATATTGCTAAATACAAAATGGATTTGTTTAAGATGCTAAGTAGTCTAAAAATTTAAGCAGAAATTGACCTTTCTTGGTTGTTGAAAGAATTTGAATGAAGATCCTTTGTACTGTTCTTTTCCTATGAGTCTAGCAAATGTTAGTTGTTTTTTTTTTAACCAATGGTGCTATTATCATAGTCTGTATACAACAGATTCTAAAAGCTTAGTGGTAACTTTTCTTGTTTTAAATAATATCCCTTGAAAAATTACTTTTGGTACTAGTAAGGAAGAATTTGCATGTTCCGTGAGTTTTTCTTCTTAACACTGATGGTATTTTAAAGGAAATAGACATTTCTTGGGATAGTTTTCAGCATGGTATTGATTTAAAGGGTTTTGGTTTCTTTTTCTTTTTTTTTTTTTTAAATAAATCATATACTCTTTTTTAACGTTGATGTTTCTCTCCATAGATATTTGGAGTTCTTACAACATGGCAGACATTGACAAGTAAGTGGCAGAAAGTTGGTTCTTTTTCCGAGATTTGGCATCGCTTTGTACTCTGTTATTAACAGCAAGTAGCATGAATTATATATTATGAAAATGTAGTTACTAATGCTTACTACCTACTTTTACAGAAGGGTAGTGCAGTGTATTCAAGATAAAATATAGAATATATGATCATTAGTATATTTATGATCATATATTCAAAACCATCATATATACTGAACCATTTGTCACTGTTTTTAAGAAAGTGCAGAGCATGATAATGGATTATAAATACTTGCAGAATTCATTTTTATTGTATATATTTCCCAAAGATTTTACTGCTTGCATTGTAATGTACCAAACACCCAAAATATGTATAAAATGTATTTATATGTAGAGCTTAAGGAATATTAAGACAAGTTAAAAATAGAACATTACTATCAGAAGCCTTGTGTGCCCCTTCTCATTTGCACCTTTCCCTTGCAGACATATAAGTGCTATCCAGGCTTTTGCTAATTCCTTTCTTTGCTTTCCTTTATAGCTTTACTACCTATAAATTCTCAACCAGTGTTTAATTTTGAAAATCTGAATAGTGATCACCAAATTAGCTGTGTAAAGCAACATTGCCACTTTGCCACTGTTAATTGAAGGCTCTAAGATAGGATAACAAGGAAAAAAGACTATCTGAGTCATAGTCTGGCCTCAAGTTTTCTGAGGCTTTATAAAGACTTATGGAGAAGTATTGGGCAAGGTCATGTGTCCTGGGAAACATAGGTTTAATCAGTTTGGCATGTGGCAGAATTCTAATGTGGATGGATGTTTTACAGAAACAGGGTCAGGAAGAATGGGATGAGGTGCACAGGATTTGTTGTGTGTAATTTTACAGTAGCCCGTGTTAAAATAGAGCACTTGGGAGTGAGGGGTTGCTAAATGATTTTCCATAGCTGTTGTAGGCATCAGCAAATGATAGTGGGAGGGCTGGAAACTTCAGTACAAGATCAACACATAGAAGTACAAATAAGAATTTGGGCCATTCTTATGCATTCTGTCTTCAGCATTAAACAAACCAGAAGAGTGGAAACAGCATTTTTAGTGATAGTAGTTCTCAAAATGACCGTCTCCTGTGTCACACTTCTAATTTGGATTGCTTAACCTTGGTGACATAGCTGTCATTTTATCTACTGAGTTTTCACCTTGTTTCTCCTCTTAGGTTTGTTGTTTGCCATATCTCCCATTGCTTTCTTGGTGTGTTAGTACCTTCTTGGAATAGTACAAGGGAGGTAAATTATTTTAAGACATGTCATGACACAAAATGACCATTCTACCTTTATGCCGGATAGTTTGGGTGTAGGATAGTAAGATGGGAATCATTTTTCTTCAGAATTTTGAAGGCATTGCTCCATTGTCACCTTGCTTCCAGTGTTGCTGTGTTGAAGTTCAGAGTCATTGTAATTAACTATTTGTGTATGATAATTAAGAAATAGATACAGTTACAGTTTATATACATTTCTTTCTGGAAGCTACTATGGCTTCAGAGTTCTGAAATTTTCACATTATTTTTTTTTTCTTTTAACATTACATGTTCAGTGGTGGACCCTTTCAGTGCAGCAATTCAGGGGCTTTTAGTTTCAGGGATATTCTTGATTTAACTTTGTGATTGCTTCATTTATTTTTTCTCTTTCTGGAGCTACTATTAGGTGTTGTGTGTTGGATTGGTCTTCTCATGATCTTTTGTCCTATTTTCCGTCTTTGTCTCTTTGCTCTTCTTTCTGGGCAGAACTGAAGACTTTCAGCTCTTGTTGAGTTTTAAGATTTCTGTTGTTTTAGTTTCCAAGACCTGCTTTATTCTTCCTGTTTTTTTTTTTGTTGTTGTTGTTTTGTTTTTTAAAATAGCATCCTGTCCTTGTTTCACTGATGATAATCTCGTTTGTCTGGATATTTCTTCCATCTTTATAGTCCATTTGCTCTTACATTTTCTTTCCCTCATTTGGTCTCAATCTAAGACGCTTTCCTAAAATATAAATCAATACTTGGTTGGCTGCTCATTAAGATTGGGTTGGGTGGGGTGCAGGGACAAGTCAGAGATGATTAAAAAAGAAAATTGATTGGAAAATTTGAGTGTTGAAGGGGGAGGCTCGTTAATTTGGGATTTCAGTGTAGGGTCACCAGAGTGGGCATTTGTTAGAAACCCCAGTGTTAGAATGGTTTTTTTTTTTTTTTTTTTTTTTCCCTCTGGGCTAGTCAGATTAATCATTGAACAGTGTCTGGGTAAAGATCTGGCCTCTGGTGTTTCTCTAAATGTAGAGGAGGCTCTACATTTAGCATTCTAATGTGTACATAGTCCTATATCTTTGATACTGTTAACTGCGTCTGTTGTCTTCCAGTCCAAGTTCTGAATTTTACCCTTTCCGAGAGGAAACTGAATATGTCTGCTAGTGTAGAAGAGAAGATGTAATGATTTAACTGCTTATCAGTTTTTACTTTCTTGTTTTAGCCACCTTCTCTCCTGCCCCACCCCTTGCCCTAGTTCTAGAAATGTACCTGGTACCACCAGTTCTTATCCTTTTGAAGACTGTGATTGGGTTGCTTCTCAGCTTTCCCCACTGCTAATCTTAGATTTCAGTTCTCTCAATGAAATTATCACCTGTCTAGTTTCCAGCTTCCAAAATGTTGCTGCCCTTGTTTCTTTGATTTCAGTGTTAGTCTGTTAACAAAACAAAACAAAAAAACCCTTTATCATAATTTTAGTGTAGATTTTAGGGATTAAGATCAGATGAGTTTGTGGTATCTGCCATCTTAACTTTGAAATTCTCATTTTAAACTTTAAAAAGAGCAAATTGGTTGTGATAGCTTGATTTCCCTCTTCCTTATTATTTAATTTTGGATGCTTGTTAGTCCTGGGAGGGTGGAAGTCAGAAGGGATTCTTGTTCTTGAAAACCAGAGTCAGTAAACCTTCCTCTGTAAAAGAGTTGGTGGTAAACATTTTCAGCATTTTGGGCCACATGATTCTCTTAACTGCAGTTGACCCTCTGTGTCTGTGGTTTCAGTTTGCATCTATGAATTCAACCAACTGCAGATAGAAAATATTAGGGTAAAAAACAAAATATAATAGCACAATAATAAATGCAAATAAACAGTAGAACATAACAACTATTGTTTGTTTTGTTTTTAATAGAGAATTCTCACTGTGTTGTTCAGGCTGGTCTTGAACTCCTGGCCTCCAGTGATCCTCTTGCTTTGGCTCCCAGAATGCTGGGATTGTAGGCATGAGCCACTTTGGCCCAGCATAATACAACTATTTACATAATGTTTACATTGTATGTAGTATTATTACAAGTAATCTAGAGGTGATTTAAAGTATGCAGGAGGATGTGCATAGGTTAGTTGCAGTTACTGTGCCATTTTATATAAGGGACTTGAACATCCCAGGATTTTGGTAGGGAAGTTTCCTGGAACCAGTCTACCATAGAATCTGAGGGATGACTGTACTCAACTCTGCTGATGTAGTGTGAAAGCAGATAATACATACATGTAGTACATCTGTGTTCCAATAAAATTTTATCTACAATAGTAGGGTGGGCTGGGTTTGGCCACATAGACATAGTTTGTGGACAGCTGTTTTAAAGCTTTTGCATATAGATGTTCAATAAATGATTAAAGACACTAGAGGAGGAGTTGCTCCAATTATCTGTAACCAGTGGCCCTTAAGTGTGTATACTTATGAAACACTTAAAGTTTATACTAAATCAGAGTTCTTCCAGAAATAGGCTGGGCGTGGTAGCTCATGCCTGTAATCCCAGGATTTTGGAAGGTCGACGTGGGAGGATCACCTGAGGCCAGCCCAGCCAACGTGGTGTAACCGTGTCTCTACTAAAAATACAAAAATTAGCCATGTGCAGTGGCGCACTCCTGTAGTCCCAGCTATTCAGGAAGTTGAGGCGCAAGAATTGCTTGAGCTTGGAGGACAGAGGTTGCGGTGAGCCGAGATTGTGCCACTGCGCTCCATCCAGCCTGGGTGGAGCGAGACTCTGTCTCAAAAAAGAAAAAAAAGCTTTCAGAAATAATATGTATCATTTCTGAAGACTGAATTCTTTCCCTCAGTTGACAGGAACTTAAATTATGCTGGCAGAGTACTGTTGATTTTTTTCTGTAGTTGTATGAAAATTAAGTCATCATTTGTCCCTATGGAAAATTAATTTTTCAAATGCTGTTTAAACACAAAAGCAACTGTATTTCTAATCCAAATGTTAAAAAAAAAAAATTCACACAGGAATTGTACTATGACCTTTTATATTGACTTTGGAATCCTTATTTTCCTTTGTAATGCTAGATGTAATCTCATTTTCAAAAATTTGATTTTTGGTGATTTTTTTTTTTTTTTAAGATGAAATGAGAAGGATGCTATCTAACTGCTTTTTAACTTTCTCTTTGAATGGTGCTGCCATCTTGGCTTTGTTCTAAACAAGAGCTAGACTCTGAAGTCTTCACTTTATTCTTTCTTAACCTCCACTATGAAGTAAAGAAAAGGAAAGTCCAAAGATAGTATAGGCTGGTATAGTTGCTCCACAGCCATAAGGGATCCAGGATTCTTCTGTTTTTCCTTACTCCTTTTTCTTTAGCTGGTGGCTTTCATTCCCTAGGATGCCTCCTAGTCCAGTGTGGCTGCTGGAGCTCGAGCCACCACATTAATATTCTAAGTGGGAGGGGGAGAAGGGATTAAGATAAAGGCTTCCCAGCTGTCTGCTTTCCTGTTAAGGATACTTCCTCAAAGAAATACAGCACTTCTGTTTTTCTATCTTGCTGCCAAAATAGTCTAGCTGAAGGTAGGCTAGGAAATGTAGACTTTTAGGTTGGTGTGTTGCCATCTCTCATAAAATGAGGATGTTATTACTAAAAAGAAAAAGTAAAATCAGTAGATACTGGGTTGAATGCACATACTTGTTGACATCACATTCCCCAAAAACCTACAAAACCAATTTCATAAAGCTTGAAAAGTATAAACTTCACATTTGACCAGATGCTTTTAATGAAAGTTTAAACACTTCCAGTTTGTACTTGTTTACATCTGAAGTTAGAAAATGGAATTACCTTTTGAATTTCCTATTTCATGTCTTTGAAAGAGATACTAATTTTGAAAATGAATTTTAAGTTTTTCTGTAATTTTTTTTGGTAATTGGTACATTTGAACCTTGGTGTGATACTATGATATTATAGCAAAGAACAGTCTGAACTTGATCAAGATTTGGATGATGTTGAAGAAGTAGAAGAAGAGGAAACTGGTGAAGAAACAAAAATCAAAGGTATTACTTTAAATTACTTCAGGAGCCAATGATTGCTGGCACATGTCTACTAGAGGGTAGTTATAAGTACCAGTCTGTTTTTTTGGACCCTTCTCATTGTCCCATTTTATCTACTGGTCCATACCTCTAGAAACTTTGTGTGTGTGTGTGTGTGTGTATTTGTTCGAGAGAGAGAAAGGAGAGGTTAGGTATAGATACAGTGACTCAAAAGTCATTGTTTGCATCCTGCACTGTTGGAGCGACTTGGTGTACCTGTGTCAAACAGCTGCCCATGAGTTCTGTCTGAATTTAAAAATGTTACAGGTTGTGATGTGGTGCTTATAACAGTATGTTTAGTGTTTAATTTTGTAGAGAACATGTAGTGTGTGTCTTCTTAAAAATCCACTCCTTCAAGCAGAAAAGCCATTTATTAAATGTAGGTAATATTCACAATTTATTTTAGCAGATACTTTTTAAAAGGAGTGGTGGTGGGGGCTTGTACTGCTTAGGGTGTGTCCTGTAGATCTGGGCCAAGAATATTAAGGTACCTGATGACTTAGCTTTTCATTTTTAAGCCAGATGGAAGTTAATTGTGAAAAGACTTCAGAACTTGTATTAATAGCTTCAGCTTTCATTTTGTAACATTTTGTTAACAGATACAGAACTGTATCCTCATTGACCAATATTGATATTTAAAAATCTATATTGGTTATCCTGGCTGTACATCATCCAATAATTGAATTATTATCAGAAGTAAATTGACCTCCAAAAACATAATTGGGAAAATTAAGTTTATGGCACTTTGTGTAATAACTGTATTGATGATGAAGAGAAGATTAGTAGCCTAATTTGTTTTGTAAAAATCTAGTGTATATTTGGATTATGTTTTTAAAAAGCCATTTATAACCACATTTTGTTTGGCTTCAGTTGCAACTGTTGACTGTCTCAACTATTAACTTTATTCATACACATAGAAATACATTACACAAGCATCAAACATAAACGTTCAGATCACTCACTTCACCTTTCTCCTGGGCTTAAAACTGTCAATATATTTGCAGTTTTTCTGATATGTGTTGTCTGCATTCAAAGGACTGTCAAGAGTCATAGATAGGCATCTGAATGAAGCTTTAAGCTTCCTAAAATGCAAGGTGGGTGAAACACAAGATACCAGGAAGAGGAAGGATATTGTTCATAGTAGTTGTGGCAATGACCTTGAGAAATGCCTTGACTAGGGATAGATTAGGAATCTGAATTATTCCTGAACATTGGGTTTTCCTAGAGTGTATTCTCTTTAGCTTGCCCTGCCCGTCTCTACTCATTAGATACACCATCTATTTATGGGCCAGTTAGGAAAACTTCATGAGATTGGATTGTCCTATTAAAAAAGCATAATACATTTTCATAAAATCCTTCTTTCGATGCCCTTTTTTTTTTTTAAAGCACGTCAGCTAACTGTTCAGATGATGCAAAATCCTCAGATTCTTGCAGCCCTTCAAGAAAGACTTGATGGTCTGGTAGAAACACCAACAGGATACATTGAAAGGTACAAGTTCTCCTTTTCCATGGTCCTTATTTATCTTTCTATAATCAATCAACGTTGCAGGCGTATCTGTTTTTAAGACCATCTAGGATTTAGGTATGCAGTAGTGGAAACCTGTTGTCTGTTAGTATCCAGTATAGGATTATTGGAAGTTTAAAATTGTGCTTAGTACCACCTGTTTACATTGGTCTTTTAAAGTTTATTGTGGTTCAAGTTTATAGGAAGTATACTGATCTTAAACATTTCAGAGATTTGTTTAGAGGTATGTTAGAAATGCACAGAATTAGAAGAAATACAGATTTCTTATTTCACTGGTGACATAAATCATTACTAATAGCATGAATATCTTATGCAGCTTACACGTTAAAAAAACTTTTTTGTGATTTTAAGATCCATTCAGGTTACTATCTATATGTTAATTATAGGTAGTAGCTTCTGAATGTTGCCTAGTTCTGTGTGGTGTGTGTTCGCTGTGTTTTATTATCTGCTTTTCCTACAATGGACTCCTTTATCAACACAAATTCAATTACATAGCCTGTAAAGGAACTGTGTGAGAATTTCTTTGAGATGTGTACTCAGCAGTGGGAGTGCCACTTTATAGAGTATGCAAGCCTTTAAGCATTATGCTTCTAACATGATTTCCAGAAATACTGTACCCAGTGCAAGAAGATGGATTCATCTTCATGTCTGCCAACAATTGGCACCATCCAGCTTTGTAGTGTTTTTGTTTATATTTTTAAATCAGTCTAAGAGGTACAGACTCATTTTGTCTTATTTGTGTTTTATGATTTCAAATGAGTTTTTAGCTTTTCTTCATAATGCTTGAACCTTTTTGGTTGCCCATTGGTACCTTTCTCCATTTTCCTGTTGGGATTGCAATTTTTTTTTTTAATGCTTTGCAAAAGTCTTTGTATTCCAAATATTATTCCCTTATCAGTTTTTAGACATTCTAAATAATGTGTCATTTCTACTAATTTAGCCATGGAGTCCTCTGGTAAACAGTTAAGTTTTATTTTAGTAAAATATTTTGCCCTAGGGCTTGTGCTTTTGAAACTGTTTAAGAAGTCCCTCCTGGATTCTGCTACGTTTCCTATTGAATAGTTTTACCTTTTACATTTAGGTCTTAAATCCCTCTAGAGTCTACCTTTCTATTTGGTGTATGTAAACTTCCAGTTCCTTTTTTTTCTGCCTCATTTTTTAATGAGCAAGGTTTATTTATTTGTTTATTTTGGGTCTTCCTCCAGTGACATGAGCTAGTTTTTTTTTTCACTATTCACTAATCAATCCATTCTTCCCCCATTTAGGTGTACCACCTACCTTCATTGCATATCAAGTTGTAAACACCTGTGTTTGTCTTTGAGCAGCACTCTTCTGTTTTATTGGTCTTTGTCTCTTGTCATTGTAACACTTAATTACTATGACTTTATAGTTGTCTTAATATTTGGCAGGGCAGGTTGCATCCTTTCACACTTTCCCCCAAACACAATCATCCACATTTTTGACAGTTATGTTTATCAGGGTTGTCAACAAGCAAAAAAAAATATTAAAACTCTGATAGGAATTGTATTGCATTTATAGATTTACAGAATTATATCTTTTAATATTGTCTCATCCACATACTTCTAATTATTCAGGTCACATTCTGTGTCTTTAGTTTCAAAGTTATCTTCATAGAGTCTGTTGGTTAAGTTAATTTCTGTGTATTTTGTGTGGCTGTTGTGAATAGCATTTTTTTAATTGTATTTTCTGTTTGGCTGTTCTTGATTTACAGAGGATTGCTGTTGTTTTTTTTAAGTTGCCCTTGTATCTGGTAACTTTGCTAAATTTATTGTAGTAATGTGTTCTGTTTTGCCCCCTTAGTCACAAGATTTTATCTGCAAATAATGGCAGTTTTAGCTCTGTTCTTCCACATTACATTATACCACGTATTTTTCTTTACAACATTACCAGGACTTTCACTACTGTGTTAAACATTAGTATTAAAAAAGGACATCTTTGTCTTATTTCTGTTCATATTGGGAATGAATATAAAATCTCTATTAAATTCAGGCCTATTTACTGTTTTTTAATCTGACCTTTGTTTTTTTCTATCAATTAAGATGCTCTATTGAACTTTTTCCTTCAATATATTAAGTAAATAGTAAATAGATGTTTTGGAAATACTTATTTTGGATATCAAACTAGCCTTGCATTCCTGTAGTAAATTGAATCATGATGTGTTATTGATACATTGTTGAGTAATTGAATTTTACAGTTCTTACTTGTTAGTGAAATGAGCTTGTGTTGTGTGCATGCATGTAGGTATGTGCATAAAGAAACTTTCAGGAAGTGGTAATACTTAACTGGTTTTTGGAGTCAAATTTCAATTGCCTACTCTAATGAATGGCTACTTTTTTTTTATTTTTCTTATTTCCTGAAACAACTTGTATAAGATAGGAATTAGCTGTTCTTAGGGTAGAACTCTTCTAAAAATTTAGTTTGTACCTTTGGAGTTTGGGAAGTAGAGGTCCTGGGGAGTTTTGGAGAATTTTTTTTTTTTTTTTTTTTTTTGGTTTGACATACTAATTTATTCAAGTTCTCTCATCAGTTTTGGAGTTTCATATTTTAAACATGTACACATTTAGGTTTAAAATTGATTAGTACATAGTTGACAATAGTTTTAAAAATCTGGTTTTCATATTCTGTATTTTGCATCTTAATTCTGCTAGTTGTCTTGATCTTATTAATTTTTTAGAATATTAATTTTGCTTTTGATTTTCCTTTTTTCCATACTGTCTTTCGTTATTGTGGCTGTCTGATTTCTGGCATTAATGTTATTTCTTTTTTTGGTTTGCTTTATGGTACTCTCTCTTTCCAGTTTTTTAAATTGAATGCTTAATTCATTTTATTTTATTTTTTAATTTGTGTTTTTTATGGCCTTAATACTCTTACTTTTGTAAATGTTGAGTGTGAAGATCTGTATGCTGAAATTAATAGCTCAAGCTTATTGCATTGTTCACAGCTTCTCTTTATTTCTGCTTATTGGTTGTCTGTTTGACCTGACAGTTTTTTCTGTCATTTGTAGATTGAAATATTTTGAAGCCATGTTAGGTGTATAATATTTGTGATGAACATTTCTTCTCTTGTTTCATTTTAGTGATATGTGTCTTCCTTTGTATTTTATAATTTTTTGGGGGGGGCCATAATTTTTATTTGTCTGATATTACGATAATGACCCCCAGCTTTTATGACAAGGCCTCACTCAGTGATCCACACTGGAGTGCAGTGGCACACTCATGGCTCACTGTGATCCTCCCACCCCAACCTCACAAGTAGTACATACCATCGTGCCTGGCTATTATTTTTGTAGAGATGGGGTCTCCCTGTGTTGCCCAGACTGGTCTCGAACTCTTGGATTCAGTTTGGTGTTCCAAAGTCCTGGAAATACAGGCATAAGCCATCACCCACAGCCTCTTTTTTTTTTTTTTTTTTTTAAGACTTTTAACCTAGTATGTCTTTTTTCATCTTTTCATCTTTGTTTCTTCCTCTAGATCAATGTTTGCTTCTTTTATTTTTTGGATATAGTGTCTCGCTTTGTCTCCAGGCTGGAGTGCCGTAGCACAATGACGGCTCACTGCAGCCTTAGCCTTGGGCTCAAGCGATTCTCCTGCCTCAGCCTCCCAAGTAGCTGGGACTATAGGCACGCACCACCATGCCTGGCTAATTTTTTTATTTTTGTAGAGATGGGGTTTCACCATGTTGCCAAGCTGGTCTCAAACTTCTGAGTTAAAGCGATTCAGCCACCTGGGCTTCCCAGAGTGCTGGGATTACAGGCATGAGCCACCACATTCGGCCTCAGTGTTTGCTTCTTTATTATTAGTAAGGCTGACTTTGCATTTCTTAAAAGTTATATTGTTTTTGGATTTATTGCTGCCATCTTTTTCTTTTTTAATTTATTTTACTTTGGGTCTTTCTTCTTTTCGGCTTCCCATTGGATAAATCAAGTCGTCTTCTGCTTGTTCCGAAGTTAATGCATTGATTTTTGTTACTATGGTAGTGGCTTATAACCTAGTATCTAAGTTTATTTACCCCATTGATATCTTAAATTTACCAATATTTATATTGTTTATAAACGTGCTTTCTCTGGCCCTCTATTTTTCCCTTCAAGGCAAGAAATTTACCAAGATATTTGACTGCACCCATACCTTACATAGAATCTGCTGGATTTTTTTTTAATTTCCTCCAAAGTTGCTTAGTTGCTTTTAGTAATATATAGTGAGTATCTGTGGCAAACCTGAAGCCTGGTATACCTGATACAATTTTTGTCTTGCTTTTATATCTGAATAATAGTTTGGCTATGAAGTAGTAAATTCAGAGTTCTTAAAAACTACAATTTATTTTTTCTTTATTTCAGCGTTTCTTTTAATGCCTGTTGTTAGTCTGATTCCTTTTTCTTTGTAGGTTATTCTTTTTCATTGGATACCTTTAGAATTTTCTTGTCTTTGATATTCATAAATCTCATTAACATGTCTAGGAAGCAGAGTAAGGATTTTTATATTGCTTTAATTCTGAGAAATGTATCATTCTCATATGTTAAGATTTTGTACCCCTTCTCTGTTTGTCAGCTGTTGCTACTTCTGTCATCCATATCTCAGAGCTTTTCTATTTTCCATCTGTCTTTCATGCTGCCTTCTGGTAGAACTTTTCAACATCATGGACTTTATCTTCAGTTTAATCTATCCTGTTTCTCTTATTTGTTGCCTATTTTAGTTATTGTATTTTTCATACTTAACATTCCCTCTCTGTTTTAGATTTCTTGATCTTGTTGCATGTTGTTAATCTTCCTCATCTCTAAGTATATTTACATTCTTGTTTAAATTCTCTAATAATGCTGCTTCAGATGATAATCATTTCACTCTTTCATAGAAATTGTACCCTTGAAGTGTCTAGTTATTCTTCAAGCTCTGGCACATTAGGCAATACCAGTTACCCTAATAATGAATATTTGGGGAGAAATGAAGGTTTCTGACAAGGAGAAGGGCACAGGGTGAGCCTAAGTAGTGCAGCACTAGTTGCCTTAGACTGAAAGTTTGCTGCCAGTCCAGGCAATTTTTATGGTGTGCTTTGTAGGGGTGGGGGACTAGTCGTCTTTGGTTGTCAATTCATTATTCCTAGATTGGAGCAAATACATGTTTGAGGGCTTTGAACCAGTGCAGCTTTCATCAACCCTGGCATTCGGCTCTTGTGAAGGGTGAAGATGACAGACAATGATTGTTGCAAGGCAGGAGCAGAACTTAAAAAGTTTTCTTGCGGAATTGCGATCTTCCAGCCTGTCCGCATGGCTACCTACTGTGGCCATTCTCTCCCGAAGTTGTTGGTCACCCTGTACCAGTTAAACACAACCTCCAGTCTTACCTGAAATTGCTTATGGTGTGTGTGTGCCTCAGTAGTTGCTTCATTCTTGTTCTAAAGTTTCTGGGATTAGCTTTTTGGGGGAGCAAGAAAAGCCAGAAGCCCATGCTGGTTCACCACCTTGGCAGAGTAGTGCTTTTTACTTAAAATTAGCAGAAATAGAAAGTTGATATCTTCAAGGTTTGTTTTTTATTTCTAATAATATTAAATAAACTAGTGACTAAGTGAATTATTTGATTCACAAAAGTTTGTGGCAGGAAATTTTAACCTGGATTTTGTATCTGTTGCATAGATTCCCTGAAGTTAGGTACATTTTAAGTGTGAACATTTATTATTAGAGAGGTTTAATCATTCTTTAGGAGACTCAAAACCTAGTGTGTATAACCTTTTAAAAATCAGTGCCCCCATTCACAGTAGCAGACATGGAATCAACCTAAATGCTCATCAATGACAGATCTGATACAGAAAATGTATACATCACATAATACTATGCAGCCATACAAAGAACGAGATCATGTCTTTTGTGAGAACATGGATGGAGCTAGAGGCTATTATCCTTAGCAAACTAGCACATGAACAGAGAACCAAATACCACACATTCTTACTTATAAGTAGGAGCTAAATGATGAGAACTCATGAACACAAAGAAGGAAACAACAGACACTGGGGTTACTTGAGGGTGGAGTGTGGGAGGAGGGAGAGGAGCAGAAAATTAAGTGTTGGGTACTGGGCTTAATACCTGGGTGATAAACAGCAAACCTTCACATATACCCATATTTTAGGGTATACATATATATAGGGTATACACATATATTTTAGGTTGACCTAAAATAAAAATTAAAATAGTGCTTCACAGTGCATTGTATGGTGTATGTATTTTATCTCATCAAAGCTGTTATTTATTTTTGAGACAGGGTCTTATTCTGTCAGCCAGGCTGGAGTGCAGTGGTGGTGCAATCTTGTTCAATTCGGCCTCGACATCCCAGGCTCAGGTGATCCTCTCATCTTAGCCTTCCAAGTAGCTGGGACCACAGGCATGCACCACCACACCCAGCTAATTT
Source organism: Mandrillus leucophaeus (assembly GCF_000951045.1). Classification (NCBI taxonomy): domain Eukaryota; kingdom Metazoa; phylum Chordata; class Mammalia; order Primates; family Cercopithecidae; genus Mandrillus; species Mandrillus leucophaeus. The sequence continues at coordinate 803,884 of NW_012102310.1, read as the reverse complement.
TTGTATTTTTTATAGAGACAGGGTTTTGCCGTGTTGCCCAGGCTGGTCTTGAACTTTTGGGCTCAAACAGTCCACCCACCTTGGTTTCCCAAGGTGCTGGGACTACAGTTGTGAGCCATAGCACCTGGCCTAAAGCTGTTATTTTAAAAATACATGTCTGCTCTTTATAGTATGTTACACTCTTATTTAATAATGTGATTACTAATTCCTAATTAAGTATGGAGACTAAAATAAAATAATGGTGTGTGGAATCTTGTCCTTTTTCCTGATATACATATGCTCCCCTCCTTTTCCTAATAACTAGTATAGGTGAGATATATGTAAAAGAAAAATCTAAGTAATCATTATTCTCGGAATTAAAATGATTAGTCCATGACTTCAGCAATGACAAGTCCAGCACTTAACTTGGGTAAAGATTTAGGGTTGACAATATGATGTACATTTTATCAATTTACCTAGTTACATTTCTACTTTTGAAATATAGCCAGTGGGTCAGTATATTTATATCTATTTGATTTTTATTTACTTTGACTCTACCTTTTGCTTCAGATAAAAAACCTATCATTCACTAACTCCAATGCTTCAGTTTCAGTATGACAAAAGAAGTGTGACTTCCGTTTTAGTGTGATGCTATGTAACTGATTTCTAACCTTTCAGCCTGCCTAGGGTAGTTAAAAGACGAGTGAATGCTCTCAAAAACCTGCAAGTTAAATGTGCACAGATAGAAGCCAAATTCTATGAGGAAGTTCACGATCTTGAAAGGAAGTATGCTGTTCTCTATCAGCCTCTGTTTGATAAGGTAATGCTTTCTCCTACTTTGTTTAATTTAACATTCTAGAAGATGAAGTCTGGAAATATAAGCAGACTTGGAAAAGAGGTTAGTCTTTAGAACTCTCATTGAAATTGTTATTAGAGGCACTTGGAGGAACTATCAATAATAGTTAAAGTTGTGGTATGCATTTGTTAAATTTATAAGACTTCTTAGTGAGAAACCACTGGTTTTACCTTGGATGCCAGTGATTTTATACAGCTTTTTTTTTTTTTTTTTTAAATCATTTTAGCGATTTGAGATTATTAATGCAATTTATGAACCTACGGAAGAAGAATGTGAATGGAAACCAGATGAAGAAGATGAGATTTCGGTTAGTACCAACTTTATTTTAGTATGTTTTATAGATGGTAAAATCTTAGGACTTGTCAGAAATGTTAGCATTTAATGATGGAGTACAATATTATATAACTAGTTGTATTTTTTTCATTTTTAAATTTTACATCTTACATTTTTCTAATACTTTATATTAAAAAAACAGTCATTCAAGATTGTCATTTGCGGGCCGGGCGTGGTGGCTCACGCCTGTAATCCCAGCACTTTGGGAGGCCGAGGCGGGCGGATCACAAAGTCAGGAGATCGAGACCAGGGTGAAACCCCGTCTCTACTAAAAATACAAAAAAAAAATTAGCCGGGTGCGGTGGCGGGCCCCTGTAGTCCCAGCTACTTGGGAGGCTGAGCCGGGAGAATGGGGTGAACCCGGGAGGCGGAGCTTGCAGTGAGCCGAGATTGTGCCACTGCAGTCCAGCCTGGGTGACAGAGCAAGACTCCGTCTCAAAAAAAAAAAAAAAGATTGTAATTTGCATGGCAATAAGCAGTGGTTTCATGGATTCTAAGTTTCTTAAAAGTGTCCACAGCATTAAAATTACAAGTCTTCTATCCAATTTGCAGCACCTGACTTAAAGTTTAAATTCATCTAATGCATCATTAAAACTGTCATTTTCTCTTGTGAGAAGACATATTTCAATTGCTATTTCCAGGACTATATATTGAGCATGGGTGTACATTATTTTTAATTGGTTAGCAGAATTTTACTCATGTGATTTATGGCCAGAATAAGAACCTCTAGCATCTCTGAATGGCCTTCCACTCAGAATGATGATGATAAATGTCTAAGATGTATCTGGTGTGCCCCCACTTGGCATTACCAAACATGTTTCCAAATAATCTTAGAAAATATGATTCTTTAAACATATATGCAAACCACATCTTTAAACATAAACATACCACACAGTGTGCACCATCAGTTCCTTAACCATTTTCCAATTGTTCATTTATAACATTTGCAATTTTTTATTATAAATCATATTGTGAAGAATACTTTCATCCATAAGTTTTATTGCAAGGCTTATTGTTTCCTCTAATATCTTCTGATGTCAAAGAAGTAGCTTATTGGTTCAAACAGTGCACATACATGGTTTTAGGGCTTTTAGTATACTTTACCAAATAATCTCCAGAATAGCTCGAACACCTCCTACCAACAGTATGTTATTGTGCCCATAGGGTGGACTTCATAACAACGAAGCAGATTCTGCCACAAATCTGTTAGATTCTCACCCATCTCAAAACTATCACATCAAAGAAGAAAGGAGACATATTATTGGTGAGGGAGCCAAATTCAATTTCTTTTAAAAAATCACTCAGCTTTAGGTCAATAAAATAATCAACAAAACTGCTCCCCACAAAAAGTCTGCTGGGTTTTTTCAAAAAATAAAAAGAGAAAGAGAAAGGCTAGGCACAGTGGCTCATGCCTGTAATCCCAGCACTTTGGGAGGCCGAGGGGGCCAATCATGAGGTCAGGAGTTTGAGACCAGCCTGGCGAACACGGTGAAACCCTGTCTCTACTAAAAATACAAATTATTAGCTGGGCGTGGAGGCAGGCGCCTGTAATCCCACCTACTCAGGAGGCTGAGGCAGGAGAATCACTTGAACCCGGGAGGCAGAGGTTGCAGTGAGCCAAGATCACGCCACTGCACTACGGCCCAAGCAACAGTGCGAGACTCTGTCTCAAAAAAAAAAAAAAAGTCAGTACCAAATGACCAAAATTTTTTATTTGACTAAATTGTATTCATGCATGAACATGATAGTCTCCCCTGTTTATTTGACTTTGGCAATAAAAACAAGCAGCCTTGTACAGAACAGTGAAAATGCCAAGGATGAGGGAGGGCAGTCTATAGATTTACTGTAGAAAATATATATATATGTTTATAAAGGCCTCTCTCCCTTTGGCCATATCAACTCTAAGTTCAGGCCATTAACTACAGACGAATTTTCAAATTCACTTCTCCAAGATCTTCGATGCTGTCATCATGTACTTCTGGCCATTTTTCCTGAATGACATCAGTTGTGTCATCTGTAAAGTCTCCTTGAATGATAATTTCATCCTCCCCTGTTACTGAGGCACCACAGGAGAATTTTTGAGCAATAAATCTTTGTGTGTTTTAAGATCAATTTCAAAAGTTACAAGGCCACACACACTTGTCACATATTTCTTTGCTCTGGGAATTTTGGCTATAGTAATCTTTTGTGGTATGGTCTTTGTTTTTTGTTTTATTTGACCCTTTCCACCTCTCTTCTGTTTTCTCTTCTCCTCTTCTTCCCCTGCTGTTCCTTGACCCTGACTAATTCCAGCTTCTTGTTTGGGTGAATTTTCTACAGTAAGTTTTGCAAATTCATTTGGAAAATTCTTCTCTAATCATTGTCTACATTTAGCAACATCAGGCATATATTCATAGTACTGTGTTGGTAATGAACAAACTCCACAATAAAATACTCAAAGTGGGTAATCGGCATCTAACTTGGCACTGTTCCTTGGGTCTCCTTTGCAGTCAGCCCTGCTGGATTCAGAAATGTCAGCAGCCATTTCACAAACCCAGGTGGTCTCACAGGCCCCGCCCACTCCACTCCCGCTGCTATTGCCAGCTGAACCGACAAGTGCAACTGTCTCCCCAGTCAGGGCTGCCCTAGAGCATCAGTTGTATTTCTATACCTAGGAATATTTTTCCTTTTTGTAAGAATGAGAATACAGATCAGCTATTATTCAAGCTGGCACCACCATCTGTACTCGGAAAGTCATTATTTCCTTACATTTTATAGTTTTTTTTGTTTAAGAGACAGGGACTTGCTGTGTTGCCCAGGCTGGAGTGCACTGGCATGATCTTGGCTCACTGCAGCTCACTTCTGGGCCCAAGCTATTCTCCCACCTCAGCCTCCCAAGTTGCTAGGACTATCTGAAGCTACCATGCCCAGCTTAATCTCTACATTTTTTTGTGGAGGCAGAGTCTTCTCGCCCAGGCTGGTTTTGGACTCCTAGCTTCAAGCAACTTTGCACCTTAGCCTCCCAAACTGTTGGGATTATGGGCTTGAACCATTGAGCCACTGTGCCCAGCCTATTTTTATAGTTTTTTTGAGTCTCACGCTGGTGCCCAGGCTGGAGTGCAGTCTCGGCTCATTGTAACCTCCACCTCCTGGGTTCAAGCAATTCTCCTGCCTCCTCCTCCGAGTAACTGGATGACAGGCATTCGCCACCATGCCTGACTAATTTTTTGTACTTTTAGTAGAGGTGGGGTTTGGCCATGTTGGCCAGACTGGTCTCCAACTCCTAATGTTAAGTGATCCACACGCCTCAGCCTCCCAGAGTGCTGGGATTACAGGTGTGAGCCACCATGCCTGGCTAACAGTTTTTAGTTTGTAGATTCATTATATACTTTTTTTTTTAACTTCATGATAGGCTGAGGATTGTTGCCATTTTCAAGTGAAGGACATGGAGGCTTCTAAGTGACCTGCCCACAATGAATAATGGCAGAGCTGTGACACACATTCAGTGCTGTGTTAAGTGATCCAACTCTCTAGCATTGCTGTTTTATGTTGTTTAGTAAAGAGAATATAATGTTTTGATTAATAACACCATGGGGTGAGGCATTGGACCAAGTTAGTATTTCTGTTGCTTTTCTTGTTTACTATGCTTAAGTCTTCATTTTTAATTAGTTAAAAAAAATTTTTTTTTTTTTTTTTAAACTAAAATGGTTTTTCCTACAGATCTTGGTCACTTTAGTGGCTCTCTTTGGAGGGGTGTGGTAGTAATTTTGATGGGATTAATTAAGGTTTGTTACGGACAACGGCAGTGTTTACACAGATAGACTAGAACTTTGAAGGTAATATCTGGTGACTGTGCGTTTTGGTTTTTATACCTTTGTTACTTAATCAAGAGGTCTAATCTATGTATTACATAATGTTTGCTGTCACTTATCAAGGAGGAGTTGAAAGAAAAGGCCAAGATCGAAGATGAGAAAAAGGATGAAGAAAAAGAAGACCCCAAAGGAATTCCTGAATTTTGGTTAACTGTTTTTAAGAATGTTGACTTGCTCAGTGATATGGTTCAGGTAATTTTATTCATAAACGTGCCAGTTTACTTTGAAGGGTAAACTTTTGAAGTTTAAATGGCTGTGATGACTGTTCTCTTCAGTGTTGATCTTTCTAGAATGATTGCTTACTTTTTAAACAGTTAATATCTGTAGAAGGGAAATTATAGCTTTGATTAATGTCATCAAATAAATTACAGTTTATTTTAAAAAATGAGATGATGAAATGGTCCCATTGATAATTGCTCATTATCGACTGGTGTTTTCTCATTACCCTGTGCCTTCTGTCTTTACATACTTAGTATGGAAGTATGATGGGAAAGTTATTCTTACAGCTGCAATTATACAGTTCCCTTAACTCTTCCAGGAGAAATTTGCATTTTAAAAGAATGCTATAAAGATGTTAAACTCATTCACAGTGGTTACATTGTCTGGCAAACCATAATAGTTGTCACCTTTGGGAAAGTTTGCTTCAAGCATTTCTTGAGTGAGCCCCTACCCCTACCGTCTACATTGTAGTAGTACATGTTGCCCTGTCTTGTCGTCGTTGGAAGTTACATGGAGAAAAAGAAATGATTTCCACATAATTACTACTTAATTACAATTCTGCTTTAGCAAAGTGGAAAAGGAATGACCAGGAGGAAGGAGACAAGCAGCTGGAAAAGGCAGCAGTTATAATCAGGAAACATTTTTAAAGCAGATATGCCTTATTTAGACTTGATTTTGAATTTTTCAGCCTATATAATGATTTAGTTGTCTACTTGGACACTTTTTCTCTACCAGTGGCAGTAGAACTACAGTATAAATTAGCTTTAGTGTATAAGCCATAACCTGGAGAGTAAGTCTTAAGGTTCGTAATTGCTGTACAAAACTACTTTAAAATATATTATGTCTCAGTCAGCTAGTGTCTGTGTAGTAATAGAAGACAATCCTCAAATGCCATGTTACTCATTTTTATTATTATTTTTTAATTTGAAGGAACATGATGAACCTATTCTGAAACACTTGAAAGATATTAAAGTGAAGTTCTCAGATGCTGGCCAGCCTATGGTAAGAGAACTTTGAAATATTTATAATTTTGTAACATGCTTACAGGTAGATAGAAACTTACAGGTAGATAAATAGAAACTTTTAAAAAGATAACATTCAAGGGTAAAGTTGGTGCTCTTGGTTGTAGTGAATAAATATTTGGATTTGGATGCTGCTAATTGTGAGGCAGTATTTTTTCCTTTTCCTCCTTCTGAACATAAACTGTGTTTGAAACACAGATAATCCTTGTTCTTGGATAAGTGGATAAAAATAATGCCAAGGGAACGTGAATGAGTACTTTTTCTGCATTAATGAACTTGGGAATTATATGAAACTGATGTTAGAGGACACCCAACCCTTAATAAGGAAAGATCAGCGAACAACCTGTCCACCAAACCACCAGTGTTAATGTCAACTATGGGCAAAACTACTAAGAATATAGGCTGTAGATGCTTAAGGTTGGGCTTTTTCTGTGTCAAGTTCACGTTTAGTATGCTATTTAAAAGCCTGATTCCTCCGGTAGTTGGGGAGTAAGGGAGACAACATGGTCACTTTATTCAGGTGTGCCTAGCCTGTTGTGTAAACATGTTAATTATTTAGTAGTTGTAAATTGAAACTAAGCTTTATTCAGTTCAATTTGTACCTCATTTTGATTTTAACATAATTTTTTTGATTTTAGCATAATTTGGGGCTTATCTGAGAGTCTGTTCCATTCTTAAATATTTCAGGGCTGGGCGCGGTGGCTCACGCCTGTAATCCCAGCACTTTGGGAGGCCAAGGCAGGTGGATCACTTGAGGTCAGGAGTTCAAGACCAGCCTGTCCAACCTGGTGAAACCCTGTCTGTACTAAAAATACAAAAATTAACTGGGTGTGGTGGCACACACCTGTAATCCCAGATAATTGGGAGGATGGGGCACAAGAATTACTTGAATCTAGAAGGCACAGGTTGCAGTGAGCTGAAATTGTGCCACTGCACTCCGGCCTGGGCAACAATGCAAGACTCTTTCTCAAAAAGAAAAAGATTGTATTTCAGAGTAGAAAAAAAATTACCATTTAGAATATTATACATGTTTATTAAAAAACACAGATTAAGCTGTATTTACTAAAGTATTGAAATGTATGAGGTAGGTATTTAACTGATTTTTATGCTTCCTCTCCTCAGAGTTTTGTCTTAGAATTTCACTTTGAACCCAATGAATATTTTACAAATGAAGTGCTGACAAAGACATATAGGATGAGGTCAGAACCAGATGATTCTGATCCCTTTTCTTTTGATGGACCAGAAATTATGGGTTGTACAGGGTGAGTTTAATTTTACTACCTTAACAAAATGTTTTTTTTCTGTTTTTGTTATACTTGATTTGTATACTCGGTTATTTTCAGTTTCATATATGTACATAGTCTGTCTCTGAACATTTTGGTAATATGTTTTCTGAAAAGTGCTTATCAATTTTCCTGTAATTCTCCTTGGGCCCATGACTGTCTCACATATATTTCTGCAAAGGAATGCTTCTTTAAATTATACTATGTGTTTATGCTAGTTGTAAATATGTTTATTTTAAATATTTGATTAGAAATAAAATTTTTCCCTTTATACTGCTATAGAAAACATTTGAAGCAATTCACCCTTCTAAAATTTGAAATCTAAATAGAACATTTACTTCTAGAAGTTCAGCAGTTGAAAGATTGTCAATTGTAATAGATTTTTCTTCTTTGTTTTGCAAGGTGCCAGATAGATTGGAAAAAAGGAAAGAATGTCACTTTGAAAACCATTAAGAAGAAGCAGAAACACAAGGGACGTGGGACAGTTCGTACTGTGACTAAAACAGTTTCCAATGACTCTTTCTTTAATTTTTTTGCCCCTCCTGAAGGTAAATAATGTTTTAGCGTGAGTATTAGTGGTTATTTTATAATAAGCGTTGTTTAGCTTCTTATTCATTGTAATTTCTTTTCTGAATTTTGCAGTTCCTGAGAGTGGAGATCTGGTAAGTTGAATTGTTATTTATTTATTGAATTGTTAACTATATTTGAAATTAAAGCACCGAATTTCAAGTGGAGAGTGGGATGGTTGTTACATTGAGTTCTGAGGCCTACAATGCATGGGGCAGACATTTTGGATCTGAAAAGTAATTCCATTCAGAATGATATCAGTGCCTCTACTGAGAAACACTGAGATAAAAAGCTTAAGGTTTTCTTTTCTTTTGAAACTTACAAAGCTGTGAGAGATTTAACTTTTCTTTTCTTTT
>NW_012102310.1:785565-795158 GCF_000951045.1 Mandrillus leucophaeus | reverse complement strand
CCCATCTCGGCCTCCCAAAGTGCTGGGACTACAGGCTTGAGTCACCGCGCCCCGCTGAGATTTAACTTTTCAAAACTATTGTCTTCCTTAGTAAAACCAGAATGTATTAAGTCATTTATACTGTTATATTCCTAACTACATTATGGTTAGAATGCATTCCTGAATTTGTTACCCCAATGTAAATATGATTTCATATCGTGACTATGTATGTTCATATATATGGCATATGGCAGAGAACCATGAAATGTTCTTGCCATATAGCCTGAACTGAGGAACAACCTTAAAGAAAGTCTATACACGCAAGGTATGGCAGGTATGTTTTGAATTTGGTTTTCTTTTGGGCATGTTTTTGAATTTAAATTAACTGAGATAGTTTAAATAGTTTGTCCATATATGGAATTAGAAATTAACCTTAACTGAATACTTTTGAATTGGAATACTCTTGGCTAAGGCTTAGAACAAATCTGTAAAAGGCAAAAGTAAGTATTTCTGGCTTGGCTTATAGGACAAAAAAAGAGAACATAAAGCAGTGTTGAGTTTCAGGTGAGAAAAACTACTTTAGTAAGATAGAGCATCACACTATTTTCGTATCAGTGGATGTGTTGGAGTTTGTATTCAAGTTCTATTTTTTTTTTTTTTGTTACTAAATATTGATGATGACAAAACAGTCTAGTTAAGGATAGAAAACCTCCACCTGTGGTTTGAATTCCTCCCCACCCCCTTTTTGGACTTTTTTATTTATTAGATTATGTTGTTGACTCAAACATTCATGGAATTCACAGAGGGCGTGCTCATTGTTTAGTATCATAGAACTTAAAGTGAGATTTTTTATTATTATTATTATTGAGATGGAATATGGCTCTGTCGTCCAGGCTGGAGTGCAGTGGCGTAATCTCCACTCACCGGAACCTCTGTCTCCTAGGTTCAGGCAGTTCTCCTGTCTCAGCCTCCCGAGTAGCTGGGATTACAGGCGCGCACCACTGAACCTGCTAATTTTTTGTATTTTTAGTAGAGATGGGGTTTCACTATGTTGGCCAGGCTAGTCTTGAACTCCTGACCTCAGGTAATCCGCCTGCCTTGGCCTCCCAAAGTGCTAGGATTACAGGCACTAGCCACCACGCCCTGCCAAAGTGGAATTATTTTAATTGTAAATAATGCCAGACCCACTTTTACCCTGTGCTTTGCCATTGAATAGAAATCCTAAGCCAGGTACAGCTTCAGGCACCTGTAGTCCCAGCGGCTCTGGTGGCGGAGGTGGAAGGATCTCATGAGACCAGCCTGGGCAACATAGCGAGACCCTGTCTTTAAAAAAGCAAAGTGCTAGGGGCAAAGGAAAATTGCAGACATATGTAACAATTGCTTTTGTGTATTTCTGTTTAAACCAGCAAAAACTAAGTAAACAGTTCTAATTTTTATTCTTCACAATTTCTTAGTATGCATACTGGCCTGCTAGCTTATTTTCCTTTTGTTAAAAACTTGGAAAAGTTATTAAGGAAATTTAAAAATGACAAATTGTTTGTTAACATGGTGTGAGAAAAATCATGGAAAGTAAAGAGTAAAGTTGAGCATTTCTTCCCTTCATCATGTAATTTAAACTGAAGAGGCTTTTGTTTTGTTTTGTTTTGTTTTTGTTTTTTGTCTTTTTTTCGGTTGCCCAGGCTAGAGTGCAGTGTTGCGATCACAGCTCATTTCGGCCTCAAGCTGCTGGGCTCCAGCAATCCTCCCACCTCAGCCTCTCAAGTAGCTGAGACTACAGGCATGTGCCACCCTGCCCAGCTAATTGTTTATTTTTTGTAGAGACGTGGGGGTCTCACTGTGTTGCCTAGGCTGCTCTTGAACTTCTGGGCTCAAGTGATCCTCCTACTTTGGCCTCCTGAAGTGTTGGGACTACCGGTGTGAGCCATAACACCCAGCCTCTAAGAGTCTTACATTGCCACGTTAAGTAACATAGTTATTCCTAAATTTTCTGCTTTTGTTTTCCTTTAAAAATAGGATGATGATGCTGAAGCTATCCTTGCTGCAGACTTCGAAATTGGTCACTTTTTACGTGAGCGTATAATCCCGAGATCAGTGTTATATTTTACTGGAGAAGCTATTGAAGATGATGATGATGATGTAAGTGAATTTGAATCCTGCAAAGAAATAATTGGGTGAGGGTATAGTGGTCAGAATTGGTAATAGATGAGTTTAGTTTTTAAGAGACAGGACATAATATAATTCAAAATTAGGCTAATTACTGATGTTCTGGATATAGCTTTTCTGGGTTTTAAGTATGTCTCCTTAGGATTTTTGGATTCATTTAGCTTTTGATTCTCTGCTAATAAGATTGTTCTGAGTTTGTGAAACTTTTTTATGTTTGGTTAGTGCTATAGATGTTATGCCCTTGCCTTGACTTCACAGAATTAGGACTTTTCTTAGTGCACAAGAAAACATTTACTGGGAGGCATAGAATTTCTATTCAAGGTAGTATTGAGTGATGATTAGGTTAAGATTAGGCTGCATATAGATGTTTTGGATATGTTTATTCCTAAACGGCCATTGTTAGAGTAGGCTTTAGGTCCTTTTCGTACAGTGCATTCCACACTTAAGTGTGGGTGAGTAATATTTACAGTAATACTTGTCTGATCACCCATTTTATCCACATGATTGTACTCTGTTCTTTATTATAAATTGGCAGTGAGCTGAGTGATTATTGCAGCCACTATGTGTTAATTTATAATCAGCCTCTTGATAGGAAAGTAGGTTTTCTCTTTTAAGACACTAGTTTTACAGTGATGAATGTTACTAATGCTACTCTGAAATGTGTGTTACATTCACTCAACACTTACGCTGTTTTTCCTTTTCAGTATGATGAAGAAGGTGAAGAAGCGGATGAGGTAATGTTTACCAAATGAGCAAATAATTCTCTGTGGTTAACACATTGAGAAGCAAATTGAATGACTTATGTATTCCTTTGCTATAATCATTCTGTGATTTGGGATAAAAACATTTTGGAAAACATGATTTTAGAATTCTACAGCCAAACAATGTATGTATAAGGTTTCAATAAATAAATTGCAAAACTCAGCAACATTTTTTTATTTCAAATAATTTTGTTCTGCTGCAGGGTTATCAGCTCTTTGAAGAAGTCAAAAGCTGCAGTAAACTTTTCCAACGTTGGCTGCAGTAACTATTTTCAATAAAAGCTGTCTGGATGTCTCAAGTTGTGTTGGGAAATTTTTCATATTAGAAGCTTTCAGATTAAATTGTATTATCGTCAAACTCTGTAATCATGAAAATCTGTTGACCCGTAGAGTAACTTGTATTAAATTTTCCCTACATTATGAGCCAATTTACCTACTATGTACATACTTCATGGCTGCATTTTGAACTTTAATATAGGAAGGGGAAGAAGAAGGAGATGAGGAAAATGATCCAGACTATGACCCAAAGGTGAGCAAAATTAGTGCTGCTTTCTATTAAATTTGAGACAGCTAAAGTAAGAGTTGGTGTTTCTGAATATCAAGTTTCTCTCCGTTAAAGTCTTTAATCAGTAAAGCCTACTGACTGGATAACTTTCTTTTTTCAGTCCCACTGGCATTTTGAACAGTACATAATTTCAGTGGACCTTTTTCTAAGAAACGTTGTTTTTTGTTTGGACTTTGTACTTTTTATAGTTTCAGGTACAGTGAACCCTAGGATTCTATTTTAATGGGATAAATTATAACAGTTCTTAAGCATTGGAAAATAAAGGTTTTTAAAAGATCTGGTGGTAGGAGTGTTCGGGAACTGGGGAGCAGTGCAGTTTGTTAGATCCTTCCAACTACTCTTACTCAGTCACTGAGAGTCCTAGTCTATTATTCCTTAAAATTTGTTATATTAGGATTAGCAAAAGCAAAGCTGATTGGTAATATAACTAACATAAATTGCTTGGTAACTTTATTTTTTAAGATTATGGTTTAGTGTGTGTCATTTTATGGAATTCTACGGTGTAAAGTTTGAGCTTGATTTTAGCATTTCAGTGACTTGCTAATAAAATAATTTACCATCATTGTCCTATACCATTTCTTTTGACAACAGTGAGCTACTGTTATAATTAAGGCAGTAATTACTATTGAGAAATTCACTGAAGCAGGTAGAAGAAGATAGATTGACTTCTTGTTTTCCTTTAACAGAAGGATCAAAACCCAGCAGAGTGCAAGCAGCAGTGAAGCAGGATGTATGTGGCCTTGAGGATAACCTGCACTGTAATAGCCTAAACACAACTCTTATTTACTTACAGCCTTATGTTTTTGTATTTTCTTGGTAGACTAGGTAATTTTTTTTTAAAGGACAGGAAACTGATATTTTAAAGACCAATTTGTTCTACCTAGCATTTTAGCTAGTTTTTCTGCCAGATATGTTGAATGCATAAATTCTGTCACGCATGTTCATTCATTGCTACATAATTTGGTTCTTCTGGAATATTTTTATGTAGCTCTTGGAGTACAGCTATGAAAATTAACAACTGTTAAAGGAAATACCTTTTTTTTTTTTTTCCATGATTTTTTCCTTGAAGAACCAAAGTATTTTTTCAGCTGGTTGTTGAATAGGGTTAAGTCCGCTTGGATTAGCTGTGCCTTTCATTACTTTGTTACAGAAATGCAGTGACTTATACTAAGATAATGTATTGTTAAAAAAAAAATTGGCAAGACAACGATATGGTTAAGAATTTCCAGTATGACCACACCCAATAACTGTATTAGATTGTTAGTGGATTATTGTGTTTTAGGTGACATAGTTAACTGTAAAGTAACCTGACTCAGTGTAGTTACTGGTACCACAGTGAGGTGAATAAAACGGGATTTTCAGAAGTTAGCCTGAATTTACCTGTACTTTTAAATTTAACCTCTATTAACTAAGCATCTTTTCTTTGTGGTAGGGTCTACCTTCTGCTTCCCTGGAAAGGATGAATTTACATCATTTGACAAGCCTATTTTCAAGTTATTTGTTGTTTGTTTGCTTGTTTCTGTTTTTGCAGCCTAAAATAAAAATTTCAAATACAATTTTAGTTCTTACAAGATAATGTCTTAATTTTGTACCAATTCAGGTAGAAGCAGAGACCTTCCTTGAATTAAGGGTTATACTCAGTTTTTACCACATTATTGAAGAAAAGGGTAACAGCTTTGGCATGAGATACTATACTAATAAGCAAGTGTAAAAAGAGAAAAAAGAAAATCAGTGATTTGATGCTTTTTTTTTTTTTAATTCATTTTCTTTGGGTTAGAGCTAGAGAGAAGGCCCCAAGCTTCTGTGGTTTCTTCTAATTCTTACTGCTTAAAGTATGAATATGTCACTTAAACCCATGCTTCTGTTTACTGTGTATTAAAATGGGTAGTACTGTTTACCTAACTACCTCATGGATGTGTTAAGGCATATTGAGTTAAATCTCATATAATGTTTCTCTATCTTGTTAAAAGCTCAAAATTTTGGGCCTATTTGTAACGCCAGTGTGACACTCAGCATTTTGTTCACACCACGCTTTGATAACTAAACTGGAAAACAAAGGTTAAGTACCTCTGTTCTGGATCTGGGCAGTCAGCACTCTTTTAGATCTTTGCGTGGCTCCTATTTTTATAGAAGTGGATGGATGCACTATTTCACAAGGTCCAAGATTTTTTTTCAGATATTTTTGATGACTGTATTGTAGTAAATACTACAGGGATAGCACTATAGTATTGTCATGAGACTTAAAGTGGAAATAAGACTATTTTTGACAAAAGATGCCATTAAATTTCAGACTGTAGAGCCACATTTATAATACCTCAGGCTAATTACTGTTAATTTGGGGGTTGAACTTTTGATGACAGCGAGGGTGGATTATTGGATTGTCATTAGAGGAAGGTCTAGATTTCCTGCTCTTAATAAAATTACATTGAATTCATTTTTAGAGGTAGTGAAAACTTCCTTTTTGAGATGTTAGTGTTAAGGTCTTGGAATGTGAACACATTGTTTGTAGTGCTATCCATTCCTCTCCTGAGATTTTAACTTACTACTGGAAATCCTTAACCAATTGTAATAGCTTTTTTCTCTTTATTTTCAAAATGATTTCCTTTGCTTTGATTAGACACTATGTGCTTTTTTTTTTTTTTAACCTATAGTTCATCGAAATGCAGCTTTTTCTGAACTTTAAAGATAGAATCCCATTTTTAATGAACTGAAGTAGCAAAATCATCTTTTTCATTCTTTAGGAAATAGCTATTGCCAAAGTGAAGGTGTAGATAATACCTAGTCTTGTTACATAATGGGGATGTGGTTTGCAGAAGAATTTTCTTAAGGGATGTCAGTGTTTATGCCATTTTTCCAGTTCCAAAATGATTCCATTCCATTCTAGAAATTTGAAGTATGTAACTTGAAATCCTTAATAAAATTTGGATTTAATTTTATAAAATGTACTGGTGATATTTTGGGTGTTTTTTTTTTAAATGAATATATATACTTTTTTTTGAAGAGTGGAGAGTAGTGATGTCTAGAGTGAGCTATTTTGTGCTGAGGCCACTGTGTTCTGTAAATCCATAATTTCAAGAGCAATCTCACAATCCCTGCTAAGTGGAGTTTATTATTTGAAGACTAAAATGGAATTCCATAGTTCCCAATAGATTATATTCTGAGTTACTATTCTGAGTTATCTACAAACATTTTTGAGACACTTGAAGATTTGTCTTTACACTAGTTTCCAGCAGCCCATGCAGACTGCCAAGTAAGTCTCATTTTTTTTCCTGTTAGAAATGGTGAAGTATCATATAGTCACTTAACAAAGAACACTGATTAGAAAAAATTTTAGCGTTGTTTGCTTTATGGTCACTCAAATATGGTAAGTGTTCCACATATTCCACAAATTGATTAGTTGATAGTTTAACATGGATGTCTGAAAGCCACATATATAATTTCTTAGGATTCTTAAATTAGCAAATCTAGCTTACTGAAGCAGTATTAGCATCACTATTTTAGGTTGCAAAAATACTTTAATTGTGTGGAATTGGCTAATAGAGTGGTACTTAAGAAAAATGGGATTCTACCTCTATTTCTGTTTTGGCACACTTAAACATGAAAGGATATATTAACTTTCATAGAAATATTTTTGTTGTGTGAATAGGTTAATGATATATATGGTAAGGCCCCTAAGATAACTGAATTAACTGTTTATTGTAATTGTAGGCCATTCCCATTATTAAAAATAAAGACAAAACTTTGAGTAACTGTGAACATCTTATCGTGCTATGTAGAAACATTGAACTAATACTCAAATAGTTGAATGCTTTGGTTTCAGGGATTGGTTTAAAATTTGCGTCCTTTTTCATGGGTTAGTCTTATAAAAATTTAAGCCTTTATATTTTTGACTTTAAATCAAAACAAATGTTATTTTAAATGTACAGAATAGATTGATAGTGCAGAAGAGCGTAAGTTCTTCATAGGAGCTTTAGAAAAGAGAAATATATGCCAATTCAGTTTTTTTTTTTTTTAATCTTCTGCACTGTACGTATACACTTGGTAATTATGAGCTCAATTTTGTTTTTGGAAATAGTGTTCATAATTTAGGTAATTTGCTACTTAAAGCACTAAGTCTCTGATACCTGAAAAGTAAATGTAAATGGTGATGGTGAAATAATACTGCAATTAACTTAATAGATGTATACTGCTGATTTTTGTATGCTGGATTAAAACTCCAGATATTAAAATATAACCTGGATAAAAAAGTTCTTGGACTGATTGAGGATCACTTACATGACTTTACATAAATGGAAACATCCTTGTTGGTATATGATATTATTTTACTCAAGGATAAGTGTTTATTCATAAGGAATTTCGATTGATGTATTACATTTTCAAAAATACAGTGTGCTTTGTATCTTGTGTTTCTTCCTTTTGACCTCATATTGTCAGGTTTTCCAGTTTACAAAAATTAAGCTATTCACTAAAATCTTAGTACAGACAGTCCCTGACTTATAATGGTTTGACTTAAGACTTTATATTAAACGCATCTTCGACTTACGATATTTTTGACTTACAGTGGGCATATTGAGGCCTGACCACATCATCCTCAACAGTCTGAATAAAAGAATAAATGGGGTATTTAGAAATAATAGATTGCTGACGGGAAATAAGTCAGTCTGGTTGTTTAATTTTTGTATGGGAAATTGGGGGTTTTAAGTTTTGTGGATCCTAGAACAAATTGAGTTTTATTATTTTGAAGCTCAGGATAAAATATTGCATAAAATAAAAGCATTGCTTTTTAGTTTCTTACATGTTTTATTTATTTTTATTTTTGAGGTAGAGTCTTGCTCTGTTGCCCAGGCTGCAGTGCAGTGGCATGATCTCGGCTCACTGCAGCCGCTGCCTCCCGGGTTCAAGCCTCCCAAGTAGTTGGGATTACAGGCGTGCGCCACTGAGCCCAGCTGATTTTTGTATTTTTAGTAGAGATGGGGTTTCACCACTTTGGCCAGGCTGGTCTCGAACTCCTGACCTCCTGTGATCTTCCCACCTCAGCCTCTCAAAGTGCTGGGATTATAAGCGTGAGCCACCACGCCCAGCCAGTTTCTTACATGTTTTAAATTTAAAGCCGAAAAGAAGGAACTGGGAATGTGTGATAAACATGTGAGTGCCAGAAGTTCGACAGCAACTTGGAGATCAACAGCCCAGCGTATTTAACCTGCATTTGTACTGTTTCAGCTCTGCTTGGCTACCTTTTCTTTTACTTCTGCCACTGGACTTTTTTGTGCATGTGTTTTACTAGTTCAGCATAGAATCTCGTTTTCATTCATACCTACTCTGTTTCTATAAGTCTGAACTGTTCCATACCAGTTCAAAATGTACTCTAGAAATACTTGCTCATTAATGAGTTTCCTAATTTCCAGCACTGGGCTTGGAACATGGTAAGTGTACAGTTAAGTTTTGTATGTGTAGGTCTGTTAGGATTTATCTAGACCTATTCTGTGTACCAACCATAATCCCGTATGGGACTGTGTAGCAAGTCAAATGATTGGTTCTCAGTAGTTCAGTCTCCTAAGGTCTTTTGTAGTTGTTACATTCGTGCAGATTGAGAAAACCAATGAAACAAAACTGGATTATGTATACAGTTGGCCCTTTAATAATGCAGGGACTAGGGGCCCCGGCTTCCCTCAATTGAATCTGTGTATAAACTGTTTCCCCAAAAACTTGATTGATAGCCTACTGTGGAAACCTTACCAATAAGACATTTAACACCCACTTTGTATGTTATATGTATTATATACTGTAAAAAGTTAGCTAGAGAAAATGTTAAGGAATCGAAAATATGTTATCATGGCCAGGTGCAGTGGCTCATGCCTGTAATCCCAACACTTAGGGAGGCTGAGGCGTGCCAGTCACTTGAGGTTAGGAGTTCGAGACCAGCCTGACCAACATGACGAAACCCTGTCTCTACTAAAAATACAAAACTTAGCTGTACGTGGTGGTGGTGCGCGCCTGTAGTCTGAGATACTTGGGAGGTTGAGGCACAAGAATTGACTGAACTTGGGAGGTTGGAGGTTGCAGTGAGCTGAGATGGTGCCACTGCACTCTAGCCTGGGCAACAGAATCTGTATCTGTGTGTGTGT
>NW_012102310.1:765651-785504 GCF_000951045.1 Mandrillus leucophaeus | reverse complement strand
GATTATAAAGGTCTCAATCCTCATTGCCTTCATGAGTAGCTGAGGAGGGGAGTCTTGCTGTCTGAGGGGTGGTAGAGACAGAAGTAAACCTGTGTGTAAGTGGACCCTTTTAGTTCAAGTTTGATATTCAAGAGTCAGCTGTTCAGGGGAAGGCGTATCAATAGTTGCAGTTACCTAGTACTGCATAACAAAACCTCCAAAACTTATTACATATTGTAATAAATTACATATTGTATGCCTCCTTTAGGGAAAAAAACGTAAACTTTTTCCCATCATTTTGGAATCTTTTACTTGAATTATAGCTGGACGATTGAGATTTCCAGATAAATACATAGTGAACTCACTCAGACAAAAATGTCAAGCTTGATTGGTAAAGGAACCTCAAGTGGTATGTATAAGGTGACCATTAAGTACACGTGTTTACAAAAGTTGGGTATAATGTAACTAGACTGAGAGATTTTGAGGAAAAAAACTTCATTGCTATTCCATGTATAGTTTAAACTAGTGAGATTTCAGTTGACAGTATTAGTCAGCAATTTTGGGAGAACTAAATGTTCTTAATCATACTTGATTGAGGATATTCCCTTTTTATGCGTAAGGATAGAAGTTAAGTAACTTTAACAAGGACACAATTGATTTGTGTTGGAGCCAGCATTTGGATGAACACTGCACTGCCTTGTAGATATTTCTATCACACAACTAGTGGTTAAATAAGCATGTTCTTTAGGCTAGAGCTTTCAGAATATGAAATATTTTAGAGACCCGAGTTAATCTACATTTAAACAACATTCAGATATTTTTTCCTCTTTCTCTCCCCTGCCCTGAAGAGTTTGTATTTATTATAATGTTGTATAACACAGCCCCAGTACAATGTGGCTTATATAGGTTTTTCTGTTAGGCTTAGACATAGACTCTGGGACTGATGTGGGAGCTTCATGGTTCTCAGACTGACTTTCATTATTTTTGTTGCAAGTTGGTTTATTATCAAGTGACTGCTGGGGCTCTATACATCTTGTCCAGGTTCAAGGTACAAGATGGGCTGAAGGAGGCTAAAGGCTACTGGCATCCAACCTCTCCTGTAAAAAGAAGAACCTATGGTTTATGCTCACAGTGCCAAAAGTAGGGTAGTAAATAAAGGAGAGCTGGGTGTGAATGCCAGGAGAGGTTAGGATGACAGCCACATTGGCCGCATATGTTGAAATAAGTTGATTTAGAAAAGGATTATTTGATCAAGGATATCCTGGAACATAAGGCAAATGACTGCATTTCAGAAATAAGTGAACAGGGCTGAGAAAAGTAATTTTCTTTAAATACGGCCCAAAAGGATTAATTATGATTGGAGTCCTACTTTGCCCAAGGCTTTTTATTTCATTTTGCATGATAACCTTTCTCAGAACCATGCATGCACAAATGAGGTTGAGACAATGCCTTAATAGTAAATGAAATCTCATTAGAAATAAAAACTATTATGTGTTTTCTGGTTTCTGACCTGTTTAAGGGGTGCTTATTGTTACTCAACAGTGATGTACTTAAATCAGATAGTTATAAATTGTGATGGGGGTTTCTAATGGGATTTGCTTTTTCTGGTAGGTTTAGTGGCAACGTACAAGCTTGCCATAAACGTTTCCTGGGTTTTATCTTTTGTAAAAGTGTTATTCCACCTTTCTGAGTCTGGCTACCCCACAGAATTCTTTTATCGCTTTTACTCTTAGATTACCTTGTCTGTAATGAAACCTACCCTCTCTGAAGCCTGAGTTCCTCTTCTAAGGTAACACCACTACCACCTTTTTTCTTTATTCTCATATTTTTTGGGAGAATTGTCTACACTCACTGCTATATGTCCTCTATCACCTAAGAAAGGTATTTGCCCATTACTGGATATATATATATTTTTTTCTTACAGAGATAATAGTGATCAAATTAAACAGCCTATGAGCTCAGGCTGTGTGTTCTGTGGCAATGGAAAAATGATAGCAAAAGAGGGAAATATCCTTGGAATCTAGTTCCTTAAATGGAAGTATTTGCCCAAGTGACTGTCAATTAGATATTTGAGTTGCAAACAACGGGTGCATTTATCTGGTTTCAGAGTAGAAACAGACTTAGGAAAGGTGATAGGTGTTCTTGGGCTCTTAAGAGGGGACCGAGGATTGCTATTCAGCCAGAGCAATGCTTCCACTGTTAGTTACTGGGGTATCTTGTCACCCCAAAGACCCAGAGCCAGAATATCAACACTTGAGTGACTGCAGTTTTGTGACAATGTAATACTGGGTCTCAGCCTCCTTCATTGGATTACCTTCCTCTCTGCTCCACTTCATTCAGTTCCATATTTTCGTTTGTCATTTCAAAGCTAATATTACCATAACAAGTTTACAAATCATCAGACTCCCTGGTTACTTGTTAATAATATTCAATAAGATAGGCTGCTTGCCTGTTTTGAATAATAACAATACATTTCCAGACAAAACATTAGTCATTTCCCCTCATAAGTGCTGTCAATCAGCTCTCCGTTAGGTACAATGGTGAAAACACTTATCCAGGATCTTAGATACTTAGGGAAGTAGACATGTGCTTTGGGAGGCCGAGGCGGGTGGATCACAAGGTTAGGAGATCAAGACCATCCTGGCTAACACGGTGGAACCCTGTTTTGTAATTTTTGTAAAAATACAAAAAAATTAGCTGGGTGTGGTGGTGGGTGCCTGTAGTCCTAGCTACTCTGGCTGAGGCCGGAGAATGGCGTGAACCCGGGAAGCGGAGCTTGCAGTGAGCCAAGATGGTACCACTGCACTCCAGCCTGGGCGACAGAGCGAGACTCCGTCTCAAAAAAAAAAAAAAAGATGTGAAAATCTGGTAACTACTCATTAGAGTTTGAAGTAATTAGAAAGGAATTAACTCAGCCAGAAGAAATCTAAGAGGTAGGAGTTGAACTGGGCTTTGAAGAATGAAAGCTTACAGAGGATTCGGGAAAGCAAATTGGAGGCAGTGAGGACAAGCAGATATATGCATGGCACTCACTCAAGGTTGAGCCGAAAGAGAGTCGAAATAAGGCAAGCAGGACCCATTCTGTGGAGGACTTGCCATGCAAGGGTAAGGAATTGGAATGTTATATACAATGGGAGGTGAATAGAAGTTTTCTGTCATATTTTAGGAGTAAAACTGAAGACCGTGTGTATGAGAGTATGGATCAGGTGGTTGGGCCACCCAAAAACTTAGATGAGAAATGAGAACTGAATTAGGCTGCTGGCAGAACAGAAAGGATGGAGACAGCTGATGGACGGTGCTTGGATCCACAAGTAGGTTGTACTACGGTTAAAAAAAACAGCACAAAGCACTCTTATAAAGCACTTTAAGCTGTTACACAGATTGATCACTAGGAGGCATCCGTTCATCAACTAGTAAGGCGAAAAGGAAGGCAGCTCTGGACACCCACCTAAGAAGTCTGGATAGTTCCGTGTTAATGTTTAACCTTTTCAACTCAAGGACTTCTGAAAACTAGAATCTAGAATATTTCTTCTGAATAGTACTTCAAAGATTAAATAAGGCCAAGAAGTCTAAACTGCACTCTGAATGTGGGACTATTTGATTATTTATTTTGAGACAGAGTCTCGCTCTGTTGCCCAGGCTGGAGTGCAGTGGCACGATCTTGGCTCACTGTAACCTTCACCTCCCTGATTCAAGCAATTCCCTTGCCTCAGCCTCCCGAGTAGCTGGGATTACAGGCGCATTTTTTTGCGTTTTTAGCAGAGACGGGGTTTCACTATGTTGGCCAGACGTCTCGAACATCTGACCTCAGGCAATCTGCCTGCCTCAGCCTCCCGAAGTGCTGGGATTGCAGGCGTGAGCCACTACGCCCAGCCTTCTTTATCTTTTATACACTGATGAGGGCAATGTGACATGTTCATAATTTACTGGGTTTTAACTATTTTTTGAAAGATGTTTGACTTTTGGACTATCCAAATCTTTAATAATGATCATTGTCAGGAGTTTCTACTGTATATTGCAAATTAGTTTACATATCAGAATTTTGTAATCATTATGAATTAAACACTTCATAACTTTCCAAGTTCTGTTACATGTCTTTAAGCTAGTATTGATTAATGGACTTTTAATCAAGTGTTTGACTATGTAACTGCCAAGTAAGAAACTTACCAACTCAGTTCCATTACTGTGTTTCTCGTGCTTCTAAATACTCTTACTAGAAAACAGTAGGATGCTAGTTTATATAAACACCTCTCACAATATTAAATTGCATGTTGCTTGGGAAAAGATTTGTGGGATTTATTTTATATGATGTCTGGACTATGAAAGCATTTAAGATTCAGAGAGGCCTAGCATGTAGTTATCCATTTAAAAATTATAGCAGAGATATATTTGTAGGGCACATTTCAAGTCCTTACATTTCAAATTTTAGGATGCATCATGAAAAATCTGTCAGAAGCATTTGAAAAAATTGATATTCTTTTAATGATGGGTATGGACTTCTGACTCAAGTCAAGATTTCTACCTATGTTGAGCATCTACTTTGTATCAGTACTTTTTCTAGGTGATTGGGACACATCAGAAATAATGGTCCTTGCCCTCTTGAATAGCTTGCATACTATTCTAGTAGGAAGGGGAACAGAAATAAGCAATAGGTACAATAAATTATTGAGTAGCATGTTAGAATATATGCTATGGGAAAAATTAAGGGGAATTGGGTGGCTACCATTTGAGAGTGATCAGGATAGGCCTGTTGAGCCAAGACTTGAAGAAAGTGATGACCCTGGGTGCTATGCTGAAAATAGATAATAAGGATAGAATCAGGGAGACAAGTTAGGAGGCCATTGTAGTAATCCAGCGGGGGGATATGATGGTGATTTGGATCAGGGTGGTAATTAAGGAAGTAGACAGAATCCAGATGTAGTTGAAGGCATAACCAATGGGATTTCCTGCCTAAATGTGTAGATTGAATATTGGGAAAGAAAAAAATCAGAAGGCAGGCATGCTTCTATGCCCTTGAAGGCCTGGGGCAAGAGTACAATGGAGATACCATATGTTTAAATATTTAAAAGTTCTGTTTAATATGCCCAATGTGCCTGTCTTGACAAACTTTCATTAGAACTGGGAAGCCAGGTTTGTATTTATGCCAGAACATAACTTGGGGACAGAGCTGACCCTCAGCCCATGTCCCACCTTCCTTTTCTTCCCACTCCGGCTCTGAACTGTATGGCAAGGGGCCTCCTGCATATTTACTTGGATGCCATAACAAGTATATTCAAACCGTGCCATCCCCCTAACACATCAGTGCATGCAATGATGATGTAATGCATTTCCTGGAACAGCCGGGGCTATTCTGGGCAGGGTATTTGGGGTCCTGAGTACCTACAGTGTAGTGCAGAATGAGTATGCCCTCTAGATGACATGTCATTTTGACTCTAAAGCGCTCAATCCTAAAGCTCAGGGCCTTGCTAAGGGCCTTTCCTGGCCTGGTGTAAGGGCAGTACTGATT
Source organism: Mandrillus leucophaeus (assembly GCF_000951045.1). Classification (NCBI taxonomy): domain Eukaryota; kingdom Metazoa; phylum Chordata; class Mammalia; order Primates; family Cercopithecidae; genus Mandrillus; species Mandrillus leucophaeus. The sequence goes on along the minus strand of NW_012102310.1, from coordinate 780,019 downwards.
TAGGGTTTTTAGTTTGAGCATCTTTACAGAGGATTGCTGTCAACTGAGAAAGGGGGCTGCAGATAGAATAGGTTAGGGTGAGGAAGATAGTTTGGGAGCTCATTCACATGTTTTATCTTAGATTACACAGGCAGTACTGTAGAGAAGTGTAAATGGAGAATTTTCAACTTACAGTAGCACTCACTGGCCTAGAATATATAAAAACCGAGGGCTGTTTTTCACTGTAGTTAATTCTAACCTATAAACTGGAGCAGTTCCATGTAGGAATTTGTTATAACCTATTGTGTATGAATTATAGACGACTCTGACCTATCTGGAGTGTTGTTTTTCAGTTTTGTTTTGTTTTTTTTCCTATGACCTAAAATCCCCTCAGACTTAAGCCTCTAGTGAACTACTCAGTAAATGGCTTTACTAGTAAGTGTTCCCTTGCCTGGTATGTCTATTATTTTTTAACTTCAGTGGTTTATTCTTCAGCAGTAAGCAGTTGGATATAAGTTGGGGGTATAAATTTGGGACTCTGGCATATGAATGTTATTAAGTGATGAGACTGGATATCAACAAGGGAATGAGTGTAGATAAAGAAGAGAGCCAAAGACTAAGACTTGGGGCATCCCAACATTAAAAGGTTGGAGAGAAGAGAAAGAACCTCGTAGAGGAGATACCAGAGATGTAAAGGAAAACTGAGTGATGTCCTTGAAGCCAAGTGATAAACTTTATCCAAGAGAAGAAAATGAACTCTCCAGTGTTGCTGATAGACAACTTGATATTGCCAACTGTAAAATGTACTTTGAATTAGCCATTTCGAATTTGTTTACCAAAGCAATGATTTTGTTGGCTAGTTTTCTAAACTTCAGTAACTTTTAAGTGACTTGTAGGTTTTCATTGCATACACAGCTGAATTTTTTTTTTTTTTTTTTTTTTAAACAGGGTCTTGCTGTCGCCCAGGCTTGTTATAGTGGTGCGATCCTAGTTCCTGCAACCTTGAACTTCTGGGCTCAAACAGTCCTCCACCTCAGCCTCCCAAGTAGTTGGGACTACAGGCGCATGCCACCACACCTGGCTAATTTTTGTTTACTTTTGTAGAGGGAGGCCTTGCCATGTAGCCCAGGTTGGTTTCAAACTCCTGGGCTCAAGGGATCCTCTTGCCTCAGCCTCCTAGGGTGTGTATTACAGGTATGTGCCACCATGCCTGGCCCAAAGCTTTTTTTTTTTTTTTTAAGTTCTGTAATGCATTTTCTGTGAATTTATTGTCTTAAAAAATTGGCAAATATGGCCATTTTGACATATTTGCCAAATATTAGCATATGGCAACTATGCTCTTAATTTGTTAAGTCACCAACTGTTGGTGATGACTGTTAAAATAACAAGAGCACAGCTGTCACCAGTCCTTACACTACTGGATCCTTACACTATTGTTATTTTCAATAATGCCCCATAGTCAGACGTTGTAGACTTAACCACTGAGCTGCTCACAAAATTACTAAATCATTGTGAAATACGTAACTGGAAATTCTGGGCTTTAAAGTCTCCAGTTATAATTAAATGGGTAATTTTGAAAATTGTGGTGGCTGTTCAGACATTTTCAAATGAGACTAGAACGCATTTGTTTCAGACCGATAAGCTGCAGAAGGTTAGATAACACCAAATACATTTGGGTTTCTCCTTAGAAAATGATTTGGGCCTCCAGATTACATCTCATTTTTTTTTACCCTATCAAGTTTGTTTTTCCATATGAAATGTCTTTTCCAACTACACCTGCCCTTGGAGACTGTGAATAACAGACTTAAAGGAAGTATCCTTTCCAGATGAGCTGAAGAATGTCATCCTCTTAAAAGAATGAACAGCTGGTCATGTAGAAATTCTCTGGAATGCTCACTTGTCCTACAAAGGCAGGGGGCAGAAAGCATGTTTGTAGTTTTTTTGTTATTGGTATACATAATTGTAAATCTTTGAGACATAATTTTACTAGAAATCCACATAATTTTAATAATTGCCTTTCTCCTGGAAAGATGGCTCATCAGTTAACAATGTGAAGGTTAGAAAGCTGGCCAAGCATAATTTAGTGGGATTCAGGATTGCTGGCTGGATTGTCCCGTTTCATCAGACCATGTTTCTTAGATGAAGATTCAGAACGCCCTCGTGTATAAAAGTTATCCTTTCTTCTGATTAGGTTGGTATTAAGTTCGAATTTCTTACCATGACACACAAAGGATTCGACTCTTGCTTAGTTGTCTAAGCTCCTCTCACTTTCTCTTCCCCTCTTGAATTCTTTGCTCTTGCCACACAACTAGCAGATGAGCTAATCTATCTGTTCCAATGTGGGCACAGTAGCAGCCCTTCCTCTTACCTTGGCCCACTCTGACTTGTCCAGCCCTGGTTTAAGTCTTCGTGAGGGTCCGCACATAGTTGGGGCTGTTTACTAAACGGATGAATTTCCCTACCGGGAGGCTAGGTCTCCGTTATGCTTTAATTCCCAGGAAGCGGCTTCTATAGGCATTGTTTAAATGTAAGGACTAGGAGGGAGCTGGGGGTATTGCATTCCCCAGGTCACAGATAAATGAGATTCCAAAACCAACATCTGGCTAGGCGCTTGGAAAGAGGGACCCGCGAGGTCGACCAGGCGTTTATAACTGTGCCTTGCAGTGTGGGATCTCAGTACCGGATATTACCCCGGTTTGTAGAGAGTTACTGTTTAAGAGACGATGAACACCGTAAGGACGGGTCAAGAAGAAAGCCGAAGACAGGTTAGCGCCTCCGGTCGGGGTAGAGAAAAGGCAGGCGAAATGCGACCTGACGTGGGTCCGCCTTTCTCCACCCGTGGCAAACCCGACAGTAGCACCATTGCTTTAACAGTCGCCCTCTTTCCAAGAAGAGCTAATTAGTGACCGTGAGCGAATATGCCTGGGAAGACACGATGTCCTCTCGGCCTCTGTGCGCTCACTTGTTTACCTAGGCGTCCGGGGGAGGCACACTCGCGGGACTCGCAAGCCTCGGCCCCGGCCTCCCGGCTCACCCAGGCTACGACGCTGGTTCTGCCGGCTCTCGGAGCCAAGCGCGAATCCCCAGGGCTAATTCCCAAGAACGGAGAGAGCACAGCCTGGAGGCTGCCCCCGCCTCCGCGCCCCTGTCCTCACTTTCTGAGGCTGTTAGCAGAAAGCCCCGCGGGCCGGGGAGAGGCGGGACGCGGGGGATGGCTTCAGAGCGCCCTGTGAGCGTCGGCATTAGTCGTCAGGCAGCCAGGACTCCTTGGGCGATCGCCCTGGGTGGAGGAGAGGAGTTTCCGGGGCTCGGGTCCGGGTCGCCTTCCAGGGGAACAAGCGCGGAAGCAAGTGGGCGGCGAGAGGCGGAGCGAGGGACGCGGGGGGCGTGGACGCAGCCGGCTTTGGAAAGGCCCCAAGTTAATGAGGCGTGCGCCGGCTGCCGAGCGCCTTTCGAAGCTGGGCTTTCCCCCGTGGTGCGGGCGCCAGGAGCCGCCTTTTCCGCTGGGTGTCACTCGGGGGTGGGGAAGATGGCCCATTCAAAAGCGCCGCGAGGGGGCCCGGCCAGTGCCCTTCAGTGAGCGCTCGCAAGAGGACGGCAGAGGCCCGGCAGCTCGCGGCTCCGGGACCTTGTGGCGCATCAGGACGCGGCTGTCCCTCTGCCGGGACCCACAGCCGCCGCCGCCGCTCTGCCTCCTGCGTGTTAGCCTCCTCTGCGCGCTCCGGGCAGGCGGCCGTGGGAGCCGCTGGGGCGAGGACGGCGCGCGGCTGCTGCTGCTGCCCCCGGCCCGCGTGGCTGGAAACGGAGAGGCCGAGCCAAGCGGCGGCCCCTCTTATGCTGGGAGGATGCTGGAGAGCAGCGGCTGCAAAGCGCTGAAGGAGGGCGTGCTGGAGAAGCGCAGCGACGGGTTGTTGCAGCTCTGGAAGAAAAAGTGCTGCATCCTCACCGAGGAGGGGCTGCTGCTCATCCCCCCCAAGCAGCTGCAACACCAGCAGCAGCAACAGCAGCAGCAGCAACAGCAGCAGCAGCAACAACAGCCCGGGCAGGGGCCGGCCGAGCCGTCCCTACCCAGTGGCCCCGCTGTCGCCAGCCTCGAGCCGCCGGTCAAGCTCAAGGAACTGCACTTCTCCAACATGAAGACCGTGGACTGTGTAGAGCGCAAGGGCAAGTACATGTACTTCACTGTGGTGATGGCAGAGGGCAAGGAAATCGACTTTCGGTGCCCGCAAGACCAGGGCTGGAACGCCGAGATCACGCTGCAGATGGTGCAGTACAAGAATCGTCAGGCCATCCTGGCAGTCAAGTCCACGCGGCAGAAGCAGCAGCACCTGGTCCAGCAGCAGCCCCCCTCGCAGCCGCAGCCGCAGCCGCAGCTCCAGCCCCAACCCCAACCCCAACCCCAGCCTCAGCCTCAGCCTCAGCCTCAGCCGCAACCCCAGCCCCAGTCACAACCCCAGCCTCAGCCCCAACCCAAGCCTCAGCCCCAGCAGCTCCACCCGTATCCGCATCCACATCCACATCCACATCCACACTCTCATCCGCACTCGCACCCACACCCTCACCCGCACCCGCACCCGCACCAAATACCACACCCGCACCCACAGCCGCACTCGCAGCCGCACGGACACCGGCTTCTCCGCAGCACCTCCAACTCTGCCTGAAGGGGGCAGCTCCCGGGCCAGACAAGGTAAGGTCCCGGCCCTCGCGCTCCAGAGGAGTGGGTCTCGGGAGTGTGTTGGGAGGAGTAGGAAGCTCGCTCACAGGTTCGGCTCCTGTATGGAGAAATCAGAACTCATTCCGAGTTTCTGGGGCGATGGAAGGAACAGAAACAAACTGGAGCCAGGAGGCCCTGGGCAGGGAGGGAAGGCTGGGGAGGCCCGGGCCAGGCAGGGGGCCTCGCAGACCGCGCCCGCGCCCATCACGACAGTCCCTGTCCGGTGGTGCGCCCCCCAGCCACACTTGACTGTGTGTTTGGGCACTTGAGGGAAACACCGCGGTGCCTTTCTGAGCCCGCTTTGTCAGCCGAACTGGCCCGAACAGAACTGGTCTGGGAGGGTTCCTAGCCACCTACTTCACTCGGTGTCATTTCTTTCCAGGTTTTGAGGACTTGAGGAAGTGGGACGAGCACATTTCTATTGTCTTCACTTGGATCAAAAGCAAAACAGTCTCTCCGCCCCGCACCAGATCAAGTAGTTTGGACATCACCCTACTGAAAACTTGTGATTCGTCTTAGGTTTCTGCATACTTTTCATCACGATGCAGGAAACGATTTCGACTCAAGAAGACTTTTATTTATGAACCTTTGAAAGGATCGTCTAGTATGGTGAATTTTCTAGGAGCGATGATGTACTGTAATTTTATTCTAATGTATTTTGATTTATGATTATTTATTAGTTTTTTTTTTTTAAATGCTTGTTCTAAGACATTTCTGAATGTAGGCCATTTTCCAAAAAGGAAACTTTATTTTCAAAAACCTATTCCATAGTAAGTCCTAGTCTTGGAAAATAAAAAAGGGCGGTGGAGGGGAAAACATTAAGAATCTAGTCATTATTCCTGGAGTACTTTCAGAAGGTATGACACTTTCATTGTTATGCCAAGTGATTGAAATTAAAACTCCGATACTACTATTTTTGAGGATTTTTGTTTTTGTTTTTGCTTAGACATATAGTTTGTCTAGAAGTTTAAAAAAGCTAAAAGTTCAAAATGGTGTAATTATGAATATCTAATGCTCAAGATAGTTTCTAAAAGGAAATCAGTAGTAGGGATACCTGATTTCAAAATATTTAAAACATAACCTAACTGATGATGGTAGGATGATTGTATCTTGAATATGTGGTAGGGCCACATCTACTGTAGGAAAACCTCTTATCATCTGTGTGTAAAGGGCTTAACAAGGAGAAGAGGTCTTTTGATTGATTTATGAGTATAAATGCATTTGCTGTTTCATTTCAAAAATGTTGTGGAGGAAAATAGTATATTTAACTTGTATAAGAGAATATTTGTGCCCCTGTCCAGGCTGCAGGACCTTTCTCCGAGAGCTTTGCACACTTGAACCACATTTTCTGATCCCTTTACTTTGTTTTAGAAGCACACTGAAAAATCTCGTTGTTTAAAGTACAATTTGTAAATATTTCAAAGGTCTAGGCGTCATAACTTCTTGTTTTCATACTGAAAATGATGTTGATCAGAGAAACCAACTGTTTTGCTTTTCATTGCTCTGTGAGAAAGTTGAGGATTCTGTTTTGTTGTTAGGTTAGCTAAATCAGAAATCGAAAAGGAAAAGACTGGATAAACACAGGATTTTCAGTAAGCAAACAACCCCAGTCTTGTCTTAGAAGCCACTTGTTGAGGAGTCTGTGGGGGGAGAAAAGAGGATGTGCTTTTAAAGGTAGAACAAACCTTCTTCTGTGTTAAATCAAAAGGATGTTCAAAATCCACCAGGGCAGATGCTACTTAAGTTTAAATGGAGCCATAGATGATACAAAGTCCTCTTGGGGCTGAAAATCACTTCCTATCTGCATGGCTTTACTAACTGGTTTCTGTTTTCCATTATCTTTTTCACAGAAAGTCTTGGTCAGTATTTTTCCAGCATTTAAATTGAAACGGTCAGTATCAGACCACTGCTAGGTTATGTAGTCAAGAAATAAAAATAGAATTACATGCTACAGATGTCTTTATTCTCCTTCCATCTAGAAAGGAGTTCCAAGGTCAAAGTACTTTTTAGTGCAATAGTTAAATGACATTTTGAGATCATAACTCTTATCCAAAAAGTTGCAGGGAAAATTAAATAGTTTTCCCCTATTAAGCAAATGGCAAACAAAACTTAAGTGGACCCCCACTTCCAGTGGTTATTTAGGTTGCAGCTGTGAAAATATGCTGCCAACATTTAAAAACTCATTTCATATGTATATATGTATATACATATATGAATATGCATGTACATATACATATATGAGAACATGTATGTACACATATATGCACATATATGAATATGTATATATGTATATGTGTGTATATATGTATATGAAATGAGAGCTGGATCTAAAGATTTCTTAAATCAAGTTTGGTTCAGCTTCCTTAGAAGTACGGCTGTACTTTTTGAGGAGTGCCTCATAGTACTATACTTTTAATGCATGCAAATCATAACAACTCCAAATGAACCACAATTTTTTTCCCAATGGAGGATTTTTCTTTTAAATTCTTGTACTGAAAATTAAAAAATCCATACCAAATACTTTACAAATTAAGATTGGTGTAGGTTTTAAAAAAGGCATTTGTATGTTGTTAGCTTACATGTGGGGCTAGGTAATTTCATTGCTTAAAAAAATATGCCCAGGCTCCCTCTTGGTGGCTGGATTTCCTTTTTTTCCCCCCATGGTGGCCATGGTTCTTAATAGGGCCACCAGAATCATGGTTTCTTTTCTTTTCTTTTTTTTTTTTTTGAGACGGAGTCTCACTCTGTCGCGCAGGCTAGAGTGCAGTGACACGATCTCGGCTCACTGCAACCTCTGCCTCCTGGGTTCAAGCAATTCTCCTGTCTCAGCCTTCTGAATAGCTGGGACTACAGGCGCATGCCACTATGTCCAGCTAATTTTTGTATTTTTAGTAGAGATGGGGTTTCACCATATTGGCTGGTCTCGAACTCCTGACCTCAGGTGATCCACCTGCCTTGGCTAGGATTACAGGCGTGAGCCACCATGCCCTGCCCCAGAATAACGGTTTCTTGACTTTCCATAGCCCTTGTTCCTTAGTCTTTTGTGATATTTATGTTGACCTTTATCACTTTCTATTCTGAACCCCTCTTAGCATTTAATGTGAAATCTAAGAAATCAGAGAGAAGTAGAATGGCTTTTATTGTTTTGACACCTTTGAAATTATTATTAATAATTTTTCCAGAGCAAAAAAGCAAACACGCTCAGTAAGTCTAACCAAAACAAAATATAAATGTACATCATTTAATGTCTCAGTGCCTCTATCTACCTGTAAGAAAATGATACAAACCACCTAAGGTATTTTGAAGCCTGACAAATCAACTTCATGGAAAAAGGTAAAAAATGCATTTTTCAACCCAAGGAAAAGATGACCGAAAGGGCAGATCCAATAGAAGACCCACTCCTTAAATAAACATAAAATGTAAAAAGTTGGAAAATTAGGAGTAATGTTCCATCTGGAAACTGAACTTTTTATCCTTGAACTTGTGTTGGCACCAAGCCTCATACACAGTGAGCTCAAAACTGTCTGTTGGGACAAAGGAAGGAAGGACAAAATGTGTAACTCCCCAGCATCTGGGAGATGCTGTCTCTTGCCTCGCTGAGAGTTCCTTTTATTTGCTCTCATGTCATTCCCTGAGAACAATGAATTCTGGGACAGGCTAAACATCATGACGAAATTTCTTAAACAGACTTTCTGAGTGGAAATCCATTTAGATCTGTGTATGCTCTATGGGGAGTGCTGACGTCAGAGAGTAAACGTCTATAAGGGGCCCTTTTAAAATGAACATTTTCCTCATTGGGATTCTCTGATCATGTAGAAATCAAACCATCTTTATAATTTCACTTCAGATGTTTATGGTTTTGTGTTTTTGTCTCCAATGATGGTAAAAATAAAAAACACACATTACTTAAAGGAGTTTCCCTCACATGTAAACACCGTTAAGAAGTCTGGGTTAAGTTGAAAGTCTTGTTTTAACTATTCTTTTCTCTCATATACCAAACACTCTGTATTTCTCTTAAAGAAGCTCTTTAAGAGAAAGCTCTAATTTTAAATCTGACAGTAAAGTTTGCTGCAAGTGTATGAGTTCAAACACATCCCTTGTTTTCTGTCCCTAGGGGAAAAGTCATCTGGTGTTAGCTTGGCTCCTGTGTTAATATTATATTCAGTAGCAGGCTTAGAAGAGTGGTCTAAGACTTGAACCTGGAGCAGTTTTATAGCACAGAATCCTATGAAGATAGGACTGTGAGCATTTGTTTTCTTTTTTTGTGTGTCAAACTAATTGGCTTTTGCTTTAGCAATAAAATGTCCTCAACAGAATAAATTTTAAATGTGAAAATTATAGATCTTGGAATTGAATCCATCAGTGATTCAAGAGATACACCTATTTGCCTAAAACAACATAAGATGTATTAGTTATGGAATTACGTGTTGGATAGGTTCTTAAGACCTGTTTCCTCAATTCTTGATACAGTTTTCAAGGGTGGCTTTTTGACTTGCATGGTTGGGCAGATAATCCAGATTTACCTAAGATTGGGTAAAAAAATGATCTGTGACTTTGCTGGCAGGGCATTTGCTAAACGGTCAGGATCTAACAGGGTTTTCTTAGAAAGGGCAATATTGTCCAATGAAGGAAGCAGAAGGACTCTGGGTTAGAAGCATCTGCACAAAAGCTGATGAGACCTACTCTCCACTGCTCTGCAGCTGGTCAGCTGATGGCAGGCTGAGCAGTGGGGAAGCAGGTTTTAACAATAGGTAGTCCTTCCAGGTCACTGTATATTGAGAAGAAACATAAAACTATTTTCTGTTACATTCCGAGGTCAGCTTTCTTCTTAACGTTTTATAGTATACAAACGCCAGCTTCTGGAAAGCAAGTGTCATCATGTACCAAATGCTTTATACACCATCACATTCATGAATTTTTTAGCATGGTCAGAACTTGTGTAAATATGTCTCTTAGATGATTTTGGGGAGATGTCATTTATTTTTCATATTTTCAAAATGCATTCCATTTCAAATAAAGTATCTATTGAGACAACCGACCTGTGGACCTTTTGAAGGCCTTATTCAATTGGCACATGCACTGTGTGTTCCTGTGAAACAGAGATTCTGAATTGCCTGGGCATTCTGGGGAAAAAAAAAGACGATTTTTGAGGTTGGGAATTCAATTTTTTAAAAATTCACTGGGAATTTGGAATATGAAAATTCACTCAGGTCTGTTGGTGAAAAAATTAGCTTTCAGAATGCTAATGAACCTTAGTGGAATTTTCCATAGTTTCCCAGAGGACCAGAAACAGTCCCTAGTGAATCAGCTCAACAGCAATTCCCTCTTGAGTCCCAGAGGTAGTCTAGTTCTCTTATGTCTCTTGGGAGGGTAAAGCTTTGTCTCTGAGTCATCCTTCAAACAGGTATTCATAAACCTTCCTATTTTGTGTTGAAAGCAGAAGAAGGACTTGATTCTTTAAAGAAAAACAGCATAACTTTATTCTTACAATCTCCACTGGCATCTAAAGGCCTTTAAATCTCGAAAGACGGTAAATTAGGAAACTTGAAGTCTTTTTTTTTTTTTTTTTTATCCCTTAGGATAGTCTTGCATTGACAGCTTTACTACTCTAGTTTTTTTGTTTGTTTGTTTGTTTGTTTAAAGAAAAAATGTGAGAAGACAAATTACTGTCATGCTAAGGGGACTTCAGGGACACTGTGCGAAATAAATGTATATAGTAGGTGGTAGCCCAGGATTGGTAAGAGCCAGGATTTGAGAGTCATAGTACACGGGTTCAAGTCCCAGTTTCACAATTATTAGCTGTGTAGATCTTGAATTACTTAAACTCTTGGAAACTCAATTTCCTTTTCTGTAAAATGAAGTTTATAAAGGTACTTATTTTAGGGTGGTTGAGGAGATTTAATAAGTTAGGATACATAAAAGTACTTAGAGCAGTGCCTGGCATCACTGTGAAAGGAAGCTCCTTGCATTAGGGCAGATAAACAGGTGGGGAATCATTATAGCCATATGAATATATAGTATATGGTATTCTGAAGCTAGGCATTGTATTTTCTGAGATCTCAGCACTTATTTATTTATTTATTTAAAACAGAGTCTTGCTTTGTTGCCCAGGCTGGAGTACAGTAGCGCCATCTTGGCTCACTGCAGTCTCCACCTCCAGGGTTCAATTCTCCCACATCAGCCCCCTGAGTAGCTGGGATTACAGGCGTGTGCCACCACAATGGCTAATTTTTGCATTTATAGTAGAGACAGGGTTTCACCATGTCGCCCAATCTGGTCTTGAACTCCTGACCACAAGTGATCCAGCTGCCTTGGCATCCCAAAGTGCTGGGATTACAGGCGTGAGCCACCATGCCTGGCCTCAGCACTTCTTTTTCAACGGTAAGAACAGTATGGTTGACCACATCCTTGTATTCAACTTTGAAAAAAGAGAAAAATACATTATAGAAATACTATTTAAAATTTTGTTTTTATTATTATTATTATTGTTTCTTTGGAAACGGAGTTTCTCTCTGTAGCCCAGACTCTGAGATGCAGTGGCACAATCTCGACTCACTGCAACCTCCGCCTCCCGGGTTCAAGCTGTTCTCCTGCCTCAGCCTCCTGAGTAGTTGGAATTACAGGCATGCACCACTATGCCTGGCTAATTTTTATATTTTTAGTAGAGACGGGGTTTCACCATATTGGCCAGGCTGATCTTGATCTCCTGACCTCAGGTGATCCACCTGCCTCAGCCTCCCAAAATGCTGGTTTTACAAGTGTGAACCACCACACCTGGCCAATTTTTATTATTATTTAGAGACATGATCTTGCTCTATTGCCCAGACTGGAGTTCAGTGGTGTGATCATAGCTCACTGCAGCCTGGAACTCCTGGGCTCAAGCATCCGCCCACCTCAACCTCCCAAAGTCCCAGGATTACAGGCATCAGCCGCCATGCCTGCAAACACTACCATTTTAATGACAATTTTCATATGCTTATTACTTTCCAGTCTTGGTCCACATGCTCATGTATTTTAAGTTACTTATAAATTAGTCTATCAAAAAAGTCATATATGTAGCTGTGGTGCTCTGCCCAGATTGCCACTTCAGGACAGAGAGGGCATTCAGTCACCATACGTGGATGTGTTGGTGACTATCATGTTCGCAGCAAGTCCTTTCCCTGGGGACCCACCTTGTCCTAGAACATACCCCCTCCTTGGGGGTAGCCCACATCCAGTGATGGGTCTATGGGGAGTGGATGAAGGTCAGGCCAACTGTAAAGGATCATCCCAGCTGCAGAGCTGCCTGTGGAATTGGCAGAGGCCTATCACAACCAGTGTGCATTGTATTCCAACTCTCACTCTGCTCAATTCTGTTTCCCGTGCTTCCTCACAGGTGAGGTTCCCAAAAACACTCCTTGGGGTGGGAACACTCGCTCTCCCCCAACCTCCTGCCATCAAATCTCAGAGTCTCAGAACCTGTATCTCAGGGAATCCTGTCTATGACCATGTCTGTTTCTGTATGTGAATATGTGTATGTTCCCACCACCAGGTTCTAGAGGAAGGCTGGTGGTGTCGGGAGGGGAATAAACAGCATAATGGTGAAGCATAGGCTTTAGGGTAGTGGCTCTCAACCTAGAGCAATTTTGTCCCTCAGAAGACATTTAGCAACGTTTGGAGTGATTTTTGGTTATCACAAGTGGTGAGCCGAGGCCAAGGATGCTGCTAAATATCCTACTATGCACAGGAGAGCCCCACCCACAACAAAGAATTACCCCGCCCAAAATGTCAACCATGCCAAGGTTGAGAAACCCTGCTTTGGAATCAGATAGTCTCATTCTTATTAGCTGAGTTGCTTTGGGCAAGTAATTTAATTTATTTTAGCCTCTGTTTTCAGCATGTGTAATGCAGAAAATGATAGTACCTGTCTCATGGAGTTGTGAAACCAAAATTAGTTAGTTCACATAAAGGACTGTGGCTGTTCCTGTCACAAAGTAAGCATTCAATAAGTGGTAACTATCATCCTTATTATTATTGTTTAAAGTCATAATGTTAATGACAGCATAATATGCCATTTAGTTGGTGTATTATTTCACTTATTTGCCTGTTGCCATCTGGTGATTTTCTGTTGTTATGCTGTTAACAATACAGTTGCAATAAACATCATCATGCATACATTATATTGAATAAAAAGCATGAACTGGGATTCTAGTTCTGACTCTTAGTCTTCTGACATTAGCAGTTCATTAAATCTCTATGAGCCTTAGTCTGCTCATTTGTAAGTGGGAATAATAGCCCTGCCTGAGAGAAGCTATTATGAAGATACTATGAAGTGGCAGTAAAATCTGCATGAGTTCAAGTCCCAGAGGCACCACTTAGCCACTTTACTTACAGTAAAGCATCATGAAAAATGCAAACATTATTATCTGGATTCCATTTTAAGAGGAATTAGATATTATATATTCATATACATATGTATATTTCAATCAAAATAATCTGGTTTTAAGAAATAGGATGGGCTGGGCATGGTGGCTCATGACTGTAATCCCAGCACTTTGGGAGGCCAAGGCAAGAGGATCATTTGAGGCCAGGAGTTCAAGACCAGCGTGGGCAGCATAGCAAGAACCCCATCTCTAATTTTCTTTTTTAAGATTCTGACAAAGGGTTATTAAAAAATGCAAACCATTCAAAAAAAGAGAAATAAAAATTTTAAAAAGAAAAGGAAACAGGATGTTACTGTAACTAAAAAAATAGTATCAAGTAATTTCTAGTTTTTTATAGAATTTGACCCAAATTTATATTTATGGTAAAGTGGAAGGAATCATGTCAACTTATTGACGGAGGAAACTGTGACTAATGAACTCACTGACCATATGAATCTATTCAGCAAAATATTCTTACTTGCTTTTCTCTCGAAGACCTGGTGGGAAGCCCTCACCAGCTACATAGAAAGGCCATAATCAGATGTCATGGTGCGAGTGTTCCAGAGCTCTAGCCTTACTTGCCTACAAAGTAAGTCTGTTTATCAAAGATGGCAGCAGTGGGGGCCAGAACACTGGAAATTTAGATGATATGGGATAGACTGTTGCTGTGGGCAAATCCAATTGGTTTGAGGATTGTTCAGATTCTGATTTTATCTTGAAGGACCTGGGGATAAAGAGGTCCACTTTGTTACTCCTAGACACAGAGTCAGAATTAGCTGCTTCGGAGATACAGTCGATGTGAGAATGGCTTGCTTTTTGCCAGACCATTCACCTGAAGCATTTGATATTTAGTTAGGCTCCGGAAATGAAAACTTGAAAAAGTAGTCAATGCGGTTATGTTGTATACTCTTAAGGCCTGCCAAAGTCGTTTATAATGGAGTGAGCAAACACATACTGCCGTCTTTTAAGACCAGACATCCTGTGCTTCCAAAGCAACTGATAAATGAGTATTCAAGTATGGGAGAGAAAGAAACAGGAAATGACCCTTGGGGAGTTTCAAAGTTTTAATTATGTTACTATCCTCAACTGGCTTTCTCCAGAAGCTGATAGTTCATACAGTTGACTTATTTTGCAAGTATTTTGAACTTTGCCGTAGCAAATTCTAACCAGTAGTGTGGCTTACCCCGTCAGGGCTGACTCACGACCTCAAAACTGCAGACCAGCTTTGTGACTAATCACAGCCAAAGAAGCCAAACTTGTAGCAATTTTAGGC
>NW_012102310.1:763015-764736 GCF_000951045.1 Mandrillus leucophaeus | reverse complement strand
AACCCAATTCCAGTTTCCATGATTCTTAATTAATGCTCTTTCAATACTGTACCACTGCTTTGTAAAGCCTGAAAGACAGTTTACATAAATCCAAGGTGTTGTTACTCTTGCAAATAATCCCTCAAAGCATTCGGACATCATTTATAGTCTTTTCAGCATTTAGATGAAAAGATTCATCACATCTTTTCCCCAGAAACATTAGATTGAAATGAGATTGAAAATTAGTATAAATGAGATTGAAAGTAAACTGTTTAATTCCATAGTTTTAAAAACAGAATCATGGCCAGGCTCAATGGCTCATGCCTGTAATATCAGCCCTTTGGGAGACAGAGGCAGGAGGATCACTTGAGGTCAGGAGTTTAAGACCAGCCTGGGCAACAAAGTGAGAACCCTTCTCTACAAAATACATAAAAAACATAGTCCGATGTGATGGCACATACCTATGGTCCCAGCTACCTGGGAGGCTGAGGCAGGAGGACCGCTTGAGTCCAGGAGTTTGAGGACGCAGTGAGCTCTGATTGCATCACTACACTCCAGCCTAGAAAACAGAGTGAGACCTCGTCTCTGGGAAAAAAAAAACCCCACAAAACCCAAAGTTAATCACGTTTTAGCCTTTTCAAATAGAATCCACATGGATTAACAAAACTTCAGGAAATAGGCACATTCACAACAGAAAGCAGAGTATGTGTATGTGTGTGTGGGTACATATATATAGACACACACATTTTCTTTTTTCTTTTTTTTTTTTTCCTCTTCTTCCTCCTTCTCCTCCAGAAGTATATTTTGAAATAGACTTATTTTAAAATGTGATTATTAGAATATATTCTTTTTAAAAAGCCATTTGGAATTGATTTTATCTTATGACTCCTAAAATATTCATGGAATGTTTCCTGTTGCTAGTCACCCTCAGGTACTGAAATTATCTGTGGAGTTGAAAAATGTTGAAGTGATTTGAATGTTTATACAGTTACTTGAGGAGGTAGCTGCCTAGCTTTTGTAGCCTGTGTAAGGTGTTGGGAGAAATATTTTCTGAAAAAGGTTTGTTGAGGGTAGTGGATCTACGGGCACTGGTGAGATCCTAATACATGGGGTGATAACATTTGTTGCTGCCCTCCTGGGTGAATGCAATTCACATAGCTCCAAATTAAACCATAAATAACAGTTTTTGACCTACCTAAGATATTAAGAACTTCAAACCACACAATGTTTTCTTGTGTGCTTCTTTTACTTAAGGATTTAACTTGGAGAAGATTTCGGAACTTGTAATAACTTTTAATGAAAGGATGGGGAGAAAAAAGAGTGGGATCTCTAATAAGTAGATGTACTTCTGCATCCAGCAATCCGGCTTTTAATTCAAAATTGTGTATGTGCTCTGGGTGACGCCAACATTTCCTCTCATATAAAGTGACCTTTTACGGGGTTTCATTCATAGCACTTGGCTCCCTCCCGGAGTCACAGTGCTTGTCACAAGGCAGCGGATTGCCTGCTGGTTCTTATGCAAGTGATGACTGGGAGGGCTGATAGGGGGTAACGCGGACAGCCTCTCTCTCTGACAGCAGATTGTCAGCATTCTTGACCCGGGCACTCTAAGAGCCTGGGAAAACACTTTGATTTCAATGTGGCTTTAAAAAATGATATTCAGCTGAACCAAATGACTGTGTAAAATAGGACCACAGGGAGGGCCAGGAGCAGTGGCTCATGCCTGTAATCCCAGCACTTTG
>NW_012102310.1:756388-757809 GCF_000951045.1 Mandrillus leucophaeus | reverse complement strand
TTTTTTTTTTTTTTTTTTTTGGTTTTTAGTTGTTAAAGAAATGTTCATTTCTACAAAGCTTGGCTGCAGTTGGTTGGCTGTAGTTGGTAAACACCTGCCTTTAATGATCCTTCCAAGGAACTCCCAAATATATACATTGTGTGTGTGTGTATGTGTGTGTATTATAATTACTGTTTTTACTCTTCTTGCTGGTAACTTTTCATGGCATGTGAAGGCGGGCTTGTCAGTTTTTTGGTGCGGAACCTGATCTCTAAGAGTTTGAAGCACCCCTGGGCAGAGTGGCTTCCTTAGAGCTTTGAGCGCCCTGCTTTGAGGGTGAGGCCTGTCCTGCCTGAACACCTATGACAAAGCAGTGGTCTGTGATAGTGCCAGCTCCCTTTGTAATTTCCTGTTGCTACATTTCAACACCACCGCTGGAGGGGATGACTCTGGTCTCAGTGGGAGAACAATTCAGTGACTTACTTTTTTAGTTTCTGACAGAAAAGGAGACTCCTCAGGTGGACTGCATTTGTATATAGGTTGCATTTGCAGGCGTGAGAAAGCATGTAATCCTTGCCACGATGTGCTGGCTCACTACGGAATAATTGTAATTATTGCCAGAGGTTCAAACAAAATCCCTGATGCCTGTAAGTAGTGCCAGGTAGCTGCTGGAAGACCTGAGCTTCATGGCTGTCTTAACAGCTGGTGGACCCTGGTTTGAGTTTGTGTTCTAAAAAATGTTAGGCAATCATCTCTCTCCTACCTGCAGAAATACTGAGTTTGAAATCAGAGTTGATCATGGCATTTTGGAAGTTTAGATGATGTAGCATCCATTCTTCCCCATTTTACAGTGAAAAAAAATGAAGTGAGGTGTCAGTTAGCCACCCAAGGTCACACAGGCAGTTAAAGACATGATTAGAACCCAATTCCAGTTTCCATGATTCTTAATTAATGCTCTTTCAATACTGTACCACTGCTTTGTAAAGCCTGAAAGACAGTTTACATAAATCCAAGGTGTTGTTACTCTTGCAAATAATCCCTCAAAGCATTCGGACATCATTTATAGTCTTTTCAGCATTTAGATGAAAAGATTCATCACATCTTTTCCCCAGAAACATTAGATTGAAATGAGATTGAAAATTAGTATAAATGAGATTGAAAGTAAACTGTTTAATTCCATAGTTTTAAAAACAGAATCATGGCCAGGCTCAATGGCTCATGCCTGTAATATCAGCCCTTTGGGAGACAGAGGCAGGAGGATCACTTGAGGTCAGGAGTTTAAGACCAGCCTGGGCAACAAAGTGAGAACCCTTCTCTACAAAATACATAAAAAACATAGTCTGATGTGATGGCACATACCTATGGTCCCAGCTACCTGGGAGGCTGAGGCAGGAGGACCGCTTGAGTCCAGGAGTTTGAGGACGCAGTGAGCTCTGATTGCA
>NW_012102310.1:705354-750868 GCF_000951045.1 Mandrillus leucophaeus | reverse complement strand
GGCAGGATGAGAATTGTTATCTGGGCATTTAACTCCACTGCCTTTCTGCTTAAAAGCTATGCAAACTGTGGCTGTGTGCTAGCACTAAAATACGACGCAGACCTCTCTCAGAGAGGGGAATGCTCTTAAAGACATTAATTTAGACTCGTTTAGGTATTCTTTTTTATTTTATTTTTTTTTGAGACGGAGTCTTGCTCAGTTGCCAAGGATGGAGTGCAGTGGCGCGATCTCCGCTCACTGCAAGCTCTGCCTCCCAGGTTCACGCCATTCTCCTGCCTCAGCCTCCCGAGTAGCTGGGACTCCAGGTGCCCGCCACCACGCCTGGTTATTTATTTATTTTTTTGTATTTTTAGTATAGACGGGGTTTCACCGTGTTAGCCAGGATGGTCTCGATCTCCTGACCTCGTGATCCGCTCACCTCGGCCTCCCAAAGTGCTGGGATTACAGGCATGAGCTACCATGCCTGGCTGTTTTAGGTATTCTTATAATTCTTACTAAGGTTTACATGTTCCTTTCTAATATGGTATGGTTGTAATGATTTTCAGTTGGTCCTTCATTACATCTGAACAATTTAAATAGAACAAAACTAAATTTCAAAACAGAAATAGTAGTTGCTTTCAGTGCCTTCCTGTCAGAGTCATACTGACATGGTAAAGATATAAGAAAGATCGAAGGTTCTTAGCGGAAACTGGAACAATAAAGCCAAAGACACCATCAGTGGTGCTTGCTGGTTTTACAGAAGTTAGCTCCCTTAGAGACCTCACGTCCAGCACCAGTCACAGACTCTATCACAAGATCCAAGTCAAGAAAACAGGAGAAGAAACCCAGTCTTTTCATTCATGCTTAACAAGAGGAGCATGCTTTTACACTGTCCCCGGAGATTCCTCAAGGGTCAACAAAGAGTAGTAAAAAGAGTCCTAGATTCTAAACTTGGCTTTGCCGTTAACAAGTTGTGTGACCCTAAGCACATGATTTTGCATCTCTGGACTTTAGTTTCTTTGTCTTTAGAGTAAGATATTCTTCACTTGCCCCATTTCAATTGTAATAGTTTACTAATTAGTTATTTCTGTACTCATTTGCCTTTCTTTGGAAAGACTACGACTTTGAATTTGAAGGACCTGGATGTGAATCTTAGCGCGGACTCTCATAAGCTATGTAACTTTGCACAAGTCACCTAACATTTTTGAATCTTAGTTTTCTTACCTGTAAAATAGGAATAATAAATCCTGTCTCATAGAGCTAGTGTGAGGATTAAAATAAATAATGAGATGTGAGAGCACTTTGTATACTATAGGTGAGCAATAAATATGCTATTAACCCATTCTAGCACTTTCTTTTTTAGTACTTAATGCTTAGTATCTACTTTATACCCAAATAAGAGAGGATTTTTTGTTTGTTTTTTTGTTTGTTTGTTTTGTTTTTGTAATCTCTCTCTGCATTGGGAGAGATGAGAAAGGAATGGGTTTACAATAGTAACTTTTCCCCATAAATCAAAAAACAGTCTCTTCAGTTCATCTAGTGAGTTTAGAGACAGTACTAAAGACCTCTTTCCCTTCTGGGAAGCTTTTGCTTGTCTCTATTCAGGCAAAACATCTAGAAAATGCTTGTCCCCACTGTCTCTAAAGAGCATCTGCATTTCATGACCCACCCTTCCTTCCTTCCTTCCCTCCCTCCCTCCCTCCCTCCCTCTTTCTTTCTCTTTCTTTCTTTCTCTTTTTTTCTTTCTTTCTTTCTTTCTTTCTTTCTTTCTTTCTTTCTTTCTTTCTTTCTTTCTTTCTTTCTTTCTTTCTTTCTTTCTTTCTTTCTTTCTCTTTCTCTCTCTCTCTCTCTCTCTCTTTCTTTCTTTCTTCTTTCTTCAGGTTCTTACTGGGGTACAGTGGCACGAACATGGCTCACTGCAACCTTAACTTCCTGGGCTCAAGTGATTCTCCTGCCTCAGCCTCCCTAGTAGCTGGGATAACAGGCATGCACTAACATGCCCAGCTAATTGTTTAAATGTTTTGTAGAGATGAGGTCTATGTTGCCTAGGCTGGTCTCAAACTCTTGGACTCAAGTAATCATCTTGCTTCGGCTATCCAAAGTGCTGGGATTACAGACATAAGACACCTCACCCTGCCCTTTTAATTTCTTTTTCTTTCTTTTTTTTGTTTTGTTTTTTGTTTTTGTTTTGTTTGTTTGTTTGTTTGTTTTGTTTTGTTTTGAGACGGAGTCTCGTTCTGTCACCCAGGCTGGAGTGCAATGGCGCAATCTCGGCTCACTGCAACCTCCGCCTCCCCGGTTCAAGCAATTCTCTGCTTCAGCCTCCTCCCAAGTAACTGGGATTACAGGCGCTTGCCACCACGCCCGGCTAATTTTTTAAAATATTTTTAGTAGAGATGGGGTTTTACCATATTGGCCAGGCTGGTCTTGAACTACTGACCTTGTGATCCACCTGCCTCGGCCACCCAAAGTGCTGGGATTACAGGCGTGAGCCACTGCACCCAGCCTGCCCTTTTAATTTCAATCTCTTGGAGCCACATGCAGCAAACATCTTCATCAATTTACAAAAGCATCTGGTTTTACCTGTGATTTTCCCCTTCCTTCCTTTAGGAAAAAGAAGGAAACTATAAGACCTGCTATTTTATAAGATTTTGTTTTGGTTTTGGTTCTTTTGACACACAGTGTGCCTTCAACCCACTTATATAATAAGAGCTACTTAGAATAATGAAGGATGCTAAATAATGAAAGTACATGGTTGCTTGCTAAGGTCGGAACGTATTCTAACTTGATCTAGAATTATTTTCTACAGCATGACCTGAAAGTGAAAATCGGTGGTTCTAAAAGACTTAATTTAGGCAGAAAATTTATTTAAGCCAAATCCTCTATTACCTGCACAGGTACCTCTATTACCTGTAATGAGCGGTGTTTTACTTCAATTAGGTAAACAATTATGTAAATGGAGAGAATAACGTTTGAGGAAATACAATAAAACTTGAACAATAATAGTTCCCATTTTCTAAGCATTTATTTTATGACAGGTCTTTTATCATAACAGTGCCTCGAGATAGGTATTGTTATCTCCCTTTTACTGATAAGAAAACAGAAGCTTACAGAAGTTGAGAAAGTTCCCAAGAGCAGAGGGCAATTATGCGGCAAAGCTGTGATTTGATACGGATCTGAGATACTCCAGAACCTCTATTCCTTTCACAGCAGGAGGCTGACTCCCAACCCTTTAATGTAAGCAGGCCTGGGGGAGACAAAGGGCAGCGGGACTTACCTTTCCTCATGAGAAGAGAGTGGCCGGGGAGAGGGCAGCTGTGATTTTCCAGCGATGAGTTTGGAGCCACAGGCCAGCTCAGGCAGCATCTCTCCCAGACCACCCTGCAAAGCAGTCTGTAGGCTTTGAAGGCATCATTTTATTTGTGGAATGATGAGGTTATGAATTGAGGGGAAAAAACAGAAAGACTAGTTTGATTTAGCATTTATTCAAGAAAAACATATGACTTTATAAGGAGCGGGATGGAAGTCATGTCTCCCAACTGCAAACACTGCTTCCTGAGGAATTAATGAGAACATGTCATCGTCCCAGAGGCCTCCCACAGTGCTAGGCCTGCACCCAGGGCCTTAGTGAGGAAAAGCAAGAATCATGGAGAATGGGTAGGCTCAGTGGAGGGTTGTCCAGCTGATGGGATGAGGGCAGGCTTACCACATCTCAGCAAGGGGATGGACACGCAAGCTCTTCATCCAGCTCGCTTTCACCCAGCTCTTGACGTTCCTTGCTTTAATCTGATTTTTTTTAAATAAAATAATTTATCAAAGCCCCTTCTGGAGCTGTTGTTTCTCCCCTTTTAAAAAGAACTTTCTGGCTGGATGTGGTGGCTCACATCTGTAATCCTAGCACTTTGAGAGGCCAAGGCAGGAGGATCACTCACACAAGAGTTCAAGGCCAGCATGGGCAACTCATCGCTATTTAAAACAAAAAACAAAACAATTAAAAAATGAGCTTTTTGTTTTGCTTTGTTATTAGACAAGATCTCACTCAGTTGCTCATGCTGGAGTGGTGCAGTGACGCGATCATAGCGCACTGCAGCCTCAAACTCCTGGGCTCAAACGATTCTCCCACCTTAGCCTCTCAAGTAGCTGGAACTACAGGAGCATGCCACCATGCCCAGAGAATGTTTTTAACTTTATATTTTGTAAAGATAGGGTCTCACTATGTTGCCCAGGCTGGTCTCAAACTCCCGGGCTCAAGTGATCCTCCACCTCAGCCACCCAAAGTGTTGGGATTACATGTGTGAGCCACTGTGCCCTGCCAAAATGAGCATGTGAGGGTCTTTGTGGTGTTGTGGAAGTGCTGCAGCCCCTCCTGTCCTGGCTCTCTCATCTGACTGCTTGCACCCTGTGTGTGCTCTCTGGCTGCCATGATATCACCAGGAGACTCACCAAGTCGGCTTTCTGCAGCTCCTTGGTGATTATTGGGTTTGGGCCTAATTCTCAAGGACCCAGGCCCTAGGCATTCAGATAGGGCTACCACTCAGGCAGGAGAGATGCTGAGACTCAGTGTGGGAGTGCTGAAGGGGCAGCTGATCCTGACCCTTCTCCTCCCAGCTTTGCATCTCATCTTACTTCAGGGACTGCAGAGTCCTGAAGCAGAGCTGCCTCCCTCAGTCTGCAGAATCCAGGTTGCTCTTCAGGTAGGTGAGGCACCTTTTTGTCCCAAGGGATTCCTCTTACCCACTGTTTGGGGGGCTGGGGAATTTTTGAGTGTGTGCAGTGGGTGAGATGGCAGGTGGAGGTGGGGGTATGTGTGAAAGACACTTTCCCAGGAATACCAGGTTCCTAAGGGATGTAGGAGTTATAGAGGGGGCACAGATGCAAAAAGCAAGACAGACTTCGCCAGGGAAGCAGACGCGGGAGAGATTTTGAGTAAGATGCGAACTCCAAGTGTTACAAAGACACTAAAAGCAAATCGCCTGGAAGGGTAATGGCAAAGCTCTCACACTTTTGCTTGGTTCTGTCCATGCCTTCTAGAGGAGGTGATGGTTGTTGCCTAGCAGCGAGCATCTTTCTAAGAGCTCTGTTTCAGTACTTCCTCCCCTCCCCTCCTCCACCTTCTCCTTGGTCTGCCTGCAACCTCATCTCTTCGAGGCCCTTGCATGGGACATCTGGACAATCTGCCTGTTATGTGGATAGAACCTTTATTTTTGATTCCTGCCCAGGGTCTGTGCCTCCCCCGCCCACACCACTTCACACAATCAGCTCTTGGTGCACATCTGACCACCCAGCATGCGGTGCTCACGGGACTTTGCAGAAGGAGGCTTCTCTCATGGAATGCCTGGGGCTTAAGAGCACTAAGACTCCAGGAATGGGGCAGCTCCAATCTCCCTGGTGGCAAGTACAGTTGGAGCATGTGATGTCACATCACCAGCAAAGGAATGAACTTGGAGATGAAAATGGAGTTCAGTGGAGAGTCAGACTCATGGCTGAGAAAAGATGGAGGCCTCATGGGGAGCTCAGCAGGGGTAAGCACCGGTGGCAGGAAGGGAAAAGGAGCTGACCTAGTCCTCACTGATAGCATAGTAAGAAATTGGAATGTCCCAGATCCCAGCCCTTGACCATGGAAATCACTGTGGCTTGGGCAACAGTGACAATAGTATTTCGTTTGATCTCCCCACCCTCTCAGTATTATCTCCTCACCTCCTTCCCCATAGGGTCTAGGCAGCTCATTGAATACCTGGTGTTAACCCTTAATGTAACAAGTTACTATCAACCGTGGTTGCTGCTGTGGCCTCCATCGTAGGTGAGTCTGGCTTTTCCAGTTTACAGTGTCGTCCCCTGAGGAATTTAGAAAGGCTTCCTTGGGCCTGGGCCAGGTGCCATTTGAAGCTCCATCGTGTGTGATATTTATTCACAAGTGTCCATCAGTTTGGATCCCCCTACAGGCCCTGTCCTTGGCTGCCTTTCCCTCGGGGTGGTTCCTGATAACCAGTGTGTCTTCTTTCTTTCCTCCTCCTCTGCTCTTTCAGGAAAGCAGGGCAGCCTTGAGTCTCCTCTTAGCTCAGGAGTGCTAAGCCCAGTCTCCTGGGTGTCTGACTGTCAAGACCAAAGTCCTGTTGCTGTTTCTCCTTGGAAGCTTGAGGGTTCCTCACACAGACAGAGGAACCCTAGTAGCCATTTCTCAGGGTTTCCAAAATAAGCATACAGATTAGTACCCGACAGTGCCATATAATTTAAAAAGCAAGTAGCAAAATAATTCTTTATGAGTCACTTGTAGAGACCAGGCCAGACTTGTGTTTTTAAGCAAAAGCAGGGACTCTTTCAATGAGGTTTTAGTAAGCCCCAAGCTATTTTTGAAGTTGAGTGCTGGGAATCCTTTTAAGCACAAAGGCAGAGTCCCTTTGGGCACATTGGACCACCCCTGGAGTCATGAAGTGGATTGAAGAGGCATTCCAAAGACAGGCTGGGAAAAACCTGACAGGAAGTATTCCCAGAACAAGCTACTCCCAAAGTCCCCGTTGGCTAATGACTAGGGCATAATTGTAAACAAAGCAGACCAGCTTCAAAGAATAGCGATCTGTCTACGAGCATCAGCCACTCAGCAGAGAGGAAAATACCCTCCTGGCTTTTGGCAACTCACAGCACCCCTTCTGCCAGAGCATTCTAACTTTAACCAAGAAACACACATGTGCTTTTACCCAGAGCCATGTCCGAACCCACCTCCAGCCTCCCAAGCCCCCTCTCCCCAGCCCCAGTGTTCTCCATCTCTCAGCCCGATTTTCCCAGGGTGGAAAAGAAGAGAGGTGGCAGGGACGCGAGGAAAGGGGATGGAGAGGCCAAGATGGCCAGGGTACTGGGTCTCCTTTGATGTCCAAACAGGGTGGGTTTCCGGTGGGTAAGGTCCTGAGACAACCTTGCTCATTGACCAGTTAATCCTGTTCAGCACAGCCTGGTGTTGCAGAGCAAGGCCTGGGCGAGCTGTGCAATTAGTCCTAGACTCCACGTCTCAGCTCTACTGCTTAGTGGACTTCATATTTTATTGAACCTGTTTTCTCATTTGTAAAATGGTAATGATAATCTTGATCTGTGGATAGGCCTTGTTTTGAAATTATAAATGTGTATAAATAAATATATTTAGTGCCGGGCACATAAGTGATAGATACAACTATTATCATTTCTAGTACTTCTGCAAGTATTGTAAATAGCTTCTGGCTAGTGACTGCTCACTGTATGTTGGGTATTGGTTTAAACACTGTGCATAAACACATTTTATGGTCTCTACTTCTATTATAAAACTATTTTGTTTTTTATAAAAACATGATTTTTAATACAACAGAGTATTGCTTTGTATCAATTAAATTAACAAATCTCAAGCCAGGGAAAGGAAGTTTGAATAGACCAACATTTCTGTTTGCATTTGCTTACCTGAAATCCAGTCATTATATTTCACAAGCAATCTATTCTTGAGCCAAGATACAATATCATATTTCAGCAGGTGTTAATCCTGACTGTGTCTAAATTCTAAATGAATATTAAGAATTGGGACAGTTAGCTCTATCAGCTAGACGAAAAACCTGCGTTTAAGTAAATACTCAGGTAATTGAAACCCATGTATAGGTATCAACTGTTTTAATTATTTTACCATATGATACAATCATTCTTGACTCTGCTTCTGTATAGATGCAACTTTCTTATGCTGCTTTACATTTATCCAAAATTTCTGCGCTCTTAATAAGCAGAAAGGAAACATTTGCTGTTCTCGACCATATCGGTAAGAAGTCAAGAATCATTAGCTTTCAATACATCATGTGCCAATAACTGGAGGAATTAGTAGCTTTGATGATTCTCATGAAGAGTGCCTCAAATCTAACTGAGAAGAAGAAAAGTGACTGGCTGCATGAAATTCTCTAGATGAGGTGTCACCAGCCAGTAAGGAGGGGTAGGTCTGTGCAGGACAAATACCACCTCTCTATCCCTGCTTTCCTGCAGTGTCTGGTGAAGACTATCTGCCCTGTGTTTCCTGTGAGACAGAAATACTGCTTTTGTTTTAAAATGGTTCAACCTGGTCAACAGGTTGAGGTGGTCCAGTATTTTGGGGACACAGAGAACTGAATACATTTTTCTCTGACATCTGGTCAATGGATGAGAGCTACAAACAGTGGGTTGGGAAAAGTGAAGGAGACTTTAACTGTAAGTACCCCCTTCCTGGTGTCAGACACTATGGTAATAAGATGCTTTGTGTATGTTACCTCTTGTTTTTGTGTGTGTGTGTGTGTGTGTGTTTTTTTTTAATTTTGAGATAGCGCCTCACTCTGTTACCCAGGCTGGAATGCAATGGCACAATTTTGGCTCACTGCAATCTCCGCCTCCCGGATTCAAGTGATTCTTGTGCCTCAGCCTCCCAAGCAGCTGGGATTATAGGAATATGCCACAATGCCTGGCTAATTTTTTGTATTTTTAGTAGAGATGGGGTTTTGCCATGTTGACCAGGCTGGACTTGGACTCCCAACCTCAAGTGATCTGCCCACCTCAGCCTCCCAAAGTGCTTGAATCTCTTTTTTTGTTTTGTTTTGTTTTAAGAGACAGGGTGTTGCTGGGTTACCCAGGCTTGACTTGAACTCCTGGGTTCAAGTGATCTTCCCCCCTCAGCCTCCCAAGAAGCTGACTATAGGTGCACGCCACTACACCCAGCTCATGTGTTACCTCTTGTAATTCCTACAATAAACCTATAAATTAATTATTGTTATCTGAACTTTATAGATGAGGAAATAAAGAGGTTAAGGAACTTGCCCAAAATAGCCTGTGGCAAAATCAGGATTTAAACCATGGTCTTTGGACTCCAAGCCAATATTGTCTCCACTGTACTAGATAATAACTGGTATATTCAGAATAGCTGGTATACTGGTAGTAAGAACATTTACTTTGTTGTCAGGTTTTATGAATTTTAGTTCCAGCTTGCCCATTGTGTGAGTGTGGGCAATTTAATGCCTCCAAGACTCATCTATAAAAAAGAACAACAATAATAACACATACCTTAATGAATTGTTGGGAGGATTAAACAAGGAAGTGAGAGTAGCGTACTGGCGTAGTAAAGGCTTAAAATATATCAGCTGTTGCCATTCTACTTTTATTTACCTGATACATCGCTAGATTTATGGTCAAGGATATCATAATGCCTCTGTTAATTACACAGTGATTTTTCACAACATCTTGTTAGAGACTCCATTACCAGAGGTGAAGATAAGAGAGCAGGTAACAGTATTTAACTGAGAATGACAGAGTAAGGGCTAGCAAAACACTCCATACTGACTGGAAGGAATTTACGTGCTGTAGAAGCACAAAATATATACCTGAGTGTCTTGAGCAACAGGAGGGTTGGACTGACCTGTTGTTCGGGGAGATGTAGGACGGAGCCCTGCGGTACTCCTGCCCGTGAAGGGGAGGAGAGTGGAGGATTCCTATTCTGAAGGAATTTTGTGACAAGGGCTAGCATTGTTTGTTACCTCCTATTCCAAGCAGGGGTCCCTTGCAGCTATTCCTGAGCCAGTCCTTAGAAAACCATGTGTGTGTGGTGTGTGCATGTGTGTATATGTGTGGGTGATATGCATGTGTGTGTGATGTCTGTGTTTGCATGCACTTGTGTGTGGGCATATGTGTGTCTTGGTGATGTGTGTTCTGTATATGTGTATGTGATGTATATGGCGTCTGTGTGTAGCATACATTTATGGTATGTGTGTGATGTCTGTGTGATGTGTATGTAAATGTAGTGTCTGTGTGTATGTGTGTACTTGTATGTGTGTTCACATGTGTGTGCATGTGTGTTTGTGTGTGGTGCCTGTATGTATGCACTTGTGTGTTTGTGATGTGTATGCGTGGTGCCTGTATATATGGACTTGTGTATTTGTGATGTGTATGTGTGTGTGGTGGCTGTATATATTGACTTGTGTATTTGTGATGTGTATGTGTGTATGTGTGTATGTGTGGTGGCTGTATATGCATGCACTTGTATGTCAATGGTGTGATGTGTATGGTATCTGTGTGTATGTATGCACTTGTGTGTTCATGTGTGTGTTGTGTGTGATATGTATGTGTGTGTAATGCCTGTATGTGCACGTACTTGTGTGTGTGTGCATGTGTGTGTGAGAGAGTATTTAAGGGGCAGAAAACCACTGTTGTGTCGTTCTAGTTCATCATCACTCACTCTTTTATTAATTTCCTTTGATAAACATTTATTGCATATTTCCTTGCCAGGAACTTTGATAAGGTCTATGATAAAATTTGAGTAAGATACAATCTCTGCTCTGAATGAAATTACCAGCAAATCAATCAATCAATCAATCAATCAATCAATCAATCAATGTGATTTGACGGGTCTAGTACAGGCTTTTCAGATAGTTAGCTCTCTACCTGTCAGGAGACTACATAAATTTCAGTTAATAGGGAATTACGGATTTTGCCCCCAAATCAGACATAGATAAAAGCCTTAAAATACAAATATGGTTGAAGTAATGGATTAAAATGCATTCATGTTACTGTATAATCAAACAGTGTGGCTGAAAATTACTTATTTAAATCCATCCTGATTTGGATGGGACCAGAGGCGGGGACCAGGTGGAGAGTGACAGCTGCCGGGGAGGAGGCACAGGTGTGGAGACAAGGCCAGAACAGAAGACAAGCCTGCCAGCTGCACCCAGTAACCGCTCTTCTACCCTCAACAAAGGACAGCTGTTGGGGGCCTGCCTGCAGTGTCTTTCTGTGTTATTGCTGCTGATTTTCTTTAAAATAGAAGAAAAGGCAATTTATTATAAAGTAGCTTCTAAAAGATTTGTTAATGAACCCATCTCTCTATTAATTCGATGCCTTCGGAGGCCCGCTGTCTCGGTTTGAGCCACTCTCATAGGAGAACGCTGAAAAAAAGCCTTGAATCCCCCCAGGAAACGTAAGATGTTCTCACAGATTGGTGAAATTCAAGCCTGTTATTTATTCTGCTGGAAAGCGGCAATAAATGTAATGAAAGATGGGGAGGTAGATTAACCCACTGAATAATTAGCTCTGCCAATAAACGGTAAATAACATTTTCCCTCTGCCTCTTTAGTTCCCAAGAAGCCTCCGGGTTGAACTCCTGACCTGCGGACCCTGAGGGAGCGTGGCAGGGTGAGAGGACGCAGGCTCTGGAGTTCCTGGGACCCAGGCACAGTGGCTGAAACTTCTTTGCGGTATGTCCTTAAGTGTACTCAAGGCTTCTTAGTCTTGGTTTTCTCATCTTCAGAATAGGGATGGTAAATTCTACTTCATAGAGTTAGTTGTTGGAAGAACCAAACAAGGTTTTATATACAGCTATGTGATCCTGGGCAAGTTATTTCAACACTTTATACCTCTCTTTATCCATCTGTGAAATGTGAACAACGATAGTACCCACCTAATAGAATTCAGAGAACATAAGTTAATATTCGTAAAGTGCATGCAACAGTTGCTGGCACATAGTAAGAATTATGTAAGTCATTATTATTTAAAGCATTCAATAGGCACTGGATAAATGTCAGTGATTTTATTATTCCTTCTTTAATCCCAGGTATGCCACTTTGTTAAAGCACTGTTTCCGTCCCGCAGATCCCTGGCTCCATCAGCTAGAATTGTTATGTTACATCGCAGTAATAATAAGACTACGACAAGTAGCAGCACAACGAAGTTTATTTCCTGTTCATGTAACAGTCCAGGATGCTTCCAGGTTGGAGGTGAGACTCTGATTCACAAAGTCACTGAGGGCCTTAGGTAGACAGAGGTTCTGGCATCTGTAACATGTTAACATTCGAGGTCCTGCTGGAAGTTCTATGTCAGCTGGAAGAGGAAAAGAGAGAGGGAGAACCTGTAGAAGAGGCTATTATGGGCTTAGTCCTGAAGCAGAACACATTATTTCTTTTCTTTTCTTTCTTTCTCTCTCTTTCTTTTTTTTTTCTTTTGAGATGGAGGCTCACTCTTTTTGCCCAGGCTGGAGTACAATGGCGTGACCTTGGCTCACTGCAACCTCTGTCTCCTGGGTTCAAACAATTCTCCTGCCTCAGCTTCCTGAGTAGCTGAGATTACTAGCATGCACCACCAACACCAGCTAATTTTGTATTTTTAGTAGAGACGGGAGTCTCACCACGTTGGCCAGGCTGGTCTCAAACTCCTGACCTCAGGTGATCTGCCCACCTTGTACTCCCAAATTGCTGGGATTACAGGCGTGAGCCACTGTGCCTGGCTGGAACACATTATTTCTACCCATGTTTGTTGCCTGGTTCACAATCGCATGACCATGCTTAGCTGCAAGGAAGTCTCAGCACATGATCCATGCCCAGGTACACGACGAGACCATGACGTTTGGAGAAAGCTGGCAGCCTCTGCCTTATTAAGTCACACACCAGCAGTAAGTTCTCCTGCCTTCATGATCAACAGTCTATCACTATACCTGGCTGTACAACCGCTGCTGCCCTTGGACCTCATGGTACAGGCCAACACAAATCCTTTGCTCCTATTGGCCCAGTCTCCTTGCTGCCAAATAAAAATGCCATGTTCACAGACTCATGTTTTCCCCTGCTGGATTCTCCAGACATTTGCTTCAGATTCAGAGTCAGCTAAAATTTGCAGGCCTACTATGTGCCAGTCACTTCCATAATCCCATGTAATCTTCACAACAATCTATGAGGTGTGCATCATAATACTCATCTTATGGATGAGGAATCTGAACTCAGAGAGGTTAAGGAATTTACTTACAAGTCATAACTTGCCCGCTACTCTCCTCTATCTTCCAATTCCATAGCACTTAGAATCTTTACCAAATCAGTTAGTACTCAGTCCTCCATGGTTTCGTAAGAATATGTCCTACCTCCTCAACAACAATAGAGTTAAAGCTTCTAGGTCAAGCATAGAGCCTTTATATAGAGAGTTATGCATCACTTAATGATGGAGATATGTTCTGAGAAATGCTCCATTGGGAGATTTCATCATGCAAACATCACAGAATGTACTTACACAAACCTAGATGGCATGGCCTACTACACACTTAGGCTAGATGGTATAGCCTATTGCTCCCAGGCTGCAAACCTGTACAGCATGTGACTGCACTGAATAGTACAGGCAATTGGAACACAATGGTATGTACTGGTGTCTCTAAACAAACAAACAAAAGGTATAATAAAAACATGGTATTATCATCTTTCTGTCATTGACCAAAATGTCTGTTATTCAATGTATGTCTGTAGTTTTTTGGGTCTCTTGAAGATTCTTACATGGTATGGAGGACACCATTGATACATGAGATTCACTGAACATGAGCTCAGCAAAATTATTATTATTTTTTTTTTTTTTGAGACGGAGTCCTGCTCTGTCACCCAGGCTGGAGTGCAGTGACGCAATCTTGGCTCTCTGCAACCTCTGCCTCCCAAGTTCAAGCGATTCTCCTGCCTCAACCTCCTGAGTAGCTGGGACTACAGGTGCCCGCCACCACACCCAGCTAATTTTTGTATTTTTAGTAGAGACGGGATTTCACCATATTGGCCAGGCTGGTCTTGAATTCCTGACCTTGTGATCCACCTGCCTTGGCCTCCCAAAGTGCTGGGATTACAGGTGTGAACCACCGTGCCCAGCTGAGCTCAGCAAAATTCTGATTGATGAACTTACTAATTGTTCTTCACAACTCAGGTGTTAGTCTTCGTTCAGGCCAAACCAAAAACGGTTCAGACCCTAAGTCACCTACAACCTTCTTTCTTTTTCTTCCTTTTGGTGCATGTTGAAAGAAATGCTATTTCTTGAGGAAATGACCCCCCACACCCCCAGACTGATTTCTGACCTCTCATTACATGGCGTGTTAGTTGGCTCTCAAAAAAGGAAACTTAAGCAGAAATACCCAGCTGTGATTTCTCTTCTCCAACTTCCCGTGTTTGACGTGAGGTGTATAGGCTGGAAATGCCAGCTCCCTGGCTGCTGAAGGAGAGACTCTGCAGTCTCTCCTTTGTGATTCTTGCAGCTGCTGATAGATACCATGTCTTCAGTGCCAGAAGATCAACAAAGAAAAACAACTTGGCCTCAGATGATAATGACCCCAAGTGGCTGGTCAAGAACAAAGGAGTGGCAATGGTGAGTTTTATTGCTTTTTTTGTGTTTCATCTCTTTTTAGGGATTTTTGATTATTTAAAGTCGTTTACAATAAAATAAACAGTTACAAATGTTAGGGAGATTGTGTTGCACTGGGGTTCTCTCTCACAGCTGCAAGTGTTGCCTCCTACATGTTGTTAATTTAGAGGTAATCAGGTTTGCATTTGCAGCTGTGCAGCATATGTTTTTCTAAAACAGTCATGGCCATGGGCACCAGAACAATTAAGACTGGAAAAAATGCCAGGAAGCATTTTTTACTTCCTCTGATAAACTGATAATGTCTTTCTTTTAATTCTTGTTTTGTATAGTTTTATCATTAAAGAGAGTAAAGCAAACATTTTTTGCACACCTGCTATGTGTCTGAGCTAGTTGCTTTTCATAAATGTTATTACATTTAAATATGCTATCTTGGGTTGGTTTTTTTTTTTAATGGTTTAATTTTATTAGTGGAGAGAGCAGCTAAGGCCTTTTGGTAGGAGACAGCAATACCATGTCAGACACAGTAGAACATACAGTTTTATAGCTGGAATGTTATATCAGGGAAAAAGCTGATTAAATATTGCTGGTTGGAAGTTGCTATTTTTTTTTCCAATTTCAATTGAATTCTAAATCATTCTCAGATTACTCTGATAGAAAATTCCTTATTGCCATAATCTGATTTCCGAGTCAAACACAAAAACTGTCTTTACTTTTTGAATAATCTTGTAGAAAGAACAGATTATATAGTTCTTTGAAGAATTTGAACTGAGGGAGATCAACCCAGAACAAGGCTTGCATCAGAGAAATCCTGAACCACGATGTCCTTTTGGTATCTAAGCATCCCTGTTTCTTTCTCCATGCAATGCAACTTTTTCATTCTCTTGCATTAAGTAAAAATATCAATATAAATAAAATTCATTTGAAGATTTACCTAGCTAAATTAACTCCTGTATGAATTTTTATTTATTCAGTAAATAATAAACAATTTTATTTTTATTATTTTTTATTTTCTTTCTTTCCTTTCCTTTCCTTTTTTTTTCTTTTCTTTTCTTTCTTTTTCTTTTCTTTTTTTTCTTTTCTTTTCTTTTTTTTTTTTTTTGATGAAGTCTAGCTCTATTGCCTAGGCTGGAGTGCAGTGGCACAATCTTGGCTCACTGCAACCTTCACCTCCTGGGTTCAAGCAATTCTCCTGCTTCAGCCTCCCAAGTAGCTGGGATTACAGGTGCATACCACCCCACCCCGGCTAATTTTTGTATTTTTTAGTAGTGATGGGTTTCATCATGTTGGCCAGGGTGGTCTCTGGGGTTTCGCCATGTTGGCCAGGCTGGTCTTAAACTCCTGACCTCAAGTGATCTACCCGCCTCAGCCTCCCTAAGTCCTGGGATTACAGACACGAGACACCATGCCTGGCCTATTTTCTATTTTTTATGTTAGCATTTCGTAAACTTTGTGAATACTATGAGCATGCTGACATGCTAAAAGATAGTCTACTTCCGGGGTTGGCAGACAACAGCCCTGAGCCAAGTCCTGTTGCCCCTGCCCATTCATTTGCTTGTCTATGGATTCTTCTGCACTGCAATGCCAGGGGCAAACAGTTGTAATAGACCGGGCTGGCTTCACAGGCGGGAGACCTGTATGGTCATAGGAAGCCCCAGCCTCCAGAATGATCTCCTGCTTGGTTTAATGCTCAGCCGCAACTATCTTGCAGATATTAATCATTTTTAAAAAGGGGACTCTGCATTTTTATTTTGCATTGGGCCTTACAAATTATATAACTGGTCCTGGTGACAGAGACTGCAAAGCCTAAAATTCTTTAGACCTATAAAACCTAATATATTTACTGTCTGGCCCTTTACAGAAAACATTTGCTGACCCCTGACTTCATTGATCTTCTATTTTCTTCTATTTGTAATTATTTAACTTAGTTAATGAGTTAAGAATTACCTGGAGAGAATGATGAAAATGTAAATACTTGGTCCCCACACCCAGAGATTCTGGTTCAACAGAGGTCTCGTGTGTGACTCAGGGATCTACATTTTTAAAAAGCTGAATAACAGTTTTTTATTCAGTTGCTCCTTGGTAGCTCCCGGATGAAAGCTGGTGGGCCCTTCCTACCTTGTGTTTGGAATGTCTCAGTAGAGTCTTACGACTTCCTTGCCACCACTCCCTCCCTTTTCCAATCCATTTTTTATACAGTACAGGCATACTTCGTTTTATTGTACTTTATCACACTTTGCAGATATTAAATGTTTTCTAAATTGAAGGTTTGTGGCAATCCTCTGTCAAGCAAGTCTGTACCATTTTTCCAATAAGCAAGTGCTCAGTTTGTGTTTCTATTTCAGTAATTTTCAAAATATTTCAAATGTTAAAAATTATTAATATATATCTGTTGTGGTGATCTGTGATCAGTGATCTTTGATGTTTCTACTATAATTGTTTTGAGGCACCAAGAACCACACCCGAAACTTGATTGATAAATGTTGTGTGTGTTCTGACTGCTTCTGACAACCTGCTGTTGCCCCATCTCTCTCTCCTTGGGCCTTAGTATTCCCCGAGACACTACAATATTGAAATTAGGCCACTTAATAACTTACAATGTCCTCTAAGTGTTCAAGTGAAAGGAAGAGTCTCATGTCTCACTTTAAATCAAAAGCTGGAAATGATTACACTTAGTGAGAAAGGTATGTCGAAAGTGGAGATAGGTCAAAAGCTAGGCCACTTCTACCAGTTAGCCAAGTTGTGAATGCGAAGGAAATGTTCTTGAAGAAAATTCAAAGTGCTATTCCAGAGAACGCACAAATGATAAGAAAGTGAAACAGTCTTCTAGTTGGCATGGAGAAAGAACAAACCAGCCACAATATTCCATTAAACCAAAGCCTAATCCAGACAAGGCCCTAACTCCCTTCCTTTCCGTGAAGGTTGAGAGAGGTGAGGAAGATGCAGAAGAAAAGTGTGAAGCCAGCAGAGACTGGTGTATGAGGTTTAAGGAAAGAGGCCATCTTTATAACATCAAAGTACAAGATGAAACAGCAAGTACCGATGTAGAAGCTACAGCAAGTTATCCTGAAGATCTAGCTAAGATAATTGGTGAAGACAGCTACATTAAACAACAGGTTTTCAATGTAGACAAAACAGCCTTATATTGGAAAAAGATGCCATCTGGAACTTCCATAGCTTGAAAGAAGTCAGTGCCTGGCTTCAAAGCTTCAAAGGACAGGCTGACTGTCTTGTTAGGGGCTAGTATAGCGGGTGAGTTTAAGTTGAAGCTACTGTTCATTGACCATTCCAAAAGTCCTAGAGTCTTTAAGAATTATTCTGAATCTACTCTGCCTGTGCTCTCTACATGGAACAACAAAGCCTAGATAACAGCATATCCATTTACAGCATAATTACTGAGTATTTTAAGCCCACTGTTGAGGCCTACTGCTAAAATACACCCCCCCCCCCACACACACACACTCCTTTCAAAATATTACTGCTCTTTGACAAAATGCATCTGATCATCCAGGAGCTCTAATGGAGTTGTACAAAGAAATTAATGTTTTTATGCCTGCTAACACAACATGCATGCCTCAGCCCATGGATCAAGGAGTAATTTCAAATTTCAAGTCTTACTATTTAAAAAATACATTTCATAAGGCTATAGTTGCCATAGGTACTGATTCCTGATGGATCTGGGCAAAGCAAAATGAAAACCTTCTGGAAAGGATTCACCATTCTAGATGCCATTAAGAACATCTGTGATTCGTGGGAGGAGGTCAAAATATGAACATTGTCAGGAGTTTGGAAGAAGTTGATTCCAACCCTCATGGATGACTCTGAGGGTCTCAACACTTGAGTGGAGGGAGTAACTGAAATGTGGTGAAAATAGTTAGAGAACTAGAATTAGAATTAGCCTGAAGATGTGACTGAATTGCTACAATCTCATGCTGAAACTTGAATGGATGAGGAGTTGCTTCTTAGGGATGAGCAACGAAAGTGACTTCTTAAAATGGAATCTACTCTTGGTGAAGATGCTGTGAACGTTGTTGAAATTAGGACAAAGGATTTAGGCTGGGTGTGGTGGCTCACGCCTGTAATTCCAGCATTTTGGGAGGCCAATGCAGGCAGATCACTTGAGGTTAACAGGTCAAGAGTTGGAGAACAGCCAGGCCAACATGGTGAAACCCCATCTCTACTAAAAATACACAAAATAGCCAGGTGTGGTGGCGCATGCCTGTAATCCCAGCTATTTGAGAGGCTGAGGCAGGATAATCACTTGAACCTGGCAGGCAGAGGTTGCAGTGAGCCGAGATCACGCCACTGCACTCCAGACTAGGCAACAGAGACTCTGTCTCAAAAAAAAAAAAAGAACAAAGGATTTAG
The DNA here is from genome assembly GCF_000951045.1 of Mandrillus leucophaeus. NCBI lineage: Eukaryota > Metazoa > Chordata > Mammalia > Primates > Cercopithecidae > Mandrillus > Mandrillus leucophaeus. Next base: position 732,415 of record NW_012102310.1, on the reverse strand, counting down.
ATGATAAAGCAGTGGCAGGGTTTGAGAGGATCAACTGCAACTACGAAAGAGTTCTACTGTGGATAAAATACTATCAAAACACATTGCATGCTCCAGTGCAATCCTTACGGCAAATTTCATTGTTGTCTAATATTAAGAACTTGCCACAGCTGCCTCAACTTTCTGTAATCACCACCTGATTAGTCAGCAGCTGCCAACATCCAGGCCAGACCCTCTGCCAGCAAAAAGATTACGACTCACTGAGGGCTCAGATACTTGTTAACATTTTTTAGCAATAAAGCATTTTAAAATTAAGGTATGTCCATTGTTTTAAATATTATGTTATTGTGCACCGAAAGACTACAGTATAGTGTAAACATAACTTTGACATGCACTGGGATATCAAAAACTGTGTGACTTCCTTTATTAAGATAACTACTTTTTCGTGGTGGTCTGCAATGTCTCAAAGATATGCCTACCCTGTGGTCAGGTCAATTGCCTCCAAATACTGCTCTTCATGTCTTAAGACCTTGCTCAAGCTCTTTTAATAATTACCTGATCTCTGAATACAGCTCTAACTCATCAGTTTTGCATTCCAACACCTCCCACGCTGACTTTTACAAAGTCTCATTCCAAACTTTCTTTTTTAGATGGAGTCTTTCTCTGTCACCCAGGCTGCAGTGCAGTGATGCACGATCTTGGCTCACTGCAACCTCTGCCTCCCGGGTTCAAGCCATTCTTCTGTCTCAGGCACCCGAGTAGCTGGGATTACAGGCACGCACCACCATGTCTGGCTAATTTTTGTATTTTTAGCAGAGACGAGGTTTCACCATGTTGGCCAGGTTGGTCTCGAACTCCTGAGCTGCAGTGATCTGCCGGCCTTGGCCTCCCAAAGTGCTGGGATTACAGGCGTGAGCTACCGTGCCCAGCCCCCAAATGTTTTTCATCCATTTTCTGTAGAGAGGCAGCGAGTGACAGTCAAACTTTTGTTTCCATATCTAGGTGTTGCTACTTATTAGCTGTGGATCCTTTTCTGAGCCTCAGAATCTTCATCTTGAAAATTGACACAATAACTTAATAGGATGCACTGAGAAGAACGTAGCATCGTTTCTCGAATATGCTTGCCCAAATTGTATAAGCTCATTCTAATCATGAGAAAACATCACACAAACCCAAATGGAAGGACATTCTACAAAATAACTGACCAGCACTCTTCAAAAGTATCAAGGTCAGGAAAAACAGGGAAGACTGAGGAACAGGCACAGGAGGAAATTAAGGTGACAACAAATGCAATATAGGATTCTGGATGGATCTTGGACCAGAAAAAGGACGTTGGCAGAAAAATTGGTGAAATTTGAATAGAGTCTGCTTCTGAGTTAATAATATTGGCACCAATGTTAACTTACTCTTTGATCATTATACCATGGTTATGTAAGATGTTAACATTAAAGGAAGCAGGGTGAAGATATAAGAAAATGCTCTGTACTATTTTTGTGACTTTTATGTAAGTCTAAAATTAGTTCAAAGTAAAAAGTTTAAATGGAGATACAGGAGAAATTATAAAATACTAACTAGAACCCTGAGGGCATTTATTATGTCCTAGCCACAGGAACTTTACATGCATTTAGTCATTATGACAACCCTATGTAGTAGGAAATACTTGTCTCAGATATGGTTATCTGACACTTAGTAAGAGTCCCCTGAGTTCCAGCAAACTTTTTTCTATTCACTGCTGCCCAAACATGTCCACTTTTGGAGTTTCTGTAAAGTCTCTTGGGGCCCTTTTTGCTATTCTGGACATCTGGAACGACTATGTCTGCAATACTCGTTTAGCACTAATTTTGTGCAACTTGGTATTGTTAATTTTCTGTGTCTGATTATCCCAGCTAGAAGGGAACTCCTTGAAAGCAGAGGACTGGATTTCACAGACGTTTGGATAGCTCCCAGTATCCGGCACCAAGAATCTTGGATATCGCTCATGTTTGCGCTAACAATCTTGGATATCCCATAGTGCCTTTCAGTAATAATCTTGGATATCCCACCATGCCTTTCACCAAGAATTTCCCATGTGCTTCATCATCCTTGGATCTCCAAGAATAACTCATCTTGGCTGGGCCTGGGACAAGTTCTCTGGCCTTTCTAGAGTTGTAGACATTGGATTCTGGTGTAGGAGGCAATATTAGCAGTTGGCTTCTTGGATGATTTCCTAGAAAAGCACACATTGCAATCTGACTTCTAGAGTGAAATTCAGCAATCATACACTTTTTAAAAACTTGGGGCAAAAAACACATAACGCAAAATTTATCATCTTAACCATTTTTAAGTGTGCAGTTCATTAGTGTTAAGTATATTTCCACTGTGAAACAGATAGCAATCATACATTTTTTAATTTCAAAAAACATGTTAGCTATCCAGAATATATGACAGACTCTCACCACTTAATAAAAAGAGAACAAGCAATAATAACATCCAAACATGGGCTAAAGATTTAAATGGATATTTCATCAGTAAAGATACACAGATGACCAATAAACATGTGAAAAGATATTCAACATCATTAGTCATTAAAAAAAAGAAAGTCCGGGCACGGTGGCTCACTCCTGTAATCCCAGCACTTTGGGAGGTGGAGGTGGGCAGATCACGAGGTCAGGAGTTCGAGACCAGCCTAGCCAGCATGGTGAAACCCCATCTCCACTAAAAATACAAAAAATTAGCTGGGCACAGTGGCGTGTGCCCGTAATCCCAGCTACTCGGGAGGCTGAGGCAGGAGAATTGCTTAAACCTGGGAGGCGGAGGTTGCAGTGAGTTGAGATCGCACCACTGCACTCCAACCTGGGTGAGAGAGAGAGACTATGTCTCAAAAAAAAAGGAAAGTTAAAACCACGATGCGATACCTATTAGAATGGCTTAAAAAAACTGAGAACATGGAGTGCTGGCAAGGATGTGAAGTTACTGAAATTCTCATACATTGGTGGTGGAATGCAAAAAAGAAAGGGCACTTTGAAAAAATAGTTGGCAGTTTCTTATACTTTAAACATACACTTACCATATAACCCATAATTCCCACTTCTAGATATTTACGCAAGAGAAATAATGACATATACCCACACTGAAACCTGTATGTGAATGTTTACACAGCTTTATTCATAATCACTGAAAATTGGAAGACAGCTCAATGTCTATCCACTGGTAAATGAAATTGGTGAACAAACTGTAGTATATCCACACTACTTCTCAATAGAAAGGAATGGACTACTGATACGACAACCACATGGATACATCTCAGATACATTATGCTAACTGGCAGAAACCAAACTCAAAAGCTACATGATTTGATTCCCTTGATACAACATTTGAGGAACGCATAACTATAGGGACGGATGGGGTAGGGAGACGGTGAACTATGTAGGGCACTTTTATGGTGAGATATCCTATATCTTGATTGTTGTGGTTACAACTCTTTATGATGGCTCAAATTAATACATTCATCTAAAGTTAATTTTTACTGTGTAAATTATAGTTCAATTGACCTAGCTTTACAGAACTATATTAGCTATTTAGTACTTCAAATATAATTGGCCACTTAATTTATGGTGTTGCTATCAGAAATAGCTGGATTAAGGAAAAAAACCTAATACGTAGGTAGATTTTACTTTGCTTTGGACAATTCGGCTAATGCCTGCTTTTCTCTTGACTCAGTTGGTTTAACATTTGTCCTATGAAATAGAGACGTAGTTTGGATGGCAAATTACATAGTTATGTTAGGTTTAGGACAGTCTGGGAAACACAGACCTCGTCTCTACTAAAAATTTAAAAATTAGCCTGGTGCAGTGTGCATGCCTGTGGTCCCAGCCACTCAGGAGGCTGATGTGGGAGGATTGCTTGAGCCCAGGAGGTGAAGGCTGCAATGAGCTATTATCACGCCACTGCCCTCCAGCCTGGGTGACAGAGTGAGACCCTGTATTTAAACAAAATTTTTTTAAAAGCGGGGGAGGGGTTAGGCAACGTTCTCATATTATTTTGGACAAAGTCTCGAGATACCAGGACACTAACCAGATTTTTTAAGGGCATTAGACAAGTGCTAGTCTTTCTCCTGAGGAAAAGGGAAAGTCGGAGAACATCCTCAGCGACCCTCCGGCTGAGTTTAAACAATAAAACATGTGACACAGACTTTGGAGTCCTGTACATTTAGGATTTAATAATAGGACTACTCCTAAGTTAGTGGCCATGATATTTAATCTAAGTAACCCTGCCAATAAAATAGGTGTTGCAAGAAAGTGACTTAGCAAATTGCTTGGTACAAATTCAGTGTTCAGTAGTTGCTATAATCACTGTTGTCACTGTCATTGTCATTATTTGCTGTGAGTAAAATGAACTCTTTTTCCATTTATGATGAGCTGCTTCACCACATTGAGGGCAAAAAGATTGTGCCCTGAAATGTGTGCACAGTTTCCATTCACTTTTGCGATCATGAAGTCTTGTGTGTACTGGCATTTGCCGCTGCTTTTCTTGCTCATAAAGTGGACTTGCTGAGGCTTATTCCTTACCTAAAACTGGGCCTCCTCTGTGGAATTACTGGTTGCACTGTTAAGTGTCTTCCTTCTCCGTGGCTGTCCATGTGCTGGTTGACGGCTTGTTTTCTGGCGATTTCAAGACAGGGTGAAATGTATTTAAGTAATTTTAGGAATGCAGCACACCCAAGGTGTAAGAGCAAGAAGTATGCTTCACCTGTGTCCTTGCCGTGTCACTCTGAGTATGGTTAGATCACTCACTTAGATACTGGAGTTAGGGAGTCAGGATACTTGAAGCAAGTGTGAAACTCAAGGATGATTTAGTTGAACCTATGGAGAAAAAGATTGTTACTTAATATTTTCTTAATTTTTAGTTTTTTCCTGTCATGTTAGTGAAAGATTTTGCTTAATGTTTTATTGAGCACTCACAATGTGAGCCACTGTGAACCTCAAGCAATCAGGCAGACAAGTATTTTCTTTGGACTAACAAGTGAGTGCTGTATTATGATGCAGATAGGAAATAAAAAGAAATATAACATCCAGAACCTGCTTTGAAAGTGTTTACACCACAGCTGGGAAGACAAATGAAAATACACAAATCAAGGGAATAATAATATGAAATAGAATTAAATACTATATGTTGTGGTATAGCCCTAAAATAATACAAGATATGAGTGAAAGGAGAGAGAAATACAAATGGGAAGTGCTCAAGACAGGTATTTTAAAACTCCCTTTATATGACTTTAGTGTCTTGCTACACGTGGTTTAAGAAGTTAATTTCTGATTACCAGCTGGGATTTTGGTAACAGTCTAGTCCTGTGCCAAAGCTGAATAAGAAGCAGTTAATGTGGTTAGTATTTAAAACTAAATTAAATTAATTGTTAGCAGATGCAAGATTGATTGGAGTGGGAGATAGTGGGAGGAGGGAAATAGGATACCTTTCAGATTTTAAAAAAGCCTGTTCATGAACATTTAATAGCAAGCTGCTATAGAAACATCTGAATTTTTTTTTTGTTTGTTTTAATAAATTATGGGAATTCTACTTTGCTGTGAGGGAGATGGGAAGCAGAGGTTGTACAGAGGAATCTTCAAAGGGCAAATGAGCCTTTTCTTTGATAATTTTGTCTCAGATAAAGTTGCTTCAAAGAAGACTGTGTGCAAGAAGAGTGTTTGATGCTAACATGCCCTGAGCCCCTTCAACACCAAAGTTCTGGGAAAGGCTCAGGATGAGTGGTATTTTTACCATCTGTTGGTACTATTCCAGTGAAACTAAACGGTGATTTTTTTTTTTTTTTTTTTTTGTGAGATGGAGTTCTGCTCTTGTTGCCCAGGCTGGAGTGCAGTGGCACCATCTTGGCTTAGTGCAACCTCTGCCTCCTGGGTTCAAGTGATTCTCCTGCCTCAGCCTCCCGAGTAGCTGGGATTACAGGTGCCCGCCACCATGCCTGGCTAATTTTTCTATTTTTAGTAGGGACAGGGTTTCACCATGTTGGCCAGGCTGGTCTCGAACTCCTGACCTCAGGTGATCCACCTGCCTCAGCCTCCCAAAGAGCTGGGGTTACAGGCGTGAGCCACTGCGCCTGGCCTAAACAGTGATTAAAAACAGTAAAGTGTCAATGAGTGAGGATCTACATTTATATTTGTTTATCTTTTACTATAATTTAAAATTATATGGATATAATGGAAGGAACATAAGAGTGCAGCACTGTGAAAAACAGTATGATGGTTCATCAAAAAATTAAACATAGAATTACCATATGAGGCTGGGTGCGGTGGCTCACTCCTGTAATGCCGGCACTTTGGGAGGCTGAGGCGGATGGATCACCTGAGGTTAGGAGTTCGAGAGCAGCCTGGCCAACATGGTAAAACCCCTTCTCTACTAAAAATGCAAAAAATTAGCTGGGTGTGGTGGAGCATGCCTGTAATCCCAGCAATTCAGGAGGCTGAGGCAGGAGAATCGTTTGAACCCGGGAGGCAGAGGTCGCAGTGAGCTGAGATCATACCACTGCACTCCAGCCTGGGAGACAGAGCGAGACTCTGTCAAAAAAAAAAAAAAAAAAAAAAAAAATTTACCATACTAACCAGCAATTCCATTTCTGGGTATATACACAAAAGAATTGAAAGCAAGGACTTTAATCGATATTTGTACACCAATGTTCACAGCAGCATTATTTGCAATAGCTCAAAGGTGGAAACAGCCCAGATGTCCGTCAACAGACGAATGCATGAACACAATGTGATATATACATACAATAGAATATTATGTGGCCTTAAGAAGAAATGAAGTTCTGATATATGCTACAACAGGGATGAACCTTGAAGACATTATGCCAAGTGGAATAAGCCAGACACAAAAGGACAAATATTATATGATTCCACTTATGTGAGGTTCTTACAGTAGTCAAATTCCTAGAGACAGAAAGAATGGTGGTGGCAGGGGAGAGTGGGGAGTTGCTTTTCAATGTATACAGTTTCAGTTCGGGAAGATGACAAAGTTCTGGAGATGGATGGTGGTGATGGTTGCACAATAACCTGATTGTGTTTAATGCCACTGAATGGTACACTTAGAAATGGTTAAAATGGTAAGTTTGATATTACATATATTTTACCACAATAAAAAACCCTAGACATTTCACATAAAAGATACCTATGCTTATGCAATTAATTTTTTCCCTTGAATAAAGAGCTCAATATAAAGCATGGTTGAGAAGAAAAAGTGTTTCTTCCAATTCAGTCAAGCGTTCATTTGCAAATCCTAGCTAATTAGATTACAGTGCCAAGTAAAGCAGTGGTTGCTATCATTCAGGATAAAGGAGCCTGGGGAATTTAGCCTTGCAAGCCTCAGTCTAGAAGAGATAAGGTAGAAAGTGCAGCATCTTCACCTATACTTAATATATTGTGGATTTACTTGTGGGTTGAGGGTATTTTAGGTGAGTGGAAAACAATGGGCAAAGGCATGCATGTAGGAATAAGTATATGGCGGGAAGGGTAGGGAGTTGAGGGAGAGAGGTGGGATAAGGGACAGTGAAAAAGGTTATATGACAGCAAGTAGTGACATAAAATCGTGGATTGTGTAAGGTGAAACTACAGGGGGAGTTCAGGTTTGGTGCATTACATACTAGGAATCCATGGTTTTATGTGCATTGCATATGTCAAAATACAAATCCTTTCCATTTTTTTTTTTTTTTTTTTTTTTTGAGAAGGAGTTCTGCTCTGTCACCCAGGCTGGTGTGAAGTGATGTAATCTTGGCTCATTGCAACCTCTGTCCCCAAGGTTCAAGCGATTCTCCTGCCTCAGCCTCCCAAGTAGCTGGGATTATAGGTGCCTGCCACCACACCCAGCTAATTTTTGTATTTTTAGAAGAGATGGAGTTTCGCCATGTTGGCCAGGCTGGTCTCGAACTCTTGACCTCAGGTGATCCACCCACTTCAGCCTCCCAAAGTGCTGGGATTACAGACATGAGCCACCACATCTGACCCTTCTCTAATGTTGAGTCTACATTTTTCAGAAAAGAGGAAAAGATATGTCCTTTTCATCTTTTTTTATCAGGGTTCTGCTACATCGTGCAAAGATACTTTTAAATGCAAAGCTTTGGGCATGGAAAAATGAAGCAATTGCAAAGAAGGCAAATTATATTTGCACAGCACACAATGACTACACTCCTGTGATCTCAGAAAATGACACAACTGATAACCGAGTTCTTGAAATGCATTCTTGTGACAAACTATGCCATTTCTAGTTATCTGATTTGCTTTTCTTGAAAGCTGAAGTGAAGGTCACAATGTATTGACTTGTGGCATAAATATAAACGTTTCTTTCAACTTTTCTTCTGACTTCATCCACTAGCTAGAGAACATGGAGACTTTTTGTTTGATTTGGAGAAGGCAGTGTATTTACCAATGGCTGAAGAGTGATTAAGAAATAATGTAACTTCAAAGAGTGCGTGGAGAGAGGCCTAGATAAAGATTGCATGGATCTCTTCTAGATACTACGGAAAGTTGACTTAGGTTAAATTTGAACAAGTCCTGTTGGATAGATCATTGAAAGTTAAGAATAGGCTCAAGTGTCTCTGGTGTTATAAAAACATTGTCTACAATGGTAGTCCCTTGCATTGCTTAAGAGGCTTGACTCTATTGTCAGGATCTTGTATAATATTGTGAATGTGCATCCTGGGATCACGAAAAGGTCTTAAGCTTCTTTCAAATGCCTGTGAAGTAAGAGCAAACATTTTTCATGTACTGCAGTCATTAAAGATAGAGTGATCCATTCAAGTGTGATCAACAAATATTATTAACAAAGGGAAAGAAGGTGTCAAAGACACTGGTTCTACATGGATAGGTTATATGTTGGAGAAAATTATTGTTAATTTTCAGGGATTCCCGAAACCAGGCTCAATCAGATGTTTTTCTTTTTGGCTGATAAAAAGCTGCATGATTTAGTCTTGGGAGGGTGTACGTGTCCAGGAATATATCCATTTCTTCTAGATTTTCTAGTTGATTTGTGTAGAGGTGTTTATAGTATTCTCTGATGGTAGTTTGTATTTCTGTGGGATTGGTGGTGATATCCCCTTTATCATTTTTTATTGTATCTATTTGATTCTTCTTTCTTCTTTATTAGTCTGGCTAGTGGTCTATCTATTTTGTTAATCTTTTCAAAAAAACAGCTCCTGGATTTATTGATTTTTTTTTTTTTTTTTTTTTTTTTGAGATGGAGTTTTGCTCTCGTTGCCCAGGCTGGAGTGCAATGGTGTGATCTTGGCTCACTGCAACCTCTGCCTCCTGGGTTCAAGCAATTCTTCTGCCTCAGTCTCCCGAGTAGCTGGGATTATAGGTATGTGCCACTACACCCAGCCAATTTTGTATTTTTGGTAGAAACGGGGTTTCTCCATGTTGATCAGGCTGATCTTGAACTCCCGACCTCAGGTGATCCTCCCACCTCGGCCTCCCAAAGTTCTGAGATTACAGGCGTGAGCCACCACGCCTGGAGATTCATTGATTTTTTGAAGGGTTTTTCATGTCTGTATCTCCTTCAGTTCTGCTCCCATCTTAGTTATTTTTTGTCTTCTGCTAGCTTTTGGTTTGTTCTTGCTTCTCTAGTTCTTTTAATTGTGATGTTAGGGTGTTGATTTTAGATCTTTTCCACTTTCTCCTAGGGCCATTTAGTGTTATAAGTTTCCCTCTAAACACTGCTTTAGCTGTGTCCCAGAGATTCTGGTTTTGATCTCATTGGTTTTGAAGAACTTACTTATTTCTGCCTTAATTTCATTATTTACCCAGTAGTCATTCAGGAGCAGGTTGTTCAGTTTCCATGTAGTTGTGCAGTTTTGAGTGAATTTCTTAATCCTGAGCTCTAATTTGATTGCACTGTGGTCTGAGAGACTGTTTGTTATGACTTCTGTTCTTTTGCATTTGCTGAGGAATGTTTTACTTCCAATTATGTGGTCAATTTTAGAATAAGTGCGATGTGATGCTGAGAAGAATGTATATTCTGTTGACTTGGGGTGGAGAGTTCTGTAGATGTCTATTAGGTTCACTTGGCCTCAGAGATAACACCACACATCTACAACCATCTGATCTTCGACAAACCTGACAAAAACAAGCGATGGGAAAAGGATTCCCTATTTAATAAATGGTGCTGGGAAAACTGGCTAGCCATATGCAGAAAACAGAAACTGGAGCCCTTCCTTACACTTTATACAAAAATTAACTCAAGATGGATTAAAGACTTAAACATAAAACCTAAAACCATAAAAATCCTAGAATAAAACCTAGGCGATACCATTCAGGACATAGGCATGGGCAAAGACTTCACAACTAAAACACCAAAGCAATGGCAACAAAAGCCAACATGGCCAAATGGGATCTAATGAAACTAAAGAGCTTCTGCACAACAAAAGAAACTACCATCAGAGTGAACAGGCAACCTACAGAATGGGAGAAAACTTTTGCAATCTATCCATCTGACAAAGGGCTCATATCCAGAATCTATAAGGAACTTAAACAAACTTACAATTAAAAAAAAAAAAAACCATCAAAAAGTGGGCAAAGGGTATGAACAGACACTTCTAGAAAGAAGACATTTGTGTGGGCAACAAACATATGAAAAAAACTCATCATCACTGGTCATTAGAGAAATGCAAATCAAAACCACAGTGAGATACCATATCACGCCAGTTAGAATGGCGATCATTAAAGGGTCAGGAAACAACAGATGCTGGAGAGGATGTGGAGAAACAGGAACACTTTTATACTGTTGGTGGGAGTGTAAATTAGTTCAACCATTATGGAAGACAGTGTGGCGATTCCTCAAGGAACTAGAACCAGAAATACCATTTGACCCAGCCATCCCATTACTGGGTATATACCCAAAGGATTATAAATCATTCTACTATAAAGACACATGCATACATATGTTTATTGCAGCACTGTTCACAATAGCAAAGACTTGGAGCCAACCCAAATGCCCATCAATGATAGACTGGATAAAGAAAATGTGGCAGATACACACCATGGAATACTATGCAGCCATAAAAAAGGATGAGTTAGGAAACCATCATTCACAGCAAACTAATACAGGAACAGAAAACCAAACACCGCGTGATCTCACTCATAAATGGGAGTTGAACAATGAGACACAGGGAACATCACACATCAGAGCCTGGGGGGTGGGAGGCTAGGGGAGGGATAGCATTAGGAGAAATACCTAATGTAGACAATGAGTTGATGGGTGCAGCAAACCACCATGGCACGTATATACCTAGGCAACAAACCTGCATGTTCTGCACATGTATCCTAGAACTTAAACTATATATATATATATAAAGCTACATGAATTATGATAGTGTATAAAAGGGCCAAACTATAGTTTCCATTTCCAGCAAAGCCACAGAAAATGTCAAAGGGTAGGAAGCCCAGCTTTCTGTGTAGCCCAGCTAAAAGTGTTTTGCCAAAAAGTAAAGAATGAGAAGGGAAAATATTTTCTTTATTTCTCAGACTATTGTTGCTGTGTAGACCCCTACTTTCCAATATGGTAGCTACCACCCATTTGTGGCTAAAAAGCAATTGAAATGAGACTAAATTTGCACTGAGATGCTCTATGAGTATAAAATCCATACCGGATTTCAAACACTTAGTACAAAAAAGAAAAAGGAATGTAGAATAACTTACAGATAAATTTTTAATATTGATTTCATATTTAAATGATATTTTGGCTCTATTGGGTTAAAACTAAATAACTAAAATTAATTTCACCTGTTTCTGTTTACAATTTAATGTGTCTAGTAGACAATTTAAATTATATAAGCAGGTGGCCTAATTTTCTATTAGACAGTATTGAGGTAGGTGGTGCCACTTTGACTTTAAGCACAATAACGTTTTTCACTAATGCACTTCATTCTGCTAGCAAAGACAGAAGTCTAAACTCCGTTTAAAGTAGGAATCAGTCTTTTTAACCCCTACATTATTGCCTTAAAAATGAACTGCTTTATCTTGCAGAGGTCTTCAGAAATACCCAACGCAGTTATCTTTTTTACACTTTCTTTTGCATTTGTTTAATTATTTTTTCAGTGTGCTGTCATAATGATAACTTTCTATTCTTTGGAAAAATTAGATCAGATGATTAAATCCCCTTCTGAGCATTTAGAAGGGGGTAGCCAAAGAAAGCTGATTTGAATACAGGGAATAAACAGTAATTAAACTGTAAATGTTGATTTCCTTTTGAAGTCCACTGGCGTGTTTGGTGTGAATAAAGAGTACATTGTCAGTTATTATTCCTGCTGCCACAGTTATGGCAGATGAGAATCGTTGAAAGACTAAGTTAAATTGGGGAGTTTCCCAGGGCTGCTGTACTGAGACTTCCTTTGTTTATATTAAACCCTGAATTTTCCCCCCACCTCAAACAGTACACATTGATTTTTTCAATAAAATCTGAGCGTTTTTTTCTTTTCCTTTCAAACTCATCTGCAGGGCTGTATTCTGGAGAGGAGCTTTAAAGACCTGGAAACGTGGCTTATTGTAGGAAACTAAAAAAGACTTATTTATTTCACTGTGCATTTTTTTTGGAGACTTTAAAATAGTAATCTCAACCTCATCTGTTTATTAGACTCGTGAGGTTTGAAAACTTCCAGGGTCCAGGGTGCACGCCGGTCAGTTATGTTAGAAACGCCGGGCTAGGAATAGGGATAGGGATCAGTAAGTAATTGTTAACCACCCCCAGGTGATTCCAGTGAGTTGCTGAGGCTGAGAAGCACTTCTGCATTAACAGTCTAAGGAACACCTGTGTCCACCAGCTTTTCCCAGAAGCACTCAAGGAACCCGGCTTGCAGTACACGCAAGAGTTAGGTTTCTAGATGACTTTTTTCCTCCCTCTGATGGAAAATTAGAGGGACAATACATTGGTTCACTCTGAAGCACATAACAATGTATACTTTTCTCACGCTCTAATATAAACACTGAAGAGACTTTGATGATTATAAAACCGACACAAGTTCAATAATTACTTGAGCTCATTTTATTCAGGATATGTGAGCTAGGCTATTTGTCTTTTAAAGCCACACACACAATAAACACACATACATACATACAGAAGCAAAGTATATTCTGACAATATATTTTCACAAGTTATTACAACAGCAATTTCTGCTGGATTCTAAAGAGGACATTTGGGGCAGGGTGAGTATGTTAGGCATTGTGCTGAATTATTTTGGGTTGGGTATTACTTTTTTTGCAAATGCAATTGTTATCATGGAATCCAGATTTTTCCATTGTGAAACTGTTCCCCTTGAATCTAGTTCTGTTGCATCTAAGGCCTTCGACAGGGGTTCATGTGGTAAAAATATTTTGTAAACTGTAAAGCACTAAGTAAAGTAAGCCAGTTCATGATATGCATTTTGTGAAGTTGGTGGTTTTGTTTAAAATCAATATAAAATGAGAAAATCTCTCTCTCTCTTTTTTTTTTTTTGAGATGGAGTCTTGCTCTGTTGCCCAGGCTGGAGTGCAGTGGCGCGATCTCAGCTCACTGCAACCTTTGCCTCCTGGGTTCACACCATTCTCCTGCCTCAGCCTCCTGAGTAGCTGGGACTACAGGCGCCTGCCAGCAAGGCCGGCTAATTTTTTTTGAATTTTAATAGAGGCGGGGTTTCACCGTGTTAGCCAGGATGGTCTCGATCTCCTGACTTCATGATCTGCCCGCCTCGGCCTCCCAAAGTGCTGGGATTACAAGCGTGAGCCACTGCACCCGGCGGAGAAAATCTATTTTGTGGTGATTTATTCTGGGGTTGTTCTGTTGGGAGGGGTTGCGATCATTTGGTTGTCACAAAATGGATGGAGGGTAGAGTATAAAAATCTTTGAATCAGTAGCAATTTGTTGTTGACCATTTATTATCAAGAGCTTTGTGATGTTCATTCGCTTGTTTATTCATTCAACAAACACTCATTGACCCCTTCCAGGTGTCAGTATTGCTCTGGGTGCTGGGGATACAGCAGTGAACAAAGTAGAACAACAAAACCAATCCTGTTCTCCAGGAGTTAACCTGTGGTTGGTGGAGACCAACAGTTCGCTGTAAATTATGAGAGAAAAATAAAGCAGAGAAAGGGGATAGGAAACACCAGATTAAAATTGTTCATGTGACTACAGCCAGCCTCACCCAGAAGGTGACATTTGAGCAAAGGACTGAAGTAGGTAGGAGAGCAAAGCATAGAAGTATCAGAGGAAGGGTGTTTCAGGCAGCAGGAAAAAGCAGTACAAAGGGCTGAGGTCAGCGGGAGACCGGGGCTGGCTGGATGAAATACAAGATGCCCAGTTAAATATGCATTTCAGATTGCACATACACATACCCATGCACGCACACACACATGTGTATGCACGCACACACACAGAGACACACACACGTGCACAGGCACACACAAACACACACATGCATATATTCAGAGATGGAGTCACACTCGGTCGCCCAGGCTAGAGTGCAGTGACGTGATTATAGCTTACCACAGCCTCGAACTCCTAGACTCAAGCAGTCCTCCTGCCTCAGCTTCCCAGGTGGTTGAGACTATAGGCATGTGCTGTTGTGCTGAGCTAATTTATTATTATTTTTTGTAGAGATGGGGTCTTGCTTTGTTGCCCAGGCTGGTTTGAACTCCTGGCCTCAAGTGATCCTCCTCCTTTGGCCTCCAAAAGTGCTGGGGTTAGAGGCATAAGCCTATTTTTTAGTATAAATATGTGCCATGCCATATTTGGGGCATACTTATGTTAAAAACTTAACATATAAAACTTAACACAAAAACTTAACAAACAGAGTGCCCTGTATTTTTATTGCCCAAACATGGCTAATTCTGGTAACACTGGGTCTACCTGTTTTTTTTCTTTCTTTCTTTTTTGAGATGGAGTCTCGCTCCATCCGCCAGGCTGCAGTGCAATGGCTCTATCTTGGCTCACTGCATCCTCCACCTCCTGTGTAAAAGTGATTCTCCTGCGTCAGCCTCCTAGTAGCTGGGATTACAGGTGCTCACCACCATGCCTGGCTAATTTTTGCATTTTTAGTAGAGACGGGGATTTTCCATGTTGGCCAGGCTGGTCTCAAACTCCTGACCTCAGGTGATCTGCCTGCCTTGGCCTCCCAAAATGCTGGGATTACAGGCGTGAGTTACCGTGCCCGGCCTACCTAGCAGGTTTGAAAGTGTGAAAGGACTCCAGTGGCTGGAGTGGAAATGAGGAAGAGGGAGAGTTCCTGGGCACCAGAATGAATGGGGAGGGACCTTTAGGCCACGGTGAGGACTTTAGCTTTTACTCCAACTGAGACTGGACATCACAGGAGAGTTTGAGAGCAGAGAAGTGCTATGACTGCTCTTGAAGTTTAAGAGGACCAGGTGGCCGGCTTTGCTGTGTGTCAGAGAACAGGAGCAGAAGCAGGGAGACCAGGTGGGAGGTGACTGGAAAAGTCCAGGTGAGAGGTGATGGAGATGGTGAGGAATGCTGGGGGCCTGGTGTATTCCGATGGTAAGCCAATAGCATCTGTGGATGGACTGGACATGAGGCATAAGCAAAATAGAAGAGTCCAAGGAGGGATGAAGTTGGCATGAAGTGGAAGGGGGAAACTAAGTGCAGCAAGGTTTTTTTCAGGGGTGGGGATAGGAAAAGATCGTAAGTTCATTTGTGATGTGTTAAGTGTTAGATGTCTATCTGACATTGTGTCCAAGTAGAAACAAGTTGGCAGTTCCGTATGTCTTTTCAGCTAGCAAAATCTGGAATTGCATCCTCTCACCCAAGTGGAAGAGGACAATGAAAGTACGGGTGAGGAATAGGTGAGAAAGGCTGTTTGGAAGAAAGAGATGTTCTTTACCCCGCTCTGGGGGACTTGACTGAGGACTGTGACAGTCTTTGGGAACTGACAACTAGGGGAAGCTGCCAATGCTTGTTGATCTCTCAGATCCCAGGGAAGACAGGCTGTCAGAGCTCTCTGATGGCATGTAGTAGAGCTGAGCTGAAGGTCATGTCTCCATGCTTCCAGCTGCCAAGGCCTGGTGGAATCACTTAATGCCACCACCTCCCACTTATCCTCCCACAGCTTTTTGTAGTGTGCCCAGCTTAACCCATTCTTGCCACTTCCCCTCATAACACAGGAGCTGTAAGAAAATATATATGGCTGGGCATGGCTCACATCTGTTATCTCAGCACTTTGGGAGGTCAAAGTAGGAGGATCCTTGAGCCCAGGAGTTTGAAACCAGCCTGGGCAACATAGGGAGACCTGGTCTCTACAAAAATAAAAAAACATTAGACAGATGTGGTGGTAGGCACCTGTGGCCAACGATCCTTTCACCTTCACCTTTGCTGAGGTGGGAGGATGGCTTGAGCCTGGGAGGAAAAATATACACAGGCATTACTCTCCCTACAAATTACCTCAGGAAGGAAAAAATAATGTCTTTTCATGGAGGAGTGGAAAAATTCTTTTTAATTTTTGTTTTATTTAATAGAGATGGGGTCTCATTATGTTGCCCAGGCTGGTCTCAAACTCCTGGCCTCAAGCAATCCATCTGCCTCATCTCCTAAAGTGCTGGGATTACAGGCATGAGCCACCGCACCTGGCTAATAAAGCCCTTTATATGATGTGTGTTGTTGCTCTTGTCCACAACCACAGTCATGTTCATCTCCGTGATGTCTAGGAACTTGCTCCTACTCAGCACAGCCTCCTCCCGTATCTCCAGGAGCCTTTCTTTTCTCCAAGCGACTCCTGACTCTTTCCTCTCTTCGCGGCTGGCCCTGCGGATGTTATCATTTCCTCTCTCCCACCCACTAAAATTTGGCTCCTCCCCAAGATGCTTTCGCATTTTCCCACAGTTTTCTTCTTGACTCTTCCTGTCAGCTTCTCTGTTCTCTTCTCTCATTTTCTGTAGATTCTGTGAGAACTTGGCAATTTTTCTCTTTGGCTTCTTTTGCCATTTATTCTCCCCCTCCCCTTCCCCTGTTTTATTTCTTGCAACTTGTTATGTACTGAGGTTTTGCATTTAGCTTCTATCCTTCTCTACTCCGTAAGGCTCAGAATGGAGAATTGTTTTAAAGCGTTCATTATATTACTTGTGAGTTTCTCAGTTTCATTCAGAAATCATTTATACATATGTAATAATGAAACTTAATTTGGGCAAGTTTTGCTGATCGTCTGTATGCCAAGTTCATGATTTACAGCTGGGATAGGATACGTAACAATTATGTTTAATATTTTGTTTCAAGATGATCCAACTCCACCTGCCAGTTTCCCACTAGCTTTCTTTTGGAAGGAAGTTATTTGATGCGGAGATTGGGGTGTGGGAGAGCTACTTGGCTTATGTTTGTTAAAGACTCTGGGTTAACTCGAACTCAGACTACAGTTTGCATGGTTCTTGTGCTCCGTTTGTCTGACCCTCTCTTTCTGCCAATTCGCTGGGTCTGATTTCAAAAGCCTTTTTCTTTTATGCCAATTATTGTTGATTATCTTGGCAAATTCCCACCTAATGCTCAGTTAAGGGCGAGTTCTCAATCTTTTTCCACTGGTGTCTCAACAGGTTTTCCATGGGGAATGTGATATGGGTAAACTTCCTTGGAAAGGAGTGCCTCAGTAATCACTAAGCTCCCTTGGTTGGGCCCTAAATAGACTTTCCTTATAGCAAAATCCACTTTGTAGCCAGTATTTTTGTGGTGAATCTTTACTGTGCTGCCAGGCCTTATCTCATGTGGGCCAGCCTGTCTTTGGCATCTGTAGTTTGCAAATTGGTAATTGGAAGAATACAATGACGATTTTTCCCTCCCTCCCTCCCTCCTTCCCTCCCTCCCTCCTTCCCTCCCTCCCTTCCTTCCCTCTTTGTTTGTTTGTTTGTTTGTTTGTTTGTAAGCTGCATGTATTGAACTCTTACTCTGTGCCAGGCACTGTGATAGTGCTTTAGACAGAAGATTCATTCGGTTCATACAACCCATTTTATAGATGGAGATGGATGCTTAGAGGGGTTAAATAACTTGCTCAACTTATAGCTAGTAAGTGTAGGAACCAGGATATGAACTAGATCTAATTTCAAAACCTGAATCTTCGAAGACAGTTCTTCCTGTTACACTATGGGATTTAAAACTACATCAGTGAGGCTGGCCTTCCCAACACTTTAGGAGGCCAAGGCAGGCAGATAGTGAGGTCAGGAGATCAAGACCATCCTGGCTAACGCAGTGAAACCCTGTCTCTACTAAAAATACAAAAAATTAGCCGAGCGTGGTGGCACGTGCCTGTAGTCCCAGCTACTTGGGAGGCTGTGCCTATAGTCTGAGCTACTTGGGAGGCTGAGGCAGGAAAATCACTTGAACCTAGGATGTGGAGATTGCGGTAAGCAGAGATCGCACCACTACACTCCAGCCTGGGTGACAGAGCAAGACTCCATCTCAGAAAACAAACAAACAAACAAAAAACAACAACAAAGTAAATCAACAAAAGAGAATCAATCCAATTCATTTATCTTTTCCTAAAGATTTTAGTTTTCCTTGAAAATTTCTACCAACCGTGACACTTATTTGAAATCTAAAAGTTGGGTTGTCTGCAGTATCCTTTCTCTATTCCCAGAGTCAGAACTTTGATTAACATAAAGAAATCTTCAATTTCTAAGCTGCTGATTTAAAAATATATATATATATATATGTATGTATGTATGTATTGTCTTGAACATAATGAGGTCCTAAACCAGAAACCAGTTGTACTGTACATCTGCAATAAACTAACTAGCTACTAAATGGCAAGCTATGGGGAACATGCACTAATTAAAGACAGACTGTCTAATTCTTCTGTGATTGCTACAAAGTAATTGTGATAGTCTCAATGGACATGACAGATGCTCACTAAATTGTTGATAGGTTAGTTCCGGTTCAAAATAGTGGGCGAAGATGAGAGTGTGATTTATCTTATCGTAAATGTTGTCCCTAACAGAAGGTCAGACGATGAATTCCCAATGAGAAGTTGAACTCAGTTGGCCCCTTTCTATGTGTGCTTGATGAGGTGTTTCTGATGGGGCTTTTGCTGGTCAAGCTTGAAAGATCATCTTTTCAGAAAGGTCAAATTCCCCATTATCCAGGAATAGGGAAATAAGGCTACAAACTGCTAGGGCTTCTGCTGCTGTCTTTCTTCCTTTCTCATTTCTTATACGTAAGAAAGAAATATCGAAAAGTCACAGATGACAGCTGAGATGTCCTCATGGAAATAAGACTTTGTTATATTTCCCCTCTGCTGCCTGCTATGATTACATAAAGAAAAGGTGACCAGAATCACTGTAGAACAAATAGAATTCAATTGCTTCTTTTCCTGCCCTCAGCCTCCTAGGGCTTATAGTGTGGTGCCTGAGAGCTCAGATTCTGGAGGTGAACAGCTTTGGGCTTAAATCCTGGCTCCTTTACCTTTTGACTTGATTTTGGGCAAGTCACACAATCTCCCCTAAACTCATCATTTCCCATCTGAAGTGGGGATGAAAATAGCACCAATCTAATATGGTTACCATGAAGATTAAAAGGATTAATGTTTGTAAAAAAAAAAAAAATTAGCAGTGTACCTGGCATATAGTAAATATCAAATTGATGATAGCTATTTAAAAAAATTATTATTATTGCAGAAAGATCCTAGTTCATTAGTTGCATATACTGATAGAAGTGAGGATGGAACTTCATAAGGGAGTGGAAAGAGAATACTAGCACTCCCTGATACCAATTGTAGGTAAATCACTTAACTGTGTGCAAAGGAGCACACTGCAGTTCTGTGCTGTGAGAGAAGACTGAATCACTTCCATTTCCATTGGTAAATGCTGAGGGCAACAACAGGGTGCAGGGCAATAAATGCTGCCTCTCTACTTGGAAATGACTAATCTCCTTTCTCTAAAGTAAAGTGATGTTGAAGTGGGTAAGAAGAGAGAAGATGAAGGTAGCCAAAGTGAGAAGTGGGATGGAAGGGAAAGGGAAGTTTCTAAGATCAGTCCCAAATCTTCCTTCTTGAGCTGTGACCAGAACATCATCCAATATCCAATGTCTTCTATCAGCCTGAGTTATCAAGCACAGGAGAGAGCTCCGAATTAAACTGTGTGGCATACGAGTGCCTAATTCCCAGTCTTCTAACCAGTAAGGACAAGGTTTCCTAGCCAAGTTTATCCTGAGGGCAAAGGCCTGGGTGGTGTTTTTTGAGGGATGATATATTCTTTTAAAAAAAGTATTTAGGAAGCTGCACTACTATTTATAGACCCATGTGAGAAGGGAAATTGCATTTAAAACTCACCTTGGGGTGAAGGGAAATGCCTTTGAACGCTGCAACTCAGCAGGTGTCACCTATTCCCCTCACCATTGATGGGTGAGCAGACAAGCTGAGAGCAATTGCATCTCAGCATACAGTCTTGATACACTTGTATTCAGTAATGTAGGCAGTTTGAGGTTTGCCCTTCTGTGTTCTCTAGGTGTTTGCTTTCTACTCTGCACATGTTTTAGGATGAACTATAGTTACCTTTCAAATTAGCATTTTAAAGATATTCTGATTTTGTTTAAAACAAATCACAACCTGAAGTATTGGACTATGGCTGTAGATAATTCTTCAGATTGTGTTAGTACTCCTGGACCAGTTATTGTAAACTCACGGCCTTTTCAGCATGCAGTCATTGGGCTTTCGTCTTCTTCAATGTGACTCTATCAAATCCCTTGCAGCTCTCATACTAGCATCAGTTTGGTCTACTTCCTCTAACGCAAGCCAAGCAAATTCTCCAAATACCAAATATAAGATGGAGATTCAAAGGTCATTGTTCTCTTCCATGCCATTCCACTCCACCCCCACCCCCAGCCAGTGGGGTAAGGGTTCAGATTCCTGCTTAAAACAACAGGTCAGTGGGCACTGCCAAATCATCCTCAATGCTGTTTCAACTGCTAAGTTTTCTGTATCATAAAATCAATGTTTATCCTGTATTTGCAACCCCTGAGCTGCGTTCTCTTGCCCTGATTCTCTTGCTCTCCCCTGCCAGTGAATTTGCATCATTTCTGTGTGTGCCTTGTTTGACTGCCCTGACTCCAGTTCTGCTGAGACTGTCTGTGGGTGGTTTCCCTGAGCAGGGATGACAAGTGCAAAGGTCAGAAGCTTCCATGATTCATTTCCTCTTTGCTGCACGCAGTGGATGGTTTTCTGGGTGAGTCACTCAGATGCCAAACACAGGAGGGATTTTCTTCACATAGAGGCCCTGAGGCTCTGCTATGCCCTGAATTGGAGGAGGAACTGAGTTCTTAATATTTCCGTAAAAATTATGTGTTTTTTCCAATGATTTTGTAAGCCCATTTGTATTCCGTTTCTTTGCATCCGATGACTCTGATTTGCGAATGCTGCCTGCCCCTTGGAGAACATTTTGGTATCTTGTGGAGCTTCACTGCGTTGTGACTCAAGAGTAATTGGACTCTTTGAAATATACTCCAAAAGGCTGGGTGCAGTGGCTCACACCTATAATCCCAGCGTTTTGGGAGGCCAGGCGGGGATTGCTTGAAGCCAGGAGTTTGAGACCAGCCTAGGCAACATAGTAAGACTCTGTCTCTCTCTAAAACAAAAAATTATGTGTGTATGTATGTTTGTGTGTGTATACCTCAAGCATATTCCTGTATTAAAACATTTCCTGGTATGTTATCTATACAGGAGTATTAACGGCAGTCTACCTGTGGCTCCTCAAAAATTCACCCTCCTAGCCAGACATAGTGGTTCATGCCTGTAATCCCAGCACTTTGTGAAGCCGAAGTGGGTGGATCACTTGAGGTCAGGAGTTCGAGACCAGCATGGCCAGAATGGTGAAACCCCATCTCTACTAGAAATATAAAAATTAGCCAGGCGTGATGGTGGGCACCTGTAATCCCAGCTACTCGGGAGGCTGAGGCAGGAGAATCTCTTGAACCCGGGAGGCAGAGGTTGCAGTGAATTGACATCGTGCCACTGTACTCCAGCCTGGGCGACAGAGTGAGATTCTGTCTCAAAAAAAAAAAAAAAAAAAAAAAAAAAAAAAAAACTACCCTCTTCTTCTTCCAGAATAAAAATCTATGGGAGGAATAAGAACATCAACTGAGGATGATAATGTTGCAATACCTAGGGCTGAAATCTATAGCAAAGTATTATTTTCTCAATGAAGAGGGGTTATTATTTTCTTTTTTTAAACCTTTAAAAAATTATGAAATAAAATATACAAACAGAAGGTCTAAATGTATAGTACAATGAATAATTACAAAGTGAATACCCTCCATCAAGTAATGGAACATGGCCAGCCCAGACGTCACTCCTTTGTTTACCTTCTAGACTGTACCTCCTTCCTCCTGTCTTGAGGTATCCACTACCCTGATTTTTGTGGTAGTCATTTCCTTGCTTTTTTTTTTTCCACCTATGTATGCAAGGTTGTTATTTTCTAAAGCAGTATCACTTCCATCTTCTGCCGGTGGCACTATGTAATTCACTTGTATTAAGTAGCGACCACAGGATGACTTTGGGCTAGAGTAGTATGTATCTATTCTCTCCCCACCCTAAAATTCCACAAAAATGCTTATCCATGTCTACTGTGTTATAAACTAATAATACTCCTGCTAAGACACATGTTTAAAGTAATGACAGTGAAGAGGTAAAATAAGCATGAAACTTTCAGTGGTCTCTCTCCTGTGCTCTGGGATTCCTGAGCTGCAAATAGAGTTAAATGATCTGTGATGGGAATATAGGAATCCTCCCTGCCAAACCCCCACCACCTTTTACTATCTCCTCTCTCTGATTTCCCTGGGAAATATCCCAGCAAGTTGTAAAATCTGCAGAACTTGGGCATGAAAAGGATCTATTTACAGGTCCTGAACTTTCCCCTCTTGGTTTCTTACTTGGAAAACATACAGGCTGTTTCAGCATATTTCTTCATCAGGGCAACTCACCCCAAAGATTCTTTGATCCTCTTTAGTCTGACATGTTCTCTGCTGAGCTAGGAAAAGTAGCTGAGTGGAAATAGGACTTAAAACGTAATTCTTAACCATTTTTACTTCCTTGCTTTGCTTCACTTCCTTGATTGGCTTAGGCAGGTTTGTGGAGGAAGGGAAGGAAATTAATGTTTATTACACCCCTATGTTGTGCCAGGCACTTTTGAGACCATTATCTTATTAAATACAACACCAGGAGATACTTATTTTTTTTGTTGGCTCCATTTTGTAATGGAGGCCACTGCATTTCAGAGCACTTAAGTAACTAAACATGATCATGTAGTTAGAAATGGCCATAATGAGGAACTAAACGGTCTAACTCCAAAGCCAAGTTCTCTTTCTTCTCTTTCAAGCTTTCTCTTATTTCATTTGCCTGATGACCTTGGAGTGCCCTTGGCAACCACCTTTTTAAAAGAGGGTTTATTTTTGTTAGGCAGAATGAAAAGTTATTGGGTTTATTAGCAGTAATGGGTTCAAGGTCTCAGAGTTTTCTTCTTCTTCTTTTTTTTTTTTTCTTGAGAGAGAGTCTTGTTTTGTCACCCAGGTTGGAGTTCAGTAGCGCAATCACAGCTCACTATAGCTTCAACCTCTCGACTCAAGTGATCCTCATACTTCAGCCTCCTGAGTAACTGGGATTATGCCCAGCTAATGTTTTTATAATTTTTAGTAGTGACGAGGTCTCGCTATGTGCCCAAGCTGGCCTGAAGTAATTGTCCCACCTTAGTCTCCCAAAGTGCTGAGATTACAGGTGTGAACCACCATGCTGGCGTCAGTTTTCTTCTTAAGAGCACTGGGTTAGGGCTGGGTGTGGTGGCTCACACCTTTAATCCCAACATTTTGGGAGGCCGAGGTGGGCGGATCATTTGAGGTCAGGAGTTCAAGTCCAGCCTGGCCAACATGGTGAAACACTGTCTCTACTAAAAATACAAAAATCAGCTGGGCCTGGTGTTGCACACCTGTAATCCCAGCTACTCGGGTGGCTGAGACAGAAGAATCACTTAAACCTGGACAGTGGAGGTTGCAGTGAGCTGAGATCATGCCACTGCACTTCAGCCTGGGCAACAGGAAAAAAAAAAAAAAAAAAAAAAAAAGCACTGGCTTAGGCTTTGGAGCCACCAGGATGAAAGGCTTCAGGTTATGGTAGTTTCATAAGGGATGGAGGAGGACCATCAATCTTTGAAGCTCATGTCTGATCCAAGGCCACTTTCTGTGTTTCCTTACATCACGGATCTGGCTGCCTCTGTGATCTGGTGTCCATAGTCTGTAGGAGACATTACAAGCTTAGTGTAAGAAAACCTAATTAGAAAACAAAGACAACATGGAGGGGATTACCCTGGAAACATCCACTGTGCTATAATGCTATTCACTGTGGAGGACAATTTGGTGAAATGCCTACCCCTCTTGCATCTTATCCAAGGAATGTTACTAAAGCAGCACAAGGACTCTGTTTTGTGTTGGTCTTTTGTGTAAGGCAGCTCCCCAGTGTGGTTCCTGTAGCCAGCATTTCCCCAGAAGAGAGCATGTTAAATGCTTACGGGAAACAGTTCGGTCAGTTGAGGAGCAGGTGTCGGGAAAACAAATGAGGCAGGAATTTAATTTTGGAGTATGTCTGGAGGTGGTATTTACAGAGTACATAGAAGTTATTTTTGGAGGTGCTTATGAATTGTTTAAGTCCATGTCCTTAACTTTAGGAGGAAGTAACATCTGTGTCACGCTAAATGTGGGACTTGAACGAGGCTCATAGCCCGTGGCAGAGGCCAGGACCTTGGGCCAGCAGTTTTTGCTCACCATGTGAGGTTCAGTGTCAGTGTTAAAGGGCATGTTTTCAGAGGGGAAGGTTGGAGAGGGAGTAGAGTAGTGGTAGCAGCTCCTACTTCAACCATGTCCAGGATTATGCCCTTGTAATCTGTGAGACATGAGGAACAATTTTTCATCTTCTCCCCAACGCAGGCACTACTCCACAACTCCACTGCAGTGATCATATTGTTGTTATCCTCTTATGGTATACTTCTCTCTTGTGTACCATCTATGGCCATTCATTTGTTCATTCTTGATTCATTTGTTTAATCAAAAAATAGTTTTTGATCTCTTAGTAAATGCTAGGCAGTGTCTTAGACCCTGGTGATGCATGACAACACAGATGAACATCATAATTTGTTTCATTTTAAACAGTTTTCCTTTTTTTCCATGAATTTTAAAAACTCAATTATGTAATTGCAAGTAGTATAAAAAGAAGTTGCTTATTTTTCATTGATAGGAATAATTTTAAAAACGCCATATGAAAAACTCAATGGTAGGGAAATGATGGGGATTTTACTAGGAGATGGAGCAGGAACCTGACAAGAATGAAGCCACATGTGTCATTTTCCCTGCTCTTGTCATTGCTGTTTCTACATCGGCAGCAAAAATTTGGGTTATGTCTTCATGGATATTAGTCTCTTCTCCAAGTCATTGTAGAAGCATCATTGATCTGTTTTGTCACTTTGTGTAAGTTACCAAATTTTTCCATGTATCTTAAATAGTTTAGTATCATACAATGTTAGAACTGGAAAGGCCTTCCAATGTTTATCTATGAGGAAATTGAGTTTCAGATGGAGATGTGATTTATTTAATGTTAGTGGCTAGTTAGTAGCAGAGCTAGTTCTGCTCTTCTTCCTCCAAAATGGAGTTCCTGAGTTATTTGTTTTCCTAAGATCTATTGCATGATTGACCAGACTATGCTATGCTGCAAGCTCCTCTCTGTATCTAACACATATATTTACTTAATGACTATGGTGACAATATAGTAATATATATTTAAAGCCTACTGTAAGTAAGTGATGAGCTGAGGGCTTTACACACATGATGTTATTAATCTTCACCCTAATACTTTAAGAGGAATGTTTTATTGTTTTCATTTTATAGATGAGAAAACAGAGAGACTAAGTCAACGATTCCTTAACTAGCTTTAAAAAGTTAGATTATTCAAGGCCAGGTGCAGTGGCTCGTGCCTGTAATCCAAACACTGGGAGGCCCAGGTGGGAGGATCACTTGAAACCAGGAGTTCAAGACCAGCCCGGACAATAAAGTGAGACCTATCTCTACCAAAAAAGAAAAGACATTAGCCAAGCATGGTGGTGCACACCTGTGGTCCCAGCCACTCTGGAGGCTGAGATGGGAGGTTCATTTGAACTCAGGAGTTCAAGGCTACAGTGAGTCACAATTGCACCATTGTACTCCAGCCTGGGTGGTAGAATAAGACCTTATCTCTTAAAAAATTAGATTAGCTTGAAGAACAAAATAATGATAGCATTGAATTAAAACTCAGAATAAAATAAATATCCACGAGTCCATACTGATATTGATAAGTAATTGAAAAAATAAAGTTGAAGAGAAGGCATAACTTTTCCTTACAGAACACTTCCTTGATAATTCTAACTAATAAAGGTAGAAGGAAGGAAATAGAAACTCACCATTAGAATATCCCATTAATAATTGTTGCAGACATCAATGTGTGGAAGTTTGAGGAGAAACATAATATTTACTCTCGCAGAGTATCTTCCTCAAGTTTATTAATCACAAATGGAGAAATACTAACTTGACAGCAGAAAGCCCCAGCAGACACCACCTTAATTGAGTGATCCAGGTTAACCTCACCAGTAATGAGATATAATGACATCTTATACCCCCAGAACGATGCACTGAGAAGGGCACTTCACTTCGGTGGAAGTCTTGCTAAAAATGTAAAACATCAATCTCATCTTGAGAAAACATCAGACAAACACGAATTGAGCAACATTCTATAAAATATTTACCACTCATCTTCAAAAGTGTCTAGATCATGAAAATCAAGGAAAGACTAAAGAACTGTCATAATTTGGAGGAGACTAAGGGGACGTGATGACAAAATGTAATGTGGAATCCTGTAAAAGAACAAAGATTTTAGTGGAAAAACCAGTGAAAATTGAATAAGTATCATTCCATGTAGGTATAGCATTGTGCCAATGTTAATTTCTTATCTTTGATGATTGTGTTATGGCTATGCAAGTTGCTAACTTGAAAAGAAGCTAGGTAAAGGACATATGGAAACTGTACTGTTTTTGCAACAAATTTTTCTTTTCTTTTTTTCCTCTTTTTTTTTTTTTTT
>NW_012102310.1:698781-701074 GCF_000951045.1 Mandrillus leucophaeus | reverse complement strand
AGATTCAGAGAAAGCTTTTGGCTCTGCATAACAAAGCAGCAGGAATTGAGGACTGTCACCTGGCATCTCAAAGGCAACTGGGAATGAGTAGAGCGGTGTGGAAGCTGGGTGTAGCCTATGCTGACTCAAGGCAGGCAATCTCCACATTTCCCCAAATTTGTCAGAGAAAGGAGAACCTCAAAAGGGATGGAGTGGATGGACACTTTGTCACATAGGAAAGTGAAGAATTACAACATAATGCAGTGGAGTCATGTGCTGCTTGGGATGGGATCACAGATGAGAATCTGCCTAACTTTGATGAGGTGGGGGTTGGAGGTGTGAAAACTTCACAGAAGACATCGTGTCTGAAGTTTATACAAAATTATGAATAGGAGTTCATCAGATGTCTAAGGAGAAAAGAGCTTTCTAGAAAAAGGGCTCATACAGTAGTGAGTAACCCCTTCCCCACTCCATCCCTCCCCATTTGAGTTTTTTCTTGGGTAAGAGATTGTATCTGTATAGGGCTCTGCCAAAGTACAAATAAGTTCCCTGGGAGGGTATTAAGATTTTGTAGCAGCAGTTTCAGAGGAATATACTGGGCGAGTTTTATCAAAGGAAGAGAAGAAAACCAGAGCACTTAGCTCTGGGAGGTCAAACCCCAACCCAGCCCTACTGCTACCCCATCTGGGGCTGAAATGGTGTTCCTGGGTAGCCAGAGGGCTCCAGAAGGAAGGAAAGTGGCGCTTGAGGAAGGAAGTGGTGGGTAGGGGGAGGAGAAACAGGACCCAAAACAGACTCTGGAAACAAACATTACCTCTCCAGCCAGGCTGGCTTTGACAAAATGGATTTTCTCTTGTTTAGATGGGAGATGACCAATAATTTGACCATTTCCAATCATTACCATATTTGAAATGAGCAACATGCAAAACAAAAAAATGTAATAGTGACAATATGATGTGTTGTATTTACTAAGAGCTCTTCGTGTACTTTATATGCAATTTTTCCTTTAAACCTTCCCACCAGCTGGTGAAATAGGTATGATCTTTAACATCTTCATTTTGCAGAGGAAGGAATAGAAAAGGGGTGAAGTCACTTGTTCATGGCCATTGAGCCAATAGGGGCAGGTCCTGGATCTCAGTCCAGGCTCTTGACCACTAGCTGTGCTGCTTCTCTGCTGCTGGCAAATTCAAGCCTGAAATTTGGGCGTAATCTTATCTTCTGTGAGTTTGCCTTCCTGGTGTTTTGGGCAAAACAATTCTCGTGTTAGACTGTCCTGCACAGTAGTGCCACGGGTCCTGCTCACTAACTGCCAGGCACTCCCCAGCCACTGTGACCAGCTAAGATGTCCACACATGCCCATTTCCCCAGGGTCTTCTGGGACTACACCACTGGCTAAGAATGATGCTAGGCTCATTAAGGAGAACTGGAGCAGATAAAATCTACAAATCTGACCATCGGCAAGAGCTTGGGATCACCTGCTAATTCTGGGCAAGTTTTTCAAGTTCTCCAAGCCTACAGCAGGATAGTGAAATTGGTTCTCCAGATTCCAATTCCAGGATTTTGGTGAGAAGCCAACAGATTCCTCTTACTTTGAGAATGCTTCAAAATAATTGAAGTAGAATGTTGTGCCAGACACAAGGAAGAGTAAGAAAGAGCTCCCGCCCAGAAGGAACTCACAGTATAGCAAAGCAAGTGGGGTCCTCAACTGACCCTCATATGCGATGACGTGATGTAGAGCTTTGCTCTTCTCAAAGTGTGGCGCCAAGGCTAAGAACATCGGCATCAGTGGATGTTAAAAATATAGAATCTCAGGCTCCATCCCAGGCCTACTGAATCAGAATCTGTCTCTTAACAAGATCCCCAGGTGGCTTGGATGCACTTTTTTTTTTGAGATAGGGTCTTGCTTTGTTGCCCAGGCTGGAGTGCAAGTGGCATGATGATGGTTCAATGCAGCCATGACCTGCAGGGGTCAAGCAATCCTCCCACCTCAGCCTCCCTAGTAGCTGGGATGATAGGTGCTCATCACCACGCCCAGCTAATCATTGTATTTTTTTATAGAGACGGGATTTCGCCATGTTGCCCAGGCTGGTCTTGAACTCTTGGGCTCAAGTGATCCAGCTGGCTCGGCCTCCCAGAGTGCTGGGATTCCAGGTTTGGGCCATTGTGCCCGGCCTGTATGCACATTTAAATATAAAGATCTCTGGTTATAGAGCACATAGGAGAAAATAACTAAGTTTGTTGCAGTGATCAGAGAAATCTTCCAGAGAAGAGAACACTAGACCTTGAAAAAACAAGTAGGCTTTTTTTTTTTTTT
>NW_012102310.1:691268-693776 GCF_000951045.1 Mandrillus leucophaeus | reverse complement strand
GGGTGGGGACCCAGCCAAACATATCAGATGGGGTCTTGTCATGTGCAATTTTTCTTTAAGTGTAAACGTATTTCAAATTTGAAAGTTAAAAAAATAGATTGCCAGGCCCCATCTAAGACTTACTAAATCAGATTATTGCCAGTTCTTATGACCCATAACTCTGTACTAGGTGACCCCTGTGTCTGAGTTTGCATATGAAGGAAGCTGTAGGACCAGGATTTGAACCTAGGTCTGCCTGACTCTAAAGCTCTTCACCAGAGCAGGCTGTCTAATAGAGACTTGAAGTTAAGAGGAAATCCAGATTAAAAATATCAACAATATTTGAGATAAAAACACTCAGTGAGAATTGTTGTATTTTTATATCTTGTACTTTTAAATATACATTTGGTGATTAAATTGAACTAAAGACTAAATCCTTCTTCCTGATCATAAGTCCCAAGTCATCTTCATTTATTTTAAATAGGCAACATAATTATCTCAACCAAATAGGCTATTTCCGAGTTATAATACCAAAACTTGCTCCATTGTTGGTAGAGAAGAACTCAAAACTATAATTGCAAATGTGACTGTTGTAAAGTATGGTTAAATCATAAGAATTTAATGATATATGCATTTTGGACTAAGTAAAAAGAGCAAAATCAAATTCTAAAGATAATTATCCAAGCGTGATAAAAAGTCAAGGCCTGTTTAATCTGTTTTCTCTCTCATTTGGCCCAGGTCATCTCTCAGATGGCCTCAGACCCTGGCAAGTAGAAGTTCTGAGCAGGCTGGAATTACCCACACTTGGGGAGATTGGTTGCCAAAGAGGTGTGGCTAGGAGGGTGACGAAAAGGGCTCTGTGCCCAAGACTTCGTCCTTCTTGCTAACTTTTGTGCCAGGCACCCTATTAGTGCCTAGAGATGTAAAGATGAATATGGCACAATCCCTGCCTTCAAGTCACTCCTGGCTTAGTTGGGGTGAGAGAACTGGGAAGAGTCAAAACCGGGGAATGGAAAAAGAAAGGCAAAAAGAAGGGAAAAATTGCTATTGGAACAAAAACTGATTCTCACCATTTCACATACTAGGAGACTGACATGAGTTATCCAGGTGTGATGGCTCTTTGACTTAAAAATTAAATTTGAACTACTTATTTTTGAGTAGTGGGCCTCCCTCCTCTGTGGCTGGACCTGTGGTCTAGAAGGAGAGAAGAAGATTCAGAGAAAGCTTTTGGCTCTGCATAACAAAGCAGCAGGAATTGAGGACTGTCACCTGGCATCTCAAAGGCAACTGGGAATGAGTAGAGCGGTGTGGAAGCTGGGTGTAGCCTATGCTGACTCAAGGCAGGCAATCTCCACATTTCCCCAAATTTGTCAGAGAAAGGAGAACCTCAAAAGGGATGGAGTGGATGGACACTTTGTCACATAGGAAAGTGAAGAATTACAACATAATGCAGTGGAGTCATGTGCTGCTTGGGATGGGATCACAGATGAGAATCTGCCTAACTTTGATGAGGTGGGGGTTGGAGGTGTGAAAACTTCACAGAAGACATTGTGTCTGAAGTTTATACAAAATTATGAATAGGAGTTCATCAGATGTCTAAGGAGAAAAGAGCTTTCTAGAAAAAGGGCTCATACAGTAGTGAGTAACCCCTTCCCCACTCCATCCCTCCCCATTTGAGTTTTTTCTTGGGTAAGAGATTGTATCTGTATAGGGCTCTGCCAAAGTACAAATAAGTTCCCTGGGAGGGTATTAAGATTTTGTAGCAGCAGTTTCAGAGGAATATACTGGGCGAGTTTTATCAAAGGAAGAGAAGAAAACCAGAGCACTTAGCTCTGGGAGGTCAAACCCCAACCCAGCCCTACTGCTACCCCATCTGGGGCTGAAATGGTGTTCCTGGGTAGCCAGAGGGCTCCAGAAGGAAGGAAAGTGGCGCTTGAGGAAGGAAGTGGTGGGTAGGGGGAGGAGAAACAGGACCCAAAACAGACTCTGGAAACAAACATTACCTCTCCAGCCAGGCTGGCTTTGACAAAATGGATTTTCTCTTGTTTAGATGGGAGATGACCAATAATTTGACCATTTCCAATCATTACCATATTTGAAATGAGCAACATGCAAAACAAAAAAATGTAATAGTGACAATATGATGTGTTGTATTTACTAAGAGCTCTTCGTGTACTTTATATGCAATTTTTCCTTTAAACCTTCCCACCAGCTGGTGAAATAGGTATGATCTTTAACATCTTCATTTTGCAGAGGAAGGAACAGAAAAGGGGTGAAGTCACTTGTTCATGGCCATTGAGCCAATAGGGGCAGGTCCTGGATCTCAGTCCAGGCTCTTGACCACTAGCTGTGCTGCTTCTCTGCTGCTGGCAAATTCAAGCCTGAAATTTGGGCGTAATCTTATCTTCTGTGAGTTTGCCTTCCTGGTGTTTTGGGCAAAACAATTCTCGTGTTAGACTGTCCTGCACAGTAGTGCCACGGGTCCTGCTCACTAACTGCCAGGCACTCCCCAGCCACTGTGACCAGCTA
>NW_012102310.1:685729-690368 GCF_000951045.1 Mandrillus leucophaeus | reverse complement strand
GGCCTCCCAAAGTGCTAGGATTACAGGTGTGAGCCACCGCGCCCGCCCACGAGTAGGCATTTTTAGTAGGCAGAGAGAGAAGAGAATAGAGCCTACTAGTTAGGATCATACAGTTTTTCCCCTTGGAATTATTTATTGGTTTGAGACACCAAAAGGGATAAAGATTTACGTGTAATCAGGGAAACAAGAGTCTTTGGGTACTCACATTAGTGTCTGATAATAATATGAATTCAGTTTGACAAATATTGTTAAGCAACAGTTATTCATTATCACTCAACACATGGATGTTCCAGGTATGTGGCTGAGCAATGAACACAACAGATGTATCCTTTCCCTGAGTACTGAGTCCAGGTTGGAATCCCGGGAAAACCATGTCTCAACTGTGTAAACATGGGACGTTATTTAGCCTCTCCTTTTCTTAGTTTCCACAGCAGTAAAGGGGAATCATAATGGCACCCACCTCATTGGATTTATGTGAGGATTACATGAACAATACACTTACAGCATGAAAAATAGTAATAGAAGCATACAGAAGTTTATTAAGCACTTTCTATAATAAGGAATAGTGTGCTCAGAGTAACTCAAATTTTTGAAATAGGTTAAACATTTCTGAAGAACTTTTGAGATTCCCTGGATTACCAGATCTTCTTATATCACTTCATTGTAAATGAAGATTGGTTGAGGTCTTACGTTTCCTGACACCTAACGGCAAAGAACATTAACAAGAGGCTACATAATGTTCATGATGATGTGTACTCATGAGCCCGTCCAAAACTTTCCTCTTTAGCTGTTTCATCCTGGCTTGTTCCTTGCTAATTGTGTGACCGTGAGCCAGTCATTTAACTCCCCAGCCTTCGGTTTCCTCGTCTATATAATGGGGATAATCAGTGAACCTGCATGTAG
This sequence comes from Mandrillus leucophaeus, assembly GCF_000951045.1. Taxonomy (NCBI): domain Eukaryota; kingdom Metazoa; phylum Chordata; class Mammalia; order Primates; family Cercopithecidae; genus Mandrillus; species Mandrillus leucophaeus. Next base: position 689,465 of record NW_012102310.1, on the reverse strand, counting down.
GGCTGTTGTCAGGATTAAGTTAATTTCTGTAAGTAAAGTGGTTAGAGTAGTGCCTGATCCACATTAAGCAGTTGATAAATCTTAGCTAACATTGTCATCATCATTCTTATTTTGATTATTTCCCTTAGTTAAAGAGCTACCTGGAAGTTAAGCACAATATAGGGAGGGTATTACTCACATGTCAAGTCAAGGCTAGCTCTCACAGTAGAGTGTCCTTTATGCTCAATTCCTTGGCTGTCCTGCCTCTTCTGTCTTGATAGAAACTTGATTTGGTTGATTTTTAGGCCACATAGAGCGTTGTTAGTCCATACCTGTCATGTGAACATACAGAAAAATGGGATCTGCATCCTCAAAATAAAAATGAGATCTGCATCCTCTTTCTGTTAAAAATGGCCATTCTCTTGCCACCATCACCCCCAAAACTTTGTCAGACACACTCTGTCTGCAACTTGAGTTTGAACATTCTTTATCAAGTTTATGTCATTAGCAATGATGATTTCTTTAAAAGGGGTAGATGAACTAAGTGCATTTATAGAGATGTGCACTTAGTCTTTCAAATATGACAGCTGCTCTGAAACTTCCAACCAGCCAAATCTCAGATCTTCTATCCTGCTGGGCTGGATATTTCATTGTTTTACCTTTTGCACTCCCTTTTCATTACTACACAATGTACTATTTCACAATGAGGTGAACATAGAACACCTGTTGTGAGTCTTTGAGGATTTTGTTCAGTGTTTTCTTGTAAAGTCAAACCAGAAACCCCCACTGGCAAAACTAGCTGTGTCTCATATTGAAACACAAACTATAAAGTGTCAGGGAAAGAAAAAGTGACTTAGCCAATGAAAACAGTGCACTGGGGGCCAGAATCTGTTTTCAAGATTTATGAGCTGAAAGTAAGTCGCACTTTAATGAATATTAAAAGAAACCCATCTTATTCGTGAAAGACAGGCTATATTTTCTTATGAACGTGACCAAGGAATGCCTCTTTGCTGAAACTTGAGTTGTCTCCTTAAAATCATATGCATGTGAACACATTACAATCAATCTTCTGAGAACTAGAAAATATGTGATGGTTTGGCATTATAAAAATCTTTTTTTTTCCCTCTAAAGTGTGTCAGAATTTTATGTGGGGGGGATGTTACAAGTGAAGAACAGGGAAAGAAAGCAGTGTCTTATATTTCAACGTATTTTATCCTTGGTTAGAGGTATTTGTGACTTCAAAAACCAGGCCCAAATTTGGCATAGGGGGTCAGACATGGGCAATATCTGTCCCTGGTGGCCTCAGTTCTTTTTTTTTTTTTTTTTTTGGAGGTGGGACGGAGTCTCGCTCTGTCGCCCAGGCTGGAGTGCAGTGGCGCGATCTCGGCTCACTGCAAGCTCTGCCTCCCAGGTTCACACCATTCTCCTGCCTCAGCCTCCTGAGTAGCTGGAACTATAGGTGCCCGCCACCATGCCCGGCTAATTTTTTTTTTTTTCATTTTTAGTAGAGATGGAGTTTCACTGTGTTAGCCAGGATGGTCTCAATCTCCTGATCTCATGATCCTCCCGCCTCAGCCTCCCAAAGTGCTAGGATTACAGGGGTGAGCCACCATGCGCAGCCCTCAGTACTTTTTTCTATGCTCCAAATTCTCCTTCAATTTTGGCTGCCACAAAGTGTTCCACCCTCACTTCTCTACCACTCCCACCCCCAAATATCATCAGGAAAAGATTTGACTCTTAGTGTGAATATGATCTTTTTTTTTTTTAATCATTTTATCTTTAATAATCTTGCAATAATTTAAAATATGAGAAAAAAAGTTAAATGTGTTCCCTTTACAGGTGATGCCACCATGATTGTCTCGCACAAGCATGATCAATCACCATGATGAGACTGGATGCCAAAGAGTATGGCTGGCAAAAAAGGCATCAGGGCTCACAGATTGAAGAGTTTGGTTACGGAGTCTCTGAGAGGTAACAAGTGGCAGAAGAGACATCAGTTTAAGGGACCTTCAGAGGACAGGGTGCAGTTGCTGGGTCATGAGCACCTTGAAGCGTTTCTTGATGGTGATTCGGTGTCGGGAGTATTTGTCATCTGGGGAGAACTGAGCAGGAAGGGCTGAGCAGGTCTGTTGTCCCATTGGGTCAAATTTCTCCAGTGTATAGACCCAATCTCCCTGCTCACTGAGGTAATACTGGAGAAACATGATCACTCTTAAGCCAGAGGTTCCGATTGGGTCCGCAGCTCCGTCTGTCACCATCTGCCGAATATGATCTTTTAGAAGGGCATTTGCATTTAAAATTTTCTAAATGCAGAAGGAAAGGTTGGTGTATCTGGGGGCATCTGGGAGTATGTAAGGAATTAATAGTGTATTGTGGGAAAGGAGACACAGAGCCTCTTCTCCCAGGGGCACCTGTCACACTTTGTTGTCTGTGTCCCTGGAGATGGGCAGTGCAGTAGCCCTGGAGAAGGAGATGGCACCATTAGCTTCTCAGTGTTTCTGAAATCATACTAAAATACTAAGTAGGAACCTACCTGTGTGGCCTGGCTGTGTGTAGTGGACAGTTGGAGAAATAATCCTAGAAGTGAGGCAAGGCCAGCCTGACAAGGAAGTGAACTGAAATATCTGTTAGAAATACTTCCCTCAGGCAGGGAGGGAACCTGTGCAAGAATAGGGGGTGTGGCCAGCCGTGAGTGACAGACACTCATGGACTCTCACATTAGTGCCATATTCAAATTGAGCAGAACTAGAATGCAGGGGTCCCAGGCTTCCAGAGTTGTACTTCCAGAATATAGTCTGAATTTTCTAGAACTATTTAGAAGTTTTTCCTTTTGCTCATGAAGGGTGATGGCAGGGTATATCAGGCTATAGTCTCCAGGTAAGTGAGGGTGTCAGTCCTTTTCCAGGTTAAGGTATACTATACTAACTGGTACGACTGTTTGATCCCTAATTTGGGAAATGATACATGTAGTGATAAAGAAACAGGATTTGGAATCAGACTGAAGATAAATCCCTGTAAGACAAGAATAGCAGCCATCTTGTTTGTTGATAACCAAAACCTAGCTTCACTGGTTCCTGGAACAGTGAATACGCTCGAAAACTATTTTGAATGTTGAGGGAATGAATTGATGGGTATACTAATGAATGAACTAACCTGTTTGAAATTCCAGAGCTTCTATATTTGAGACCTATGACCTTGGGCAGGTTACCCAAGTTCTCTGAGTCTTAGTTTTCTTATTTGTAAAACTGGAAAAATAATACTCAGTTTACAGGGTTGCTGAGAGAAATAACATGATCTAACATATCCATAGCCCTTAGCACAATGCCTTAATAAAGACAAGCTGTCATAACAGTGATAGTAGCAGTATTAATATTCATCGCTGCCATACTCACAGAATTGTTGTTCAGTGGGGGAGGAGGTGGGTAAAATGTGGACATAGATCTTCATGGCAGCCAATGAGAGATGAACAGAGGAGAATTGTTGTGGAGTGAAGAGTCTGGACAGGGGTTGTTTTATGAGGTTTAGGTGAGAGATTGTACATGCCTTAACCTTGACAGAGAAGGTAGAAATGGCTGGGATGAGGCCTTAGCAAAACGGGGTCAATTTGAACCAGTTTCCTTTGGGAAATCACCAGTGTGTCTGGCTTCAAAGCTCAGGCCATTTCCACCACATCATACTACATACTCCTACCTATGTGAAGAAAAGAGGGGGATAAATAAAATGTAGGTCTCTCTCTCTCTCTCTCTCTCTCTCTCTC
>NW_012102310.1:677145-683514 GCF_000951045.1 Mandrillus leucophaeus | reverse complement strand
CCTTCCTGACACCAGGTCATGTACTGTAGGGACTCAGTAAGACTTGTTACTCAGGGCCAGGTGCGGTGGCTCATACCTGTAATCCCAGCACTTTGGGAGGCTGAGGCAAGTGAATCACCAGGTCAGGAGTTCGAGACCAGCCTGGCCAATATGGTGAAACCCTGACTACTAAAAATACAAAACTTAGCTGGGTGTGGTGGCGGGCATCTGTAGTCCCAGCTACTGGGAAGGCTGAGGCAGGAGAATCGCTTGAACCCGGGAGGCAGAGATTGCAGTGAGCCAAGATCGCATCACTGCACTCCAGCCTGGGTGACAGAGTGAGACTCCGTCTTAAAAAACAAAACAAAACAAAAAAACCCCCAAACATTTGTTACTCAGAAGAACCACCGAAAGGTTGTTGTTTTGGGGGACTGGCAGTGGTGTGGAGCATATTGGATGTGCTAAGTGCTTTTTAACCAACTTGGATCGAGGCCAGGGTTATTTTCCTATTCTAGGTCTGACCTCAAAGTGCTCCCTTTGGCATGTTGGATTCAATTATTAGGGTGGTTTCACATTTACCTTTCCCAGCAATAGTTTTCAGCCTTAGCATTCTGCTCACATTTCACATTTAACGAAGTCTCTCTTTAGCAATCTGCTCAGACCTCTTGCCTTTGTGAATAAAGTTTGATTTTCACAAAGGGCACTTTCTAGTCAAAATTCCATACTTGCTGCTTTCCCGGCTATGAAGTGCTGACCTGGGTGGAGGAGGCATTGCTTCCTTAGAAAAGGACAGAGCTTGAAGCTCTTCATTCATCTCAGGGCCCTTCTCTCCCACTTTGGAACAGTATCAGTCAGATGTACTTCATCAGAGAGACCCTGGGCCGGTTCCTAGGAACTTCCTGTCCGCCAGCTGCTACAGTGGGGTTGGCAGGTACCAGGTGTGGCCAGCAAACATACCTGCCTCAGAGGCCTGGGTCCTTTGAAGTACCGAAGGAATGTCACACTTCAAAGAAACCTCACTGCAGCTGTCACCTGGCTATCAGGGGAGGTCAGAGAGTTAATATGCAACCATGAAACTCCCACCTCCAGCCAACACCTGCAAAGCTGAAGCACATTTTTTTTTTTCTGGTGCACAGGATTTGAAAGCATTGTTCCTAATTTATCTCAGCATTGTTCCTAACTTATCTCAGCAAGAGCTCAGTGCCCTATGTCTTCAGATAAAGATCCATTGTACATATCTGTCCAACAAGAAAATAAGTAAATGAGCTGGAGTTTTCTTTTCTGAATAGGAATTATTTAGTAATGAAGTAAGTATTTGCAATTACTGTTTGCAGGAGTTTAATTATGGGACTAATTTGTAAAAAACATTAGCAAGACTTTGTACAAACGTAGCATCTTTTATCCGAGGATCACAATGTGTTGTATGCAAATGAATGAACTCTGCTGACGACTCTGCTTGGTATGCACTCAATTACTGTTTTAAATTTTCCTTGGGCATTCAGCACTCTAGGGCTGGGGTGGGAAGCCAACATTTATTTATAAATTGCAGCAAGATGGATGTAGATTAGATCTAAAAAAGGACTTCCTGGTTGTGATGTTGCTAAATGCTGGCCTGAATTACTGTGGCAGTTTTTAAAGACTTGCATGAACGAGACTTCCTGTCACTTTGATGGTAGTCTTTTTGTTAGAAAACCAAACCCATCATCTTCTTTCAGTAGAAGCAGCTAAGTTTTGAACTTCAACACAAATAGTAAGCCATTAAAGAAAAGAAAAAGAGGGTTGGAGCGAGTGACTACAAAAGCCCAAATTCTGGCAGACTCTGCTTTAAGGCTCTGGACTCTGCTAAAACCTGGACAGCAGGAAGGTATGCCTCAATTAACATCATAAAGGCCAAATTTTGCCTGGGGATAGCCTTTGTTACAGTTCCTAGCCTCAAAGAAATGCCTTCAGCTCCCTTTCCCTCCCACCCTTACTTATACACTCCAATAAAGATTTGCGTCTAAAAAATAAGATAGACAAATACCTGCATATATATTTTTAGAGTGGAATTTCATTACAGATTTCTGCCTAGTCTTGACAGATAAACCAGACCCAATGACCTAATATTCCTCCTGCGTTTGTTTTATTTAAGCTTCGTGTTTCTTCTACCTACTCCTCCTTCGGCAGAAACAGAAAAGATTTTAGAAAAGAACAGGTTCTTTGCAAAACTGCCTATGGCTACTCTGAGGGCAGACCCTCATTCACCCTCCCTCTCTGCTTCCTAATCTCTTTCCTGTCCCAGTACCTTATGGTTTATTGAACCCTCAAAACTTTCTGTAGCTTTGGTGCTAAATTTTGCAATCAGTTTTCTTCCACTCTTAGGGGTTAGTGCCCCTGGGCTCATATTGGGCTGCAGTAGAGCAAGTGGAAGGTCAGAGGAGCTGAAAAGAGGAGTTTCTGGAATTGGGCTGCTTAGTTCAAAATCTGGTTTATGAACCATGGGAACTTGAGCAGGTTTCTTCATCTCTCTACCTAGTTTCTTTAACTGTCAAATGGGGACAGTATTAATCCCTACCTTATAGAAAAGTCATGAGAGTTTAAATGAGATGATACGTGTACAATACATATTTCAGATAACATGTATGATTCATATTTCAGATAACACAATACAGATTTCTATTAATTAGACTCCAAAAACATAAGGATGCATATACTTGTATCTCATAGCATTTTTGAATGCTTTTCACATGCTTCTTAAGTATTGTACACGTATCATCTCATTTAACTCTCATGACTTTTCTATAAGGTAGGAATTAATACTGTCCCCATTTGACAGTTAAATAAACTAGGCAGAGAGATGAAGAAACCTGCCCAAGGTCCCATGGTTCATAAACCAGATTTTGAACTGAGCAGCCCAATTCCAGAAACTCTTGTTTTAATTAATTAGACTCTGAAAACATAAGGATGCTTATACTTATATTTCTTTCCTGGATCCAGAGCGTCTTCAATTATTATGGTGTTTCTCCAACTGTGGGTATACCCACAGTTGGGTATTATTAATGGTTCAAGAATTCAACTTAATTTGATATCAACTAGCCTATGAAAAAAGGAGAAATATCTGTGTACAAGGCAGGTATTAAGGATAGTACTGCCAGGCATGATAGCATGCGTCTATAGTCCCAGCTATTCAGGAGGCTGAAGTGAGAGGATCGCTTGAGTCCAGGAGTTCTGGGCTGTAGTGCGCGATGCCAGTTGAGTGTCTGCACTAAGTTCAGCGTCAGTGGGGTGACCTCCCAGAAGCAGGAGACCACCAGGTTGCCTAAAGAGGGGTGAACTGGCCCAGGTTGGAAACAGAGCACTGATCAGTATCGGCATCACACCTGTAAAGAGCGACTGCCCAGCAGCCTGGGCAACATACTGAAACCTGCCTCTTTTGAGTTCTCACCTTATAAAGTGTGCTTTCTTCTCATGTATCTATCCTAAGACAACAGAAAGTACAGTATGTAAACATTTTTTTAAAAAAAGAATAGTGCTGTTGTAGAAAACTTTTATTTATTTTATACCTGTATACTTATATATGATATATACATTTACTTAACATGCTTTACCTATGTATATTTACATATATACTTACATGAGGTACACTGAATCATGATGTAAAATATTATCTCAAGCACAGTCAAAAAAGTGCAAAAATGCAAGACATTTTTTCGTACAAATTGAACAGAGTTGCCTGCCACAACCCTGTGACTCCCCTGCGTCGTGGGTTATGTGCTGAACTCTTTCAAGATGATAATGGCCTTTTAGAAATATTATTAGGAAAGTCATAAATGGAGCAAGGAGGGAAGAAAGGAATAATTTAAATGACATATAGGGCAAGGCAAACAAAAACTATTAGGCATAGTATATAAATTGTAGAAGCTCATTTTTTACAAAGTATATACATGTAAAGGGTTAATATCTTTACTATATACAGAACACTTACAAGGCATATAAGCCATTAATTCATAAAAGGACAGTCGGCCACCTCTATCTGTGGATTCTGCATCTGTGGATTCAGCCAACTGTGAATCAAAGCATTTCAAAAAAAATAATAATTATCTCTGCACTGAAAATGTACACTTTTAGATCTTGTCATTATTCCCTAAATAATACAGTATAATAACCTTTTACATAGCATTTACATTTTATTAGATATTGTAAGTAATCTAGAGACTAGTTAAAGTATACAGGAGGCTGGGCGCGGTGGCTCATGCCTGTAATCCCAGCACTTTGGGAGGCCGAGGAGGGTGAATCACGAGGTCAGGAGTTTGAGACTAGCCTGGCCAACATGGTGAAACCCTGTCTCTACTAAAAAATACAAAAAATTAACTGAGTGTAGTGGTAGGTGCCTGTAATCGCAACTACTCAGGAGGCTGAGGCAGGAGAATTGCTTGAACCCGGGAGGCGGAGGTTGCAGTGAGCCAAGATCGCGCCACAGCACTCCAGCCCCAGTGACAGAAGGAGACTCTATCTTAAAAAAAAAAGTATACAGTAGAGACCAGGTGCAGTGACTCATGCCTGTAATCCCAGCACTTTGGGAGGTTGAGGCGGGCAGATCACCTGAGGCTAGGATTTCAAGACCAGCCTGGCCAACATGATGAAACCCTGTTTCTACTAAAAATACAAAAATTAGCCAGGCGTAGTGGTGGGCGCCTGTAATCCCAGCTACTCAGGAGACTGATTCAGGAGAATCACTTAAAACTGGGAAGTGAAGGTTGCAGGGAGCCAAGATGGTGCCACTGCACTCCAGCCTGGGCGACAGAGCGAAACTTCATCTCAAAAAAAAAAAAATAAAAAAAAAAGTATACAGGGAAATGTGCATAGACTATATGCAAATACTATATCATTTTATATTGCAAGAGTGAGTATTTGCAGATTTCGGTACCTACGAGAGGTCCTGGAACCAATACCCCATGGATACTGAGGGACAACTGTAAATAGTAAGCATATAAAAATATCTTCAGCTTCATTACTAATATAGGAATACAAAGGAAAACCTTGAAATTATGTTTCTCATCTATCAAATTAACAATTTTGTTTTATGGTAACATCCAATGTAGAGAAAGTTACAGGGAAATAAACACTTCCAAAAAAGACTAGCAGGGATAAAGATTGGGATAACTTTTCTGAGGCAGCAATCTGGCAATTTGATTTCAAAAGCCATAAAAATGTATATACCCTTTGAGTTGGCAATTCTACTGCAAATAATGTATCCTAAGGCCATAATAAAGCTGTTTCACAAACATTTAGCTATCAGGATGTTCACTGCAGGACTGTTATGGTAAAAAAAAATTGGAAGATAATTTAAAAAAAAGACAATTGATAAAATAAACTTTGGTGCACTGACAGAAGAATTTAAAATGATGCTGTGGTATGGTTTGAGATAATTTCCTTTTGTGTAGGGTTTGGTCTCTACAAGCAAAGCTTTGGGTACCAGACTTCTCTTAAATTAAAAACTAGGACCTTATGTTTTGCAACTGTGTCAAAGTGCAATAGATTGAATTTAGGCAGAAGTGCTAACTTGAATAATAATGCGATTGGCTTTAAGAGTATATAGTGTGGAAGAAATTGCATGTTATTTATACAGGTGCCAAGTAGTCCACACTTGCCTGCTGTTCTCCGTAAGAGCTGTAACCACACCCAGGTAAGCTTTGGCCTCCCTGCCTGTAACCTCATAAAAGGTCAAACCTGCAGGACGGTGTGTTGCTATACTCACTGATGGAATTTTCTCTCCCCTGCCTGGGCAGGTGAACCCAAGGCTATGAACCAGGGCCTGTAGGTATTTGAGGCTATCATGATGCTGCCCCTTCATTCCTGCAGTCAACTGGGAGCTGTGGGGACTGCAGCACTTGCTCTCTCCTGGCCAGCAGCCCAGGGGGTGAGGAGGGCTTGGGGATTCGTTGAATTTTCCTTTTTGTTTTCTTCATTTCTATTGACTCGAACTCACCTGTTAGAAAGAAAAAAGTCTTACTAGTCTTACTGTTGGAATTAGGAAATTAGTCTTTAACTGGACTGCAAATATGGCTCACACCTGTAATCCCAGTGCTGTGGAAGGCCAGGGCCTGAGGATCATTTGAGGCTGGGAGTTTAAGACCAGTCTGGGCAATATAGTGAGACCTGTCTTTACAAAGGATTAAAAGCAGCCAGGTGTGGTGGTGAGAACCTGTAGACCCCACTGCTTAGGAGGCTGAGGCAGGAGAATCATTTGAGCCCAGGAGTTTGAGGCTGCAGTGAGCTATCATTATGCCACTGTATTCCAGTCTGAGTGGCAGAGCAATGTCCTATCTTTAAAAAAGAAAAAAGATCGAGACCATCCTGGCTAACACGGTGAAACCCTGTCTCTACTAAAAATACAAAAAATTAGCCGGG
>NW_012102310.1:675876-677015 GCF_000951045.1 Mandrillus leucophaeus | reverse complement strand
AAAAAAAAAAAAAAAAAAAAAAGAAAAAAGAAAAAAGAAGAAAAAAATAGATTAAAAAGGACAGTGTATACCCCATGAAGTTAACAGTTGGGGTTTTTTATGTTTTTTTGTTTTTCCTCGTTGGGAGGATTCAGGTGGTTACTCTTTCCAGTTTACCTCCATTTTATAGTTTTTGTCCCCAAGCACATATTACTTTAACTAGAAGGACAAAAGAATGTTTTTGTCACTGTTGTCTTGTTCACTGCTGCCCAAGTCCTAGAATGGTCTCTAGTCTACAGTAACCTCTCAATAACTACCTGCTGGAGAAATAACCGAATGAATAAATGTCAAAGGTCATTGCTTCCTTTGGGAATGGAAAGCTTTAGTACCATCAGATTTTTTCAATATCCTCAGCTTCTCAGGATCACAGGTTGGAATTTGAGTAGCATATGTTAAAAATCATAGTTCCTGTCTTCTTCAAAAGTCCTGTGACTTTCAAGAAACCTATGACTTTGGGCACCCTGTGTGCTATCTTTCCTTCAGCACAGATGGTTCCTGCCTGCTGAAAAGTGCTGACTATTGCACCTCAGCTAAACCACTCAACCTTCTTCTAGAGGCCCAGGGAGATACGAATGTGACCAAGAACTTGGCCTTTAATATTCAACCCAAGTCTGGCTAGAGGTCGGAAGGAGAAAAAAAAAAATCCCTCCATGAGCCATAGCTGTTTGTATATTCAGTGTCTCTAGGCAACTGGGAGGACATTTACCATTCATCCTCCAAGAATGCTGAGTAGCCCTTCATACGTGTGATTCACTTTGGGGTAAATTTCTGTCCTTACTAATGAGCCTGTGATGGGAGTCAAGTGAAAAGGAATCATTAAATCTGGTTTTATTCAAGTTACATAATTAACTCTGGCACTGAAGTTGGCTTCCCAAGTTTTATACATGGCCTGAGTTTGTCCATTGAATTAAAGGTGAGCATGGGGGGTGATGACACAGTGGCTATAGGTTCTTATTTCTTATTCTTCTTCATAGGGTTAATTTGAAGAATAATTTAGCTAAAGCAGGGTACCAGACTTCTCTTAAATTAAAAACTAGGACCTTATGTTTTGCAACTGTGTCAAAGTGCAATAGATTGAATTTAGGCAGAAGTGCTAACTT
>NW_012102310.1:673077-675826 GCF_000951045.1 Mandrillus leucophaeus | reverse complement strand
TGATGACACAGTGGCTATAGGTTCTTATTTCTTATTCTTCTTCATAGGGTTAATTTGAAGAATAATTTAGCTAAAGCACCTTGTGCAGGGTTGGGAACGTGTTAGTGATCAGTACATGAAATGTCCCCGTCCATTGCCTCTTTTCCCTCATGACCCCCTACATGGGAGGTTTTCCCCTGGAGGGTGTGACAGCTGATTACCCAAGCTGGTGTGGGAATTTAGCTGCGGAGATTGACTGGCAGATCACAACTTGGACTGTTCTGACCAATAGGGGTAGGACTCTCTACTTCATTAAGTGTCTTTGTGGCATTTTGTCTTTCTCTCTCCTGGCTAGTCTACTCAAACACCCTTCTCAGAGACTGCCACTGTGGACTCAAGTTTTCACAATACCAGGAGGTTTGTGGGAACTGAATAAATTGCTTCAAGATCTAACATAAAAATAAGTCCTGGCCCCAATCCTAAAAGAAGTCACTGGGAACCCAATCAGTGCTGGGCAACCAGCCCAGGCCCAGGCTAATGAGATATTTACATGCTAGGCCTTTCCCTTCATTTTGGTCTTCACGGGCCTCATTTGTGAGGAAGTCTGGAGTGTGTGTGCTGTAGGCAGAGGCCAGTGCTTCCCAGCTTCGTGCCGTGGACTTCTGTAGCAGATCAGGGGCACTATCAAACACCAAAAAATCCAACACATTCAACAAACGGCAAATTCCCAGCTCTAAGTGATTACTTGCCTTTTTTTTTTTTGCAATTATTTTTCATTTACATTATTTTCTGAGTTTTGCATGTTTTACTCTGAGAGGAGGTATAAACAGGCAAAGGAAATGTAATCTCATTTATTTCAATATTTTGTGAGTGCTTGGTCCTAGGAGTTTTAGGAGAGCATTTTTATTTATCAGATTAAGACACATTTAAAAGCGTCCCCAAAGACGATTTAGAATTGGAAAACTAAACCTAGGAGGAAGTTAAGCTACAGTGATTATTTTGCTTGGAGAGTAGTATTGGCTTTCCAATAAAATGAAGGTGATTACTGAGAAAGGTAGCTGATTGGTCATTAGTGCATGGCAAGGACAAGAGCGTGAAGACTCATGTTTGCTTAAAAGAATCATTTTTCTCTCAGGTGGAATTTGTTGGACATTAGTGTGGCAGATTGTGATATTTCTTCTAAAAGTGGGAAAGCAATTTGTGTAATTTGTGCTCGTGTGCAGAGGAGAGAACCAGACGGCTTTCGCAGTAAACTTTGAGGGCTTTACTAGAATAGGGAGAGACAAAAGGGAGGCAAACTTGGTGGCTTGTGGGATGGTGAATCATTGTTTCAAATCAGGGGTGAGAACAACCCGAAATTTGGGAATGGCTTTTCAATAATAGCTCTTCTGATATGTAGTACTAGAATCTCATTTTTATTTGTTTTAAGCACAGCTTCAGAGGTTCCTTTAAAAAATTCCAAACTTGTAAATAAAGAAAAAAGAGGGGGCCGGGCACAATGGCTCATGCCTGTAATTCCAGCACTTTGGGAGGCTGAGGTGGGCAGATTGCCTGAGGTCAGGAGTTCGAGACCAGCCTGGCCAACATGGTAAAACCCTATCTCTACTAAAAATACAAAAATTAGCCGGGCACTGTGGCAGGCATCTGTAATCCCAGCTACTCGGGAGGCTGAGGCAGAAGAATCGCTTGAACCCAGGAGGAGGAGGTTGCAGTGAGCCGAGATCGCGCCATTGCACTCCAGCCTTGGCAACGTGAGTGAGACTTTGTCTCAAAAAAAAAAAAAAAAAAAAAAAGAGGAGGAACAGCATGTCTTATCGATGTCTCATTGAGAAAATGTTTAAAAGGCCTCCAAGGATTACTCATTATTTACTACTGACAAGGCCTAGACTCTGTGAGGTCACATGTTGATTTGTAGGTTTATGTCTGATATAAAAGATAACTCTATAAAGATTGTGGTTTCATTGCCCTGAAGGACATTAACCTCTTTTGACTTAACATAGTAATCTTATTCATATATTCTCTTTTACAAATTTCACTAATTTTTCTAAGTACCCAGGTCCCCAAATGGCCTTGAAACCAGCTTGCTTATTCTTCTGGCTCCCCACCAGTGAATTGAATGTGTGTTAACATGTGTTCATTATTTAAGTCATGTTTGTAACTATTTTAAAATTGCTCTTTGACTAGTGGATTTTTATCTTTTATTGTTTGCTGAGTAAGATTTTTCATAATAACTTCTCTTCTGCTCTTTGATTAATGCTGAATAGAGTCGTGATTTTACTAACATTTATTTTTGTGGCAGCCTCATGTGTAATCCCACCTGCATTCTTCAAAAGCATTTGTAAATAACCAACAAAACTATTTCCTGGTGTAAATCAGTGCGTGGAAATCCGTTCTTGTTCTTAAAGGAAGTTAAAGTGAATGAGTTTTCTTTACAGCAATCCAGGATTTTTATCTACAGAGAAAAATCAGTATTTATGTAGTTTTGTACTTATTGTCAACCAACAGGTCTCGTAAATACAGGGTTTTTGCCAGCTTTTGTGTTAAAAGTTACATGTACTCACATAAATGGTTTGGGAAGAAAGACTGAATTGGTTTGGAAGGAAATCAGTTATTTAAAAAAGAAAACAACCGGCCGGGCACGGTGGCTCACGCCTGTAATCCTAGCACTTTGGGAGGCTAAGGCAGTCAAGTTGCCTGAGCTTAGGAGTTCAAGACCAGCCTGGACAACACGATGAAACCCCGTCTCTACTAAAATACAAAAAAAATACAC
>NW_012102310.1:670657-672017 GCF_000951045.1 Mandrillus leucophaeus | reverse complement strand
CGGGAGGCGGAGCTTGCAGTGAGCTGAGATCCGGCCACTGCACTCCAGTCTGGGCGACAGAGCGAGACTCCGTCTCAAAAAAAAAAAAAAAAAAAATCATTACAAATGAGCTTTTATTTTTAGTGTTTCAAATATTTAAAACCAAAACAATGCTAATGATTTTTATAGACAAAGTAATATTTATATTCCATAGTTAAGTAATTAAATTATTGCTTAGAGCTGTGCATAAATGAACTATCAGGAAACATTTTCATTTTTTTTCTCATCGAGGGCAGTGGGTAATGATAGAAAATAACAGGTGAGTTTTGTACGTTTTAAAAAACATTATTCATCACTTTTTGCTCTCCAAATCTATTGTTTCATAAATTTGGCATTGCCTTTGTTTAAAAATTGGAATAAGCATTATACTCCTTACTGTAGGAGTTCCTATAGCAATCTGTTTCTAAGACGGAGTATCAACCAGTATTTGACTAAAGAGGGATTTTTTTTTTCTTTTTTGAGACGGAGTCTCACTCTGTCTGTCGCCCAGGCTGAAGTGCAGTGATCTCTGCTCACTGCAAGCTCCGGCTTCCGGGTTCACGCCATTCTCCTGCCTCAGCCTCCCGAGTAGCTGGGACTACAGGCGCCCACCACCACACCCGGCTAATTTTTTTGCATTTTTAGTAGAGACGGGGTTTCACTGTGTTAGCCAGGATGGTCTTGATCTCCTGAGCTCGTGATCCGCCCGCCCCAGCCTCCCAAAGTGCTGGGATTACAGGTGTGAGCCACCACGCCCAGCCTAAAGAGGGAATATTTAGTTTTTAAAGTCATGTATTAAAAATTGAAGACCAAGAAGAAAATTCTATACTCCCATGGTTGGCAAATTAGAATTGGTTAAAAAATAAAAATGTAGAATTGCAATATAATTTTTAACATGATTTTACTAATCGATATGGAAGTCGTTGTTATTTTAAGACTGACATTCCTGGTACTGGATAATGTTTGCAGGCATCTAAATCAGAATTTAGAATCGTTTAAAATGGACAAACACATAAACTTCTCAGATTTACAAAACTCTTTATAACTCTTGTTAAAAGCTTCCTAGGCCAGGTGCAGTAGCTCACACCTGTAACCCTGGCATTTTAGAAGGCTGAGGTGGGAGGATTGCTTGAGTCCAGGAGCTCAAGAGCAGCTTGGGCAACATAGTGAGACCCCATTTCTACAAAAAATTAAAAATGTGCTGAGTGTAGTGGTGCATGCCTGCAGTCCTGGTCACTCTGGAGGCTGAGGTGGGAGAATTGCTTGTTCTTGGGCGGTTGAAGTTGCAGTGAGCCATGATTGTGCCACTGCACTCCAGCCTGGGTGACAGAGTGAGACCCTG
>NW_012102310.1:614879-670467 GCF_000951045.1 Mandrillus leucophaeus | reverse complement strand
ATTAGCTGGGCCGTGGGGGCAGGTGCCTGTAATCCCAGCTACTCGGGAGGCTGAGGCAGGAGAATTGCTTGAACCTGGGAGGTGGAGGCTGCAGTGAGCTGAGATGGCGCCATTGCACTCCAGCCTGGGCAACAAAGAGAGACTCCATCGCAAAAAAACAAAAAAACAAAAAAAACAAGCTTCCTTAAGATAAAGATTTTTATTGTTTGTTTCCCTTTTGACTAGTAAGGAATTATAAGTAAATATAAATAATGAAAAAATCTTTGCTCTCAATAAAATATTTTCAAATTAAAAAAAATTGGGGTTTGAAATTATTAAAACCAGTTTCTAGCACCACTTTCACTCTCCAGGCTTTATTGCATTTCTTAGAATATGGACTTCCGAATATAGACACCTTCACAGCTGCTTACCTGAAGATGAAAGTTCATCTGTTCTGCAGGTATTATTATTATTATTATTTCTTGAGACAGAGTCTCACTCTGTCACCCAGGCTGGAGTGCAGTGGCACGATCTCGCTCACTGTAACCTCCGCCTTCCAGGTTCAAGTGATTCTCCTGCCTCAGTCTCTCAAGTAGTTGGGATTACAGGCATGCGCCACCACACCTGGCTAATTTTTGTATTTTTAGTAGAGACGGGGTTTCACCATGTTGGTCAGGCTGGCCTTGAACTCCTGATCTCAGGCGATCCGCCCGTCTCGACCACCCAAAGTGCTGGGATTATAGGTGTGATCCACTGCGCCTAGTCCTCTGCAGGTATTATTAAATGTTACCACAGAGGCTCAATTATTTCAAATAAGTAGTGTTTACGAAGTCCTTTTCTGAGCACATCTCATCCAAGTTGGATTTATTTTAGAAAAATGGAAATGATCTGTGAGCTATCAACTCTTAGAACAAGAGAGTTGTTCAGGTGATCGGGTTTTTATTTTTGTTTTTTAAAATGACTGTTATAGTGGCAGCGTGTATTTCTAGCTGAATATACAGAAAAGATTAAAGATCTACAAGGGCTTCAGAGTCAATCCACAAGGCTGTTTACTACTATCAGCCAGAGAAGCACCTATTTCTCTTCTGTTCAGCAACTTTGAGGAAGGAATTTCTGTTACTTGCAACCCAAAGCAGATAAATATTCTTAAAAACATTCTCCCCAGATTATTACTTTTTTAATTAGCAAAGTGGTACTAAATTTGAAAAGAAAATGATACAGACAAATTAAAATTCTTACCACTTTAGACATTTCAGCATTTTGTTCATATAGCAGCATGTCCTGTACAAAATGGTCTGTAACTGGCATCTCAAAAAATTTTTTTAGAAAGTTATAGGCACCATTTTACTATGAGTAGCTGAATAAATCTTCAATTTAGAACAGTTTTTACCAAAGGGAAAAAATAATTTAAGTTTCTTTTTAAAGTCATTCTTTCGAGTAGTACACAAATGATTTAGATGACTTTCCCACAAGACAACTAGCTGGCTTAATTCCTTCAAGTAAAGATTTAGTATTAACTTAAGATTAGTTTGAATGTTCCTCAGAAAAGCAAACTTATCATGTTTTGTGTCAGGAACTTGATGAATCTAACATAATCATGGTCATCCAGAAGTAACAGTTCCAGTGACCAAAAATTATTCTTTTCTTTCTTACTTTTTTTGAAAATAGAGATAGGATCTTGCTCTGTTGCCCAGGCTGGAGTGCGGTGACAGGATCATGGCTCCCTGCAGCCTTAAACTCCTAGGCTCAAGTGATCCTCCCACCTCAGCTTCCTGAGTAACTGGACACAGGCATGTGTGACCACGCTCAGCTAATTAAAATAATTTTGTTTCTTGTGGAAACGGGGCCTTGCTATGGTGCCCAGGCTAGTTTCAAACTCCTGACCTCAAGCTGTCTTCCAGCCTTGACCTCCCAAAGTGCTGGGGTTACGGATGTGAGTCACCACATCAGACCTGTTCTTTTCTATGAAAGAATGTAGGGGTTCCCAAAGGAAATAACACAGTTCAAGGAATTTGGGGAGGGATCTGGACATTTCAGGAGTTTTCAGCCTTCGGGATTTAACAGGTGGAACAGGTACAGTTTGTGTTGCTTAAGGTACTTGGTAGGGACTCTCAGTTCAGCTCCAACCCACATAGAACTGGCTGGTATCTTTGACTTGATTGGCTTTCTTTGCAGATAAGCTCGTGGACTCTAAGTTCAAATCCCGACTCTACACTGGTTGTATGATCTTGGGCAAGTTGCCTAAACTCTCTGTGCCTTAGTTAACCCATATGGAAAATACGAATATCAGTAGAACCTATAATAGTCTTTCCTTGGTATTCACAGGAACATTGATTCCAGGACTGCCTGTGGATACCGAAATCCATGCATACTTAAGATCTGCAGTGTGCCCTGCGGAACCGTGGATAAGAAAAGCTGGCTTGTCCTTCCATATTTGCATCCCACAAATACTGTTTGGTTGCAGATACAGAACCTGATATAGAGGCCAGGCATATTTATTGACAAAAATTTACATATACATGTACCCATGGGATTCAAACCCTGCGTACTATGTAAATTGCAGTAATTGACATAATATGTATAAAAAAATTAGAAAAAGTAACTGATACAGGGCAAGCATTCAATAAATGTTTGCTGTTATTATTTTTAGAATTTCACCTATGTTGTCCTATGACTCTCTTTTAACTTTGTTTCCATGTGCCTATGTATGTGCTTTTAAATTTATTTTGTGCATGTGATAATCACATATCTAGTCTTTTTTTTTTTTCTGAGACGAAGTCACAGTCTGTCGCCCAGGCTGGAGTGCAGTAGCACAATCTCTGCTCACTGAAATCTCCGCCTCCCGGGTTCAAACGATTCTCCTGCCTCAGCCTCCTGAGTAGCTGGGACTACAGGCATGCGCCACCACACCCAGCTAATTTTTGTATTTTTAGTAGAGACGGGGTTTCACCCTGCTGGCCAGGCTGATCTTGAACTCCTGACCTCAAGGTGATTCACCCACCTCGACCTCCCAAAGTGCTAGGATTACAGAAATGAGCCACCATGCCCAGCCATCATATATCTAGTTTGTTTGTTTGTTTGTCTGTTTGTTTTTTGAGATGGAGTCTCGCTCTGTCACCAGGCTGGAGTGCGGTGGTGTGATCTCGGCTCACTGCAAACTCTGCCTCCCAGGTTCAAGCGATTCTCCTGAGTAGCTGCGAACGCCACCACACCCAGCTAATTTTTGTATTTTTAGTAGAGACAGGGTTTCACCATGTTGGCCAGGATGGTCTTAATCTCTGGACCTCGTGATCCGCCCACCTCCCGAAGTGCGTGAGCCACCGTGCCTGACCCACACATCTAGTCTTAACAGTACATTCAAAAACATTTTTGATAAAGTCAGGAAGAATTGGAAAGTCTTCCTAATATTCTGAAATCTTATCAGATAAGAAGAATCTTCAGATTCACAAATTACCAGATAAGCAAAGGTAGGGAAAATTCCTGTTGAGAGAGCAAAAGACGGCTGCTTCCTGGGTAGGGTTTTCCTCGCAACCCACGAGGAGGATTACTTAATAAAACACTAAACAGAGAAAGATACTCCATTCGGAGGTGACATGGTTTCCTTTCTTATGTGAGATTGATCTAAGGCATTCCAGTTTTTCTGTATACCCAGAGTCAAAGCTCTGACTTTCTCTTGAGTCTCCCCTTCTGGAAGTCTTTACTTCCACTTCATCCTTGAGGTCTCAGCTTGGAGGACACTATTTCCTGAGAAGGTTGCCCCCTTCACCCTTCCTTGAACTCTCAGAATAATCTGTTCCACCTCCTCCACCCACATTATAGCATTTAGCACTGGCGTTGGAATCACCACTCTGTCAGTGTCTCCCGTTGAACTGTAGCACCCAGAGAATGGAGAATGATCTATTATTTTGCTTATGATTATAACCTTGGCAACTAGCACAGTGCTTAGCACATAAGTAGGTACTCAATAAAATATTGTTGTATTATGTCAGGCCTCCCAAGGCCTTTAAACTTTGGTGCTGGTGGCTTCTGTTAGCTGTGAATGTGGACATGGGAAGGGTTGGGTGAGTCTGAGACTTTGCTGGACATAGTTTCATATGCAGGGCTTACAGGAAGGATGAATCAGGCCTCTAGCGCTCCCAAGGTAATAGGAAAATGCTTCAGTTTCTACTTACTTGCTCTCTTCCTTGCTACTTTACTCTTCAAATCTAGTCTTCAACTCCTGCAGAATGAATCAGCTCTGATAAATCTGTCTCAGGGGCTGAAGAAGACTTATAGTAGGCATTGGGGTGGGAGAGAGGCAGTCACTTTCCCATACACTTGTGCCATCTCAGAATACTACTGTGGTTGTTCTACAATTGAAAAGTAAGTCCTGTGCAGAGTCCTCATCTGAAGATGAGCCTGCGGCTTGTTTCCTTTTCCATTTTCTGACCATAGCCTTCTTTAAGACTTCCTCCAAAGTTCATTAGTAATTTGCTGCTGTGAGTAACATGGGGTTAACTTCCTTTTGGAGGAGATAAACCTAACCTGAGTCATTCAAAGGCTTCTTGTTATTCAAATTCCTTTGTGTCAGGTTAACCCTGGCTGGACCTGTGCTTTCCTTGTATCATCTCATCTGCCTTTTCATCTCACTTGTTCATTTCCCTCTGCTGAAGGAGGGTATTCATTGGCCAAACAGTGTGTACACTGTATGCAAAATGATGTTGCTGTTTTGTTTAGAGCAAGAGCCTTTTACCTTCTTGTGATTTGAATGAGAAGAAAAGGTCTGTTAAGGTTTGTGCTGGGTAATAACTATGTGCCTCTATCTCTTTTAGTTCTTGCTTTTAAAAAGGAAGTGACTCATACTGCAGATAAACTGGACTTGAAAGAATGTCTGGCTTATGCAAAGCTCTTATTTACATACTAGTCTCTTTCATTCACAAGCAAATAGGGACTCTAGGACTTTGGTTCTGGAGTTCCTCCCATTTTATTTTTGTTCTTTTATGAGCAGTGGCCTAAAATGATCCCTGGGGGGATTTTCTCTGCTCTTAGCAGGTCCCCCATTCAGACTCTTCTCTTTGCTGAAAGTAGGAATTTCATAAATATAAGACCAGGGACCGGAGAGAGGGTATAAAAACGTCCTCTCCTACATTTCTAACTCCTCAAAATTTCAGACATCCCGCCACTGGTATCTCGTGTCTTCTTGTCTGTCTAGATGGAGCTATATTTACATCCTATGATATCCTTCACAGAGTTCAACAAAGCAGCTTAGTGCAGAGGTTAGGAGTGCGTGCTTTAGTGTCAGCTAGACCTGGCTTGGTGCGTACTCTTGGGCAGGTCATTTGATCTTAGTGTATTTCCTCGCTTATAAATGGGAATCATAATACCTGGATCCTTGTGCTGCTGTGATAGTGACGTGAGAATTTATGTATAACAGAAGCTTGCCCAATGTTTGAGATTGTCATTAATAAGAATTTCATTTGTAACCTGATTTAATATCTAATCCTTTTTTGATTTTAAGGTTCTTTACGTCGTTTCTGAATCACTTCTTCAATTTAAACCACTTTCTTTCTCACTGTTTTCTGGGTTGATGAAGAAATGGTAGTGGTTTATGTTTTCGGTTACAAGAGCCTACTAGATTCTCAAAAATTCAGGTTTGTTCTAGAGACTCCTGGGCAGGCAGATGAATGCAGGGTGAGGAGTTTATTCTATTCAACTACACAGTTAAAGGGTTTCCTAGAGGCCAGGATTCCTTGCCCTGCCCATCAGCTTGTGAACCAGAGATGACCTCAGGCTGGTGTGATCCAGAACAATCCCACTTAGACCTGGCTCCGTCTTCCCAGTAAAACAGCATCCGGGCAGGGCAGTAGGCAAACAATCTTCTCTTGTTTTCACCTCCTTAAAATAACTCTCCTGCACTCAGAGACAGTTATTAATCTAGTCACAGCTTGTACAGTAGTTTGGGTACAAACCAATATTAAAGTGAACTCCTGGCCAGGCGTGGTGGCTCACGCCTGTAATCCCAGCACTATGGGAGGCTGAGGCAGGTGGATCACGGGATCGGGAGTTCAAGACCAGCCTCGCCAAGATGGTGAAACCACGTCTCTACTAAAAATAACAAAAAAATTAGCTGGGCGTGGTGGCGGGTGCCTGTAATCCCAGTTACTCGGGAGGCTGTTTACTCGGGAGGCTGAGGCAGAGAATTGCTTGAACCTGGGAGGCAGAGGTTGCAGTGAGTGGAGATTGCACCACTGTATTCCAGCCTAGGTGACAGAGCGAGACTTTGTCTCAAAAAAAAAAAAAAAAAAAAAAAAAAAGTGAACTCGTTTGAGTTTGTCTCATACATTCTACTTTTTATTCCTTCAATATTTCTTTTGCTTTCTGAATCTGCTTTGGTGCATATTCATTCACTTGTTTTTTTCCAGCCCTTCCTCTTGCTCCCAAACTAATCAACTAACTGATGGTGAATGGAAATTTGAAATTAAAGAATTACTTAGTCCTTCCATGTATACCGTGCATTCTCCAAATATTTTATAAACATCTTCGTGGCTGGGCACAGTGGCTCACATCTATTATCCTGGCACCTTGGGAGAACAAGACTGGTTCATCGCTTGAGCCCAGAGTCTCCAGATATCTCTGCAAAAATTAAAATTAGAATAAATTAGCTAGGTGTGGTAAAGTGCGCCTGTAGTCCTTGCTACTCTGGTGGCTAGCAGTAAGCTGTGATTGTGCCACTGTACTTCATCTAGCTTGGGTAACAGAGTGAGACCCTGCCTCAAATAAATACATAAATAAATAAAATTAAATAAAAATGCCTTCTCTGTGCCAAGTACTGTACCAGATGCTGGGCATATATTTAGAGAGAGAGAGAGGGAGACAGAGACAGAGAGACAGACAGACAGATACCATCCTTGTCTTTATGGAATTTATAACCTAGCATCATCATTATGGGACATTTTAGGCTTCCGTTAGCACCCATCCAGCAGCCATCTCACAATTTCATAACCTTCTTAATTTTGTTTGACTTTCACCTCCTTTCCACGTCAGCCATCCTTTCACATGGGCACTTCATAGGCATTTACAATTACACTTGACCTTGTCATCAGTCAGAACTGACATCTTAAACTCTAAAGACTGGCTTGCTACCCACAGCCTCCCATCCTCCCAGCTTTCTCACCCTCATTTTCCAGCCATGCAGGATGGCCAGTTTCTTTTTTCTTTGAGTCTATCAGTCACTTCCGTGTTTCCTTTCTCTTCCTATCCAGTCTAAACAGGATGCTGGCTTACTGCTTGAATGTGTCCCTGGTTAATACCATCACATCCTTTGCATCTTCTTCTGCGGTCATATCCTTTAAGATCTGTACTTTGTACCAATGCAACTTTTTTGCTTTCACGTCAAGGCTTCTGAAACTGCTAGGAAAAAAAGTCACTTGACTTTGTCACAACAAATTTATTGTCTTCATCTTTAGCCAGACTTACAGTGCTTCACCGTAATCTTTCTGTATGTTTCCTGTTGTATCTTTCTTTCATTTCCCATGATTTCATTGCTTTTTCTTCTGGCTTTTAAAAATATGTATTTTTTTCATAGAAAAATTCAAACATATATAAAAGAGATAATAGTCTCATAAACTTTTATATATCTATTACTTAGCTTACGGCCAATCTTGTTTAATTTAGGGCCTTTATCCCACCCCCAGATTGCTTTCAAACAAATCCTCGACACCATATTATTTTATCTGTAAATATTGAGGGCACTTAAAAGATGAGGGCACTTAAAAAATGAACCACAACAGCATTATCTAAACAAAAAAGTTAACAGTAATTTCCTAACACCAGCAGACATGCAGGCAGTTTTCATATTTCCCTAATTGCCTTTTGATTTTTTAAAGTCTGTTTGAATCATGATCCAAATGAAGCACACGTTATTGTGATGCGTTGACATATCTGTGAAGTCTCTTTTAAAGTAAAGGTTCCCCCTCCTTTTCTCTTTTTTCTTGCTCTGGGGGAGCGTGTGTGTGTGTGTGTGTGTGTGTGTGTGTGTGTGTGTATACACATAGGGTCTCATGACTGCTTTTTTGAAACCATTACTGCATTACTATGACCAACTCTCACTCCTGACAGCTGATCAAGATTTATGGGAAGAGTCCCTTAACTCCCTGCCCTTCTGTCTGTAACCTGATTAACATCTGCATACATCATTCCCTCCTCTGCTGGTCTCCAAGGACAGTGTCTCTTACTCCCATCTAAGGCTAATTCTTCCATCAGTGCCCTGGTTCCCTCCTTACTTAGGGAGTGTGCTTCATTTTTCAATCCTCCCTTTTTGGCATCTTTACCTCTCCCTGATGTTTTCCTGTCAGCATATAGACATGTTCAAGGTTCTCTCAACTATATAAACAAACTAACCAACCCAATAACAGTCCCCCAACACTGCCATACACCTACACCCCCAGATTTTCGGGACTGTGTCTCACTCTAAATTTGGTTGCATCTCTCATCTTCCTTTTAAAGCCAAACTTCTATAAAATTCTCTAAATTCATTTTTTTCTGCTTTCTTAACTTCAATGTACTCCCTAACCCACTGTCTGGCTTTGGTTTCCATCACTTCTCAGAAATAGTGTTTTGCTTTCCAAGCTCCCTAAAAACCTCCTCTGGGCTAAATGCAATGGGCATTGTTTGAGCCATTATCTCATTTGAAATCTCTGCAGTATTTTGCAGTGTTGGCCATGCCCTGGTTCTTGAAACATTCTCTAGCTTTGGTCTGTCTTGGTTTTTCTCCTACCTCTCTGATGGCAACTTCACAATTCTTTTGAAGGTTTTTCTTCCTCTCTCTGCCTCAACTTTCAATATTTTGTTAGTTCTATACCATTTCCCCACATGATTTCATCTATTCCTATGAATGGCTCTGAAATCTTTCTAGTGAGAACTGGACCTCTGTAACCCACTGCCCACTGGACGAACACTTTAATGTTCCTTGGACGACTCAGACTCAACATAGCTAAAGATGGATCCATGCTCTTCCCACTTAATTTATTCTCCTTCCTGCATTGTCTATCTCTGTGAATGATAGCCCTGTCTACCTAGTTGCTCAAGCCAGAAATTTGGTAATTATCTTTGATGCCTTCCTCTCCCTCCTTACTATCTTTACTCCCATGTCTAATAAACCACCAAGTGATATTAATCTTAACATTACTCTCTTTTCATGTTCTCCTCCCCAAAGCTCCTCATATTTTACATAGATTGCTACAATGGCCATGACAGGGCATTCTCCCTCCTATCTAGGACCCTTCGATCTTCTTCCCACACTGCTCCCTGAGCAATCAGGTTACCATGCTGCAAGAAACCCTCCAATAGCTTTCCATTCCTCCAGTGAAACAAAGAGGTGTGGGAGTGAATGTATAAAGCTCTGTTGACTTGGTGAAGTCTTACGTCTTCATCTTTGTCAGCCATTCCCCATCTCCTTTCCTGTAATCCAACTCCCTGCATTTCCAAAAAGGGTCTGTTTTCTTGACGCTAAGCCTGTCCGCGTGCTGCTTGCTCCAATTTGATTGTTCTTCCTTTCCTTTGTTTAACTCAGCCTTCTAGCTAAGGTCAAAGGGGGGGTCACCTCTACCAGAAATTCTTCTCTAATCCCTGGTCCAAGTTAGGCTCTCTTCTTATCTATCTGCCTCAAACATCTCTTATCTATCTGCCATAAACATCTCTATGATAGGCCATGCTCACTACTTTACTCTGTCCTTTACCTATTGATGTAGCTGTGGTCCTGGCCGGTGCTCAGACCCGGCTCCCTAGGTCATGGAATGTCCCAGCTGGAAAGGACTTCCTTTTCGTTTTGCAGATGATGATTTGTTTGTGGTTTACTGCCTTTGAGAAAGGAATCTAAACTTCCTGTTTTAGCAATTGAAAAACTGTTTACTAAGGGCCTGCCTTGGGCAAGGTGCTATGTTAGGCATCTTCAGAGTATATAGAAACCCTTCTCTTAAGTTGCTCAGTGAGGCAGAGGAGATAAAATATCTAGTAAGTAAAATGCAACCAGTAAAGAGGTAAACAAGAGAGGTAGAGATAAAATGCTGTGAGACCTCAGAGGAGGGTACGATAAAGGACACTGGGGTCCTCAAAGGGGTTAAGGAAAGTCCTGTGGAGGAGCTGTGTCTTGAACATGGGTGGCAGGGAATAAATTGTAGAAGGGGCATTTGGGGCAGAGAGGCTAGTAAGAGGAAAGGCAGAGGTTAGTTGAATTTTAAGCAATGGGCGTAATTTGCTATAAATCTGTCTGAGAGTTAGCAGGCCCTTTCACGATTTTTTTTTTTTTGTGTAGCACCAAATTGGAATCTTTTGCTGCTCGAAAAATATTTAGATAGCCTAGATATATTATCCTGTGTCGTCATGTTACTTTGGCTGTCTCCTTTTCCCCAGCATTCAGAGGATCAAAAGTTTGTAACCTTTATTTATTTATTCAGTAAGCAGTTATTGATCTTCACTAAGGGCTGGGTGTAATGGCATTTGCAAAGATAAATAAGACAAAATCACTGCTTCCAAGAAGTCACAGTGTTGTGAGTGTGGTAAGAGATAGAAAGGTTACAGGATGGTTAAAAAACAAAGTAGACCAGGTGTGTTGGCTCATGTCTGTAATCCCAGAGCTTTGGGGGGTAGAGGCAGGTGGATTGAGACCAGGAGATTGAGACCAGTCTGGGCAATACAGTGAGACCCCATCTCTACAAAAAATAAAAGAATTAGCTGGGTGCAGTGGTGCATGCCTGTAGTCCCAACTACTGGGAAAGCTGAGGCAGAAGCATCACTTGAGCTCAGGAGTTAGAGTCAGCAGCGAGCTATGATCACATCACTGCACCCCAGCCTGGGCAACAGAGCCTGTCTCTAAAGCAACAACAATAACAAGGTAATAAATACTGTCTGTGACACAGGTATGAGCAGGTTGCTATAGGAGCTGAGCCAAGGGAGCCCCTACCTCTGGCCTGGCGGCAAGAGGAACCATTAAAGAAAATGTGAAACCTCTGAAATAGGCAGGGATAAAAAGTGTCCCAGAGATGGTTACACTATGTGAGAAGTAAATGGGAGGTGAGAAAATGGAACCAAGGTGGTTAGCTTTTTGTATTTCCATAGATTTGCAACTGAGCTTCAGCAACATTTCTACCCTGATCTATGTTATTTTTATTTAATTTTAATTTTTTTTATTTGAGACAGAGTCTCACTCTATTGCCCAGGCTGGAGTGCAGTGGCACAATCTTGGCTCACTGCAACCTCCGCCTCCCAGGTTCAAGCAATACTCCTACCTCAGCCCCCCTGGTAGCTGGGATTACAGGCATGCACCACCATGCCCGACTGATTTTTGTATTTTTAGTAGAGATGGGGTTTCACTATGTTGGCCAGATTGGGGTCGAACTTCTGACCTCAGGTAATCCACCTGCCTTGGCCTCCCAAAGTGCTGGAATTACAGGTGTGAGCCATCATGCCCGGCCAATCTATGTTATTTTTTAAAGAAGAGGAGAAATAGATCAAGGAAGAGGAGAAAGACCTGGTTCTGTAGATCTGACTCTGCAGTTTGTGTGCTGTGTCATAGAGAAAAGTTAGTGCCCGTTTGGACATGGGCCAAATGACTTTTTGAGTCTCTGGTAGCAGAAATGACCTGGAATCCTATTTTCTTTCTGATGATGAAGCTGGGCATAGGTATTCTGATGGACACAGCCAAGATACTTAAGCCAGCATTTGCTGAGAAACAGTGAAACTCATTTTCGGACATTCTTCCCCCGTGACTGAGAAGTGTTAGGTTTTTGTCCAGCAGCAGTAGCTGTTCATTGCTGTTTTCCTTAGAGAGAAAGGCTTTTCTTTTTTTTTTTTTTTTTAACATTCTGTCACCTTTTTTTTCCCCCTCAGTATCAGCACTGCTCACTAACCACATCGTATGGTGATAAGAACTGAAATTACTCATTGACATTATCATGGGGCTATTTTGAAAACATTATCTCATTTCATTTCCTAGAATATCATCAAGTCTCCACAATACCAGTTCCTTAAAGGAGAATGTTTTTGTTCCAACTGAAACCAAAATATTTTAGTGAATTTTGTCTTCAGTATTACTTCCTTCCTATTGTAATACTGTGGCCAGAAGTATAACTTTTGGCAAACTCTTTGCCATAGCAGAATTTGACCTAATTTGCTGAATTTGAAGTTAGCTGTTTTCAGTAATTTCTTTTTTTTTTTTTTTTTTTTTTTGAAATGGAGTCTTGCTCAGTCCCGCAGGTTGGACTTCAGTGGTGTGATCTCGGCTTACTGCAACTACTGTCTCCTGGGTTCAAGCGATTCTCCTGTCTCAGCCTCCCGAATAGCTGGGATTACAGGCACCCGCTATCATGCTCAGCTGATTTTTATATTTTAGTAAAGACGGATTTCTCCATGTTGGCCAGGTTGGTCTCGCACTCTTGACCTCAGGTGATCCACCTGCCTCAGCCTTCCCAAGTGCTGGGATTACAGGCTTGAGCCACTGTACCAGGCCTGTTTTCAGTAATGTATCTTTACACTTTATGTAGATCATCTGTGTTGCAGATTACTTATTGTAATTTTCAAATCCTGGACTGACTTTCTTTCATCATTACCCGTGGATTTGTCATCTCTTTCCTCATCCCCACCCTCTATTCAGGCACCATGTAACCAGGCAGTTAGACAAAGCATTGTTTCATATCTGAATCCACCACATATTTTTTTTATATATATATTCCCAAAGGTATACAAATCGTTTTCATATTGTTGGAGAGTTTGACTTGTTTCCAATAATGTAGAAAAATAGTTGCTTAATAATTAGACACTCCTTTTGTTTGATCTTGAATCCTTTTTCATGAGACCAGATGAAGTGAGTATTCATTAATGGTCCTATGAAATAATTATTTTAAATACTTTTAACCAGTTCCAGTTTTTTTTTTTTTTACTTTTCTGATGTATTTATCATTCATGCATTCACTGACCATTTACACCATTTTTATATTGCTCTCTAAACTGCTATATTCAAAGCTAATTGTAGGCAACATCCTTAAATACAGTTAAAGCAATAATAGTTCAGGGGGATGAGTGTTAGCAGCATTTTAGGATATTCGGAGAAAAAGGTACAGTAAGACATCTTAGAGTTTCTAGGAGGCCCAGGGACTTGTTGGCTAATGTTTCAACCGTAAGAACTTGTTTCAGCAACAGTCTTGGCCCTACTACATGAGTCATAAACACCAGGATAGGCAATGCCTTCAGCCAGATGCAATGGAAAAGGGTTTGTTAACATGGAAAATATGGGATGGCTATACCACATACGTCAGTAGGACTCCCAGAACTGAGTCTTTTAGACCCATTAATTACTTTTTGAGTGAATTAATGTATATGAGCAAACACATTTAGGATGTTGCTAGCATTATTAGTCAATGATCAGAATTCCTTGCCAGACAGATTAAGACCGAGACCAGCTAGTTAATGAATTTACTGAAAGGCTCATTTATAAGACTGCTTCACAGGGAATTTAGCAATAAACAATTCTGCCAACTCTTGATCTTTCAGCTATAGCCTTTCTTCCTGTATTTCTTTGGAATAACACATAATTAACATACAGCGATCAAGTTTTTGCTTGTCATTTAATATAGCACATTTTTTCTTTTGTGTTTTAGTATGTTTGCATATCAAGCAATGCTTTTAAAGCTTATGCAAGGGTTGTATTTTGGACTCTATTTCTTGATAATTTTTCGTATCATCCTGCTGGGTAGAGACAGTGTGGGAAGAAATGCAGAGATTTTTATTGAATACTACCATGTTTTTAGATGGTGTTTAATATTTAATATGTTGGGTCTGCTCATTTAGGAGGAAAAAGTACTCTTTGGATTTTCTTTTGCATAGGTTATTTTAGTTGCCAGTCTTTTCTGTGTCTGAAGGGTCCAAAATGCCTGATAAAAAATAGGTAAATAGCAATGAATGTGATGGTAGGAAAATAGGAATTGATGTTGCTATGAAAGTGTTAATCTCCTATCATCAGTCAATATTCCTGGTTTTAGTGTCACAGGAATTTGACAGCCTCCTCAACTTTAGCCACCTCTCAGAAAATCCTGCTTCTCTTTTGAACAATGACTCCAGGACTGGAAGATGGGTGAGGCATCCACTTAGTGTGTCAACAGCGTGGAAAGGACCATGGTGGAAAGCCGACTAGAAATCCACAGTGCTAGTTAAAGAAAAGAGGACTTTGAAAAGAAGCGAGAATAAGTGTGAACAGTTGATTCCTAGTAGGAAATTAGTGGAGGATGAACTAAATTAAAGTTCGGGATAAGCAAAGAACAAAGGTATATTCTATGGCCAGGAGCCAGGCTGGTTGTGTAGTGAGTGAGGCAGTTTTATTTATTGAGTGTGCATTCACAGAGTGTAGGGGTGTGTGTGTGTGTATCTGTGTGTGTGTGTGTGATCAAGTCAGCTGCTTTCTCTTTAGCTCCAGTTAGTTGTCAATATGTGGGCCTAATGTTACTGGGTTATCTCACTTTTCAAAAGAAATGAGGAACCTGATATTTTAAAGGATATATGTCAGATTTTTTTTTTTTTGAGATGTAGTCTTCCTCTGTCACCCAGGCTGGAGTGCCGTGGCGTGATCTCGGCTCATTGCAACCCCCGCCTCCCAGGTTCAAGTGATTCTCTTGCCTCAGCCTCCCAGGTAGTTGGGCTTACAGGTGAGTACCACCACACCAGGCTAATTTTTGTATTTTTAGTAGAGACGGGATTTCAGCATCCTGGCCAGGCTTGTCTTGAACTCCTGACCTTGTGATCCACCCACCTTGGCCTCCCAAAGTGCTGGGGTTACAGGCATGAGCCACTGTGCCTGGCCAATATGTCAGATTTAAAATGTAGCACTACATTAAAAAAACTGTGTGAGCCCAGGTGACTATCTATGAGTTGATAGGACACTTTGGTCACCAGTGGGTCACCTCTATTCAAAGCTGATTTTAGGATTACATGCTTCATGCTGAGAATTGTGCTACTGATTAACTGGGCAACCTCAAAATCACCATCTGAATAATGTGCTCTAAGAAGACTTAGCACATAGGGTTGTTTTGAGAATTAAATAAAATGATTGATAAAAAAGCCTCTGCTACAATGCAAGGCAGTTAATAAGATAATAAGTGTTAGCTGAATTTGAATCAGCAACCTCACATAGTACTGAGGGTTGGGTTGGTCTTTTTCATGTCTACATGCATGACAAGCTTAGGAGGAATAAGTGGTGATTTCTGTTATGTGGTTTTACAATGGCTTCCTCCACAAGCCTCTCTTCACCTTTGTCTGCCAAGATACATATTTGAGATTAACCTTTGCAGCTATAGATAGGTCTCTATTAAATATAAATGCCCCCTGCCTCATGGGTGAGTGGGCATGGAGGTGTAAGGTGGTGGAGATCACATGAATTGCATAGACATAGCTATAGTACCTTGGCAGCCTTCTGCCTCTCCATCCCACAATCTACTCCTTGAGAGACCACTTATCCCTGGAGCTTACTTTCAACCATCAACCAGACACTTAAGACACTTGAGACAATTAGTTATCTGAGTATAACTAGACATAAACCTAGCCACATCCATGAATCAGGGATGTCAAGGGAAAAAAAGATTTGACTGTTCTTAACTGAAAGTTAGAAAGCATCTAACTTTCCTTTACAGAAAGGTACAGGGAAAACCTGTCTTTGTCTTCCTCAGTTTACATTTCTTACTGGTTTTCCCCTAGTGTTCCCTTCTACTATATCCCCGCTATGACACATATTAGGGAGCTGTTCCTTAGTGTTGGGAAGGTGTCACAAGGCTCTTAGGGCCAGGTAGAGAAGCAGCTTCATCTTCCCAGCCAGCTACAGATGTTAGGCTATCCAGTATCATACATTGAGTAGAATTTAAAGGCTTATGAGATTCAGTGTGGAATGATGTCCCGAACTATTAGTGATGTCTTCCACAGGCCCATGAGTGGAGAGTAGAAACACATGCTAATTCTGTGCCTAGTAAATATAAATATTCACTTAAACTTGATTTAAAAGCAAGGAAAGAAAAGTAAGTTTGCCCATATCTATCCCAGGTTTGCTTTGATGTGTTAAAGCTAAAGGACAGGCTAGGCACCGTGGCTCAAGAGTGCCTGTAATCCCAGCACTCTGGGAGGCTGAGGCGGTGGATCACCTGAGGTCAGGAGTTCAAGACCAGCCTGGCCAACATGGCGGAACCCCATCTCTACTAAAAATACAAAAATTAGCTGGGTGTGGTGGCGCACATCTGTAATCCCAACTACTCGAGAGGCTGAGGCAGGAGAATTGCTCCAACCCCGGAGGCAGAGGTTGTAGTGAGCCAAGATCAGCCTGGGCGACAGAGTGAGATTCCATCTCAAAAAACAAAACAAAACAAAGCAAAAAACCACCTAAAGGACAGAGCCTATGTTTTTAGTGGGCTTTATTATATATTTGCATGTCATTTTGGCAAGTATAAGGAATCTTTATTTTTGAAATCACTAATATGGAGATTATTCCTTGTCCTCTATAGATATTATTTCTTTCTCCCTTCACCTTTTCCTTCCTTTCCTGTCATTATCCTTCCCTAATGTTTGTGTATTTAAGAGATGTCACTTCTAGCTCAGTAAGCCACATTCTAGATAAAGAGTAGGTTCTGTCTCTGAAGATGATTCAAATAGTAAAAGATCTGGAAAGTCTGAGTTCCAATTTCCTCATGGTCTTTCTGGTAACACTTGCCCAGAAAGCCAGTCTTACTCTGCCTAGACCACATATAATTTTCCTAGGTAAATATGAAGTTCTCTCATCATGGAGACCTCAGGTGGTGACTTGAAATGCCCCCAGGGACCAAGTAGAATGTAAAGTAGGGTTAGTTATGGGAAGGCAGCAGCCCAGTGGGAGAATAAATGGCACCTGGCCTTTGGCTGGGCATTGTGGTGAGCTGAAGGGTGTGCTCATCTCCAGTTGATTGCTGCAGTAAACCTGGGTCCAGGACTGCAAGAACAAACATTTAGATCTTTTTGTGGATGTTAAAATATAATGTGGGGCAGACATAACATGTCTATGGACTGAATTTAGCCTTAGAGGCTCCAATTTCTGATATCTAGCTAAATTAAGAAGTGATCAATGACATTAAGAGCAGGTGGTCTGAAATCTTTGCTTATAGAATAAGAGGACCTGAGATAAATATGTGTATAGGGAGAGATGGGAATGGGTAGGCAGTGCAGAGAGGTGATGTCTTAGGGATAAGTCAGTACAGTGTCTTGAGCACTACATGAAAGCCCCCTGGAAGAAAACATATGGAGGGACAGCAGTAGCAGCAAGATTAATGCTATACATGGGATGTACAAATGCAGGACAAACATAGCAAGGAAAAGAGACGAGAAAAGAAGGGCATGAGTGAAAAGAAAAGACTTTACATGTTTTGCAATCAGCACAGCAGAGACCTTTCAGGAAAATATTAAATAATGTAGAGAGAGTCACTAATTGTCTTTTAACATACACAAGACAATGACTGACAGTGAACCAGGAAACTGAAATGATAGGATTGAGAAACTCATTATCCAAAATTGACTAGAGAGTATTTACTTGCTACTAAGAAGGGATAAATGACCAGAGTCAGAATTTCAGGTACAGCATGCCTCTAATTTTTTGTTTAGGATGGTTTCTTAGTCTGTATGTGATGCTGTTAAGGAATACCTGAGACTAGGTAATTTAGTAAAAAAGAGAGCTTTATTAGCTGGGCATGGTGGTGCCTGCCTATAGTCTCAGCTACTTGGGAATCTGAGGTGGGAGGATCACTTCAGCCCAGGACGTTGAGGCTGCAGTGAGCTGTGATCATGCCACTGCATTCTAGCCTGGGTGACAGACTTGTCTAACAAAAAAGTGTGTGTGTGTGTGTGTGTGTGTGTGTGTGTGTATATATATATGGAAGAGGTTTATTTGGCTCACAGTTCTTCAGACTGAACAAGAAGGATGCCGCCAGTATCTGTTTCTGGTGAGGGCTTCAGGCTGCTTCCATTTGTGGTGGAAAGAGAAGGGGAGCTGGCGTGTGCAGAGCTTACAGGGAAAGAGAGGAAGCAAGAGAGAGGGAAGATGTTAGACTCTTTTTAACCAGCACTAGGAGAAACTCTTGAGGGGAAATAATAAGGAGAGAACTCACTCGTTAATGTGAGGAAGGCACTAAGAGATTCATGAGGTATCAGCTTCCATGATCCAAACAGCCTCCCATTAGGTCTCACCTCCAACATTAGGAATTAAATTTCAACAGGAGATTTGGAGGATCGCATATCCAAACTATAGCAGATGGTATACTTAAATATTTATTGACTATTTGTAATTCTCTAGAAGATTCCTTAATATTGAAAGCCGAGGGTTGGTGTACCACCTGGATAGGTTATACCTCAAAACCACAGATAATGGGGTTATAAGGGTAGAAGGAACCCTAGAGATCATATAGTACAGCACTTCCTTTTTAAAATAAGGATCTTTGACCAGAGGGATGACAACTTAATCAATGTCACAAAGCTTGTAGTCCATCTGGGTCTAGAACATAGTTTCCTACCTTAGATCCAGTACTGATTTCTGAGCTCAAATCCTAACAAGAGTTACTATCTCTAGTACCCCTATCTATCCACCTAGTGGAGAAAAAAGTCAGGCAGAGCATGAAGAGGAGAACTGGAATTACAAACTAGCATTTGAATGAAGATTGCACATATTTATTGTGCCCTTGTTTTCCTCTTTCTTAACTCAGTTACACCTTCAAATAGGATTCCTTGCTGGAATTATCTCTGATAAATAAAGTTTTTGCATGTAGATGGAATTTATCAAAGAGTTCGTTTTACTCTTCATACAAATTCATATTAATTTTTTTGTCTCATTGAATGGGAGCCTGGCATGCTTTAGGTCTATGTCCTTACCCAAATTTCATATCGAATTGTAATCTTCACATGTTGGGGAAGGGGCCTGGTGGGAGGTGATTGAATTGTGGGGGCAAACTTCCCCCTTGCTGTTCCTGTGATAGTGAGTGAGTTCTCATGAGATCTGATTGTTTGAAAGTGTGTGATATTCTCCCCTTCACTTGCTCTCTCTCCTCTACCACCATGTGAAGAAGGTCCTTGCTTCCCCTTTGCCTTCCACCATGATTGTAAGTTTCCTGAGGCTTCCCAGTCATGCTTCCTGTTAAGCCTGCACAAGTGTGAGTCAATTAAACCTCTTTTTCTTCATAAATTACCCAGTTTCAGATAGTTCTTTTAGCAGCGTGAAAATGGACTAATACAAAGCCAATCTCCTACTATGTTTTAGGATCTAAGTCATGCATATTCATCATGTCAAAGCATAAGTATTGATTATGGGGTTTAAAAACTGTGGTTTTAACTTAATATATAGACTTAGTTTGTTTTTATTTTTATTTTATTTTTTTTGAGACAGAGTCTCACTCTGTCACCCAGGCTGGAGTGCAGTGGTGTCATCTCGGCTCACTGTAACCACTGCCTCCCGGGTTCAAGTGATTCTCCTGCCTCAGCCGCCCGAGTAGCTGGGATTACAGGTACCTGCCACTATGCCTGGCTAATTTTTGTATTTTTAGCAGAGACAGGGTTTCACCATGTTGACCAGGGTGGTCTCGAACTCTTGACTTCAGGTGATCCACCTGCCTCGGCCTCCCAAAGTGCTGGGATTACAGGTGTAAACCACTGTGCCTGGCAGATAAGCCATTTATTAACTCCATACTCCTAGCACCAGCTGTCACCCTGGGCTTGTTGGAGGTCCAGGGGTTAGAAAGGGAATGACAAAGTGCACAAGCCCCTACCACCCTATTCCCCAGACACACCCTCTCTGCTGGCAGTGCAGATAATGTGTCCCAATACCCTGGAGGAGAACCACCACCCCAGGGAGAATCCTTTCTTCTCCAACCTCCTGGGCAGGTCCCAGGTTGGAGCAGCAGGCCAGACAACCAGGCTCAGGTTGTTAGGCCTGGCCACACATGCGGACAGAGGATATGGTTGGGGCACCCTAGGGTGTGGGGAGGATCAGACTGGGATTGGGGGTCATGAAGGCTGTGTTCCAGGACTCCTCCTCCTGCCCCCAATCCTCTGTGCCCTATCTAGAGCTCTCCTAGCTTTGCTGATCTGTGCTCACGTCTTTGGGGAGCTGCCTGGTCTCCAGGGAGGGCCAGAGGTTGTTGCATTTCTCCGACTCCACTCTTGTTACCCCATAGCTGGCACAGAGCCTGAGACCACGGCCACTAGTAGGATCCACTGCAAAGGATATGGAAACTTCCTCTGAATGAACATCTGCAGGCCAAAGGCCATGCTCGTGCTGGGTGCTTGGCAGCCACAGTGTTGTCCACCTAGGACAGGCCCAGGTTCACCATGGTTGGCCAGGTTCAGGTGACTTAGCTTTTAATTAAAGTATTTTGGTTAGCGTATGTAGTAAGATGAATGGAGAAATGTTGATATTTTAATTTTATTTTAATTTTCTACATTTGTATTGTGGATAGTGATTTCTAGAACAGAGAGTCTTAGCATGTCATTTTATTTCAGCAACTTCCACTTAACTTCTGTGCCTTACCAGGGAAGTGATTCTAAAGGAAAGAGAGTGATAGTTACTTCAGAGGTGTATCTGAATCTGATTCTTGGTGGATTAGGTGGTGGAAGTCATATGTAGTTTGAAAATGCATGCTTTTGGAGAATTTACAACACCCTGTTGTGGGAGGTGTGTTGCCTCCTAGCTCTGAAAGTCCCTATAGTACTTGTTCCCATCTTGGGGTACTGGCTAAATTAGGATTATCAAGGGTCTAAAAGGAGTCTTAGAAAATGGTCCTCAACCTCCTGGTTAAAGAAAGATCTTACAGAGGCTCTCCAAGTTAGATGATACTGTGTGTGTGTGTGTGTGTGTGTGTGTGTGTGTGTGTGTGTGTGTGTGTGTATTACCACACCAAACTGGATTTACATACCCATGCACAATGGAAAGCCAAACACTGAAGCACTGGATTTTTGCAGTGAGAAAAGTCTATTGTAAGTTGACTGTCAAGGAGACAGAAGGAAATGCTCAAAAATGTCTTCCTGAGCTGGGGGCTGGGTCAGGTTTTATAAGCGTAGGGTAATGAGGTGTGATCTGATTGGATCTTGCAATGAGGTGATGCCAGAACTCAATCTGATTGGATCCTGGATCCTGCCATGCAGTGTCTACTTCTTAATACAGCCCCTGTTCCTGCTCCTCTATTGGAGCACTTGGATTTCCCCATAGTTGCATGCTTGGTTCATCTGGGCATGCTCAGGTTACATGACCTTCAACCTGGGGGTCCATGGTGACTGAAAAACAACTCACAGCTTTGTTACATAAAAGTTGAACTTGATTGGTCTGGTGTGGCTATATGTGTTTTGGGAGTAGTGGGTTAGGAAGGGGAAAAGTTGGAAGAAAGAGTACCTGAAAGTAGCTCAGACTCCAGTAGCTGAAGGGATTTTTTCTTCTCCTGATGTGAGCCTCTGTAGTCTACCAGTTTATCCCCAGACTTTCAGAAACAGCTTGGGTCATATTTCTTTTCTCTCTGGTTCCTTATAGATTAAGAGACTGGGGGGAGGGCGGTGAAGAAGGGGCCAGCCTTCAAGCAACATCGAGGCAAGATGGCAGCCACCACTGGCTCGGGAGTAAAAGTCTCTCTCAATTTCCGACTGTTGGAAGAACTTGAAGAAGGCCAGAAAGGAGTAGGAGATGGCACAGTTAGCTGGAGTCTGGAAGATGACGAAGACATGACACTTACAAGATGGACAGGGATGATAATTGGGCCTCCAAGAACAATTTATGAAAACCGAATATACAGCCTTAAAATAGAATGTGGACCTAAATACCCAGAAGCACCCCCCTTTGTAAGATTTGTAACAAAAATTAATATGAATGGAGTAAATAGTTCTAATGGAGTGGTGGACCCAAGAGCCGTATCAGTGCTAGCAAAATGGCAGAATTCATATAGCATCAAAGTTGTCCTGCAAGAGCTTCGGCGCCTAATGATGTCTAAAGAAAATATGAAACTCCCTCAGCCACCCAAAGGACAGTGTTACAGCAATTAATCAAAAAGAAAAACAATAGGCCCTTCCCCTTCCCCCCCATTTGATTTAAGCAGTCTTCATTTTCCACAGTAGTAAATTTTCTAGATACATCTTATACACCTCAAAGTACTGGAAAGGAAGCTCCCATTCAAAGGAAATTTATCTTAAGATACTGTAAATGATACTAATTTTTTGTCCATTTGAAATATATAAGTTGTGCTATAACAACAACAACAAAAAAAGATTAAGAGATTGGGTTAGAATGGGAGAAACAGATTAGTCAAACATCCTAAAGATTAAACGTCAATTTTGTATTTT
Source organism: Mandrillus leucophaeus (assembly GCF_000951045.1). Taxonomy (NCBI): domain Eukaryota; kingdom Metazoa; phylum Chordata; class Mammalia; order Primates; family Cercopithecidae; genus Mandrillus; species Mandrillus leucophaeus. Next base: position 648,144 of record NW_012102310.1, on the reverse strand, counting down.
GATGATCATGGTTATATATGAGTTTCATCCATTGAAAAATAAACACAAACACATGTCCCTGTAGGTTCATCAGTGGTAACAAATGTACCACCCCAAAGCAAGATGTTGGGGAGGCTGAGCACATGTGGGAGGCAGGGTCTATGGAAAATCTCTACTTTCCATTTAATTTTGCTGTTAACCTAAAACTGCTAAATAATAGTCAACTTTTAAAGAGCATACCTTTTTCTAGTTGCCTTTAAGCACTTAGTGTCTTATAACTTCATTGGTATTTATGGCAAAAAAATAAATTGAGGCTTCTGTGCTGGAAGTGAAACTGGCCCGGTTGTCTCATAGAACTGATGTTTATGGTTTATTTTGGATAAACATAAAAATTGACCTTTCCAGTCTTAAAACTTGAGAAAGTTACATTTGTCTTATCTGAGTTCCTTTCTCAGGAAACTAACCAGCAAGCTCCCCAGATAGTATTATGGAACTGAAACTCACCAGGTCACTGCATCTAGACAGTGAGACACCAGACCCCTCACTGGACATGATTGCCTAACTGATCACCAGCTTCCTGTTGACCAGTCTTTTTCTTTACTCCTCCCTAATTCCTATTTTTCCACACAGTTATGTTTCTCCCTTGCTGTACCAACCCCTACTTTCAGTTGGTTGAGGAGATAGATTTGAGACCAACGTCCCATCACCTCAGATGCAGGACTGGAATAAGTCTTCTTCCCTGGCAGTACTCCTTGTCTCAGTGATTGGCTTTCAGTGCAGAGAGCAATGGGACCTAGACCAAACCCCTGGTGTTTTGGTAACAGAAGAAATATGCTGACATATTCCTTTGTCCTTTCTTCTCTGCTCTCTCTTCCATCTCCCACTTCTTTATACAACTGCTGGCTTTTAAACCTGTTGCCCCCTCTCTGATGTTCACTTAGGCTCAAGACAGTGCCTGGTATGTAGCAGATGTCCAATAAGTTTTATTGACTGACTGAAAAAAAGCAGGAATAAATGACTCTGATTTGAAGGTTCTAAACTTTGGTATAACATGAACCTCTGTTTCAAATTCAAGAGGCATTTGTTACATCTTAGGGGACTCCAACAATTTGAGGATTTCTAGCCCTATACATTTTTGTTAAGGGTTAAAATGAGTCCTAGTTTTAGAATAGGTTTTTATAAATGGAAATTGGTTTTAGAGATCATCTAATCAAGTACCAGCATTTTTCAGATGAGATTTTGTATGTGTGTGCTCTTGTGGGATTGAGAAAACAGGGATCAAGAGAGGTTTACTGATGTGTTCAAAGTGTGTTCAAAGTGTGTTCAAAGTCACAAAGCCAGTCAGGGGCAAAGCTGATGTTTTGAAGTCCAGCTCTCCTGACTCTTAGTAGCACATTCATGACATGACGATTCTCAGAGAAAAACTAAACTAGGAAGATGTTCTGGGAGGTGACAAATGCCACATTGATGATTTGGATTCTATGGTGACATGAATATAACTTGTACATTTTCCTTATCATCAAGCTGATTTCTACTACTGAGAATGTTCCCCTTTCTGAGGAGCGTTCTGTAGCTTCAAGTTCTGTGACTTCTGAGAAGGGCTCTGTGGCTTTGACCCTGAATAGAAGTTTTAAATGAACTTATTTTATATATATATATATAAAGTCCCTTAAGTTTCTAATGTCAGGAAATTCTAACTGTGAGCTTATATAAATTTGGATTCCTAATGGGAGATGAAAATTCAATAAAGTGGGTCCTGCTGATAACCTACAAAACATTAAGTTACATATCAAAAATCAAAATAGGATATGAATAGAAACACTTATCTTAGACTCATCTTAAGTTAAGCACTTTCATCATAATTGGCTTGAAAACATTGCCTGCCTAGAGGTGAAATAAAGTCTGCTAACGTGTACGCCTGCAACAGAAACAGAGCCGACAATCAGTTGAAATGATGTCTTCAAGAGCATCAAGATGTCATTCATAGAAGGCTTGGAGACCTTTGGAATTAAATGGAGAGAGGTTGAATTCACTTTATGTTTAATTGTCTAGATAATATTTGTAGTCTTTGTCTACCATCCTTGCCAAATTACTGTGATCCTGGCTGCTTACTGGTCTGCCTAACCCAGCCCAAACTGGGTGATTAGAATCATTTGGGAAAAGAAATGATTAACTCTAATGTTAGCTATGGGGACCTGTGGATGTTTGGATTGATTCAAAGAAGAGGAAGAAACTAAGCCAAAAGGGTGGATGACTGATGAAAGTTATTTAAATAGTAGGAAGTCCACAGGTCCTATTTTAGACAAAATCTGATTGTTTGGTTGTCTTCATACCTTTCACTGATTACTCCTTATCACTTCTAGAAAGGCATTAAAATGACATTTTACACTTTAGTATAAATTACATTAGTTTTACTATTTTTTAATATATTTTTTCTTTTTTAATCCCTAATGTGATAGTCAAAGTATATTAGTTTTACTCGATTTTTCTGCCTTAAAAAAAGCAGCTAGGACTTCAAACATTTTTGACTCCATGTACACTTAAAAGAAGAAAACATTTTCTGAGTTTAACTAAATTGAGATCTGATTAGATTCTAGCCTTAGTACTTTTTCTCCCTTCCTTCCTTTTTTTGTCCTTTCCTCATCCTCTTTCTCTCCCTCCTTCTCCTTTTTCTTCTTCTCTCACTTTCTCTCACTTTCTCTCTCTCTCTCCACCCTCTCTCCCATCTTTCCTGTCAGGAGAGGAAATGGAAGGAGAATGGTAGAGCTGGAAAATGTGCTTTATAAATGTTTTATTCCTTCCAGGATGTAAGATATATTACAATTTACCAATGATAAAATTCAGATCCTTGAATATAAACCATTTCCCTTATTGACTCTGCTTTTTATCCGCACCATTTTAGAGCTGGGTAAACAGGGCATGGCCAGAGAAATTTCGCAGTGCTCCAGCCTACTTTTCCACTGGAGGAATCTCTTCCCTCACCTGTGAAAAGGCCAGGGAGGAGAGCTCAGGCCTTTCTCCATCACACTGTGTAAGAGCTTAGCACTTGGACTCTCGAACATCCCTCTCCTGGAAGCAAGAGCAGAGAGGCAGCCTCAGCCCCGGCCATTCATTCAGCCCCGTATACAAGGTCTGTCTGAGGTGGTGCATATGCAGGCAGCAAGAAGTCCAGCTACTTCTCTCTCCAGCCTCCCCCATCATTGGCCTGTCACAGTGCCTGGAAAGAACTGAGAAAAGACTGTTAGATCTTGTTTATTGGACAAGGTGTTATGAGATAACTTTTAGGATGTTGGGGCCATTTCCTCAATCTCTCTAAAAGTTGTTATTTGTTATTTTCCTTCTGGTACTTCCATCTGGTACTGTGTACTTTTTATCCTCTCACCTGTTATTATTTCTCTCACCCCTAAAACATAACAAGGCATTTCTGATCATGTGTGATGTTTATCCTTTTAGTGAGAGGCTTTAGATAATAGATAAATAATAAGGGGAGTTTTAGTAGTTTTTCCTAAATATAATTTAAAGCAGGATATATATATATATATGTATTTTTTTTAGCTGCTGTTTTGCTCTGTTGCCCAGGCTGGAGTTCAGTGGCACGATCTCTGGTCACTGCAAACTCTACCTCCTGGGTTCAAGTGATTCTCCTGCCTCAGCCACCTGAGCAGGTGGGATTACACAAAGCAGGATTTTTTGAAAACTGTGAACCTCAATTCATTAGTGGGATATAAACTCAATATAGTGAGCTTCAACTTGCAGCAGCTTTTTTTTTTTTCTGAGACAGAGTCTCACTCTGTTGCCAAGGACGGAGTTCAGTGGTGCAATCTCAGCTTACTGCAACCTCTGCCTCCCCAGGTCAAGTGATTCTCCTGCCTCAGCCTCCTGAGTAGCTGGGATTACAGGTGCCTGCCTTTGTGCCCAGCTATTTTTTTTTTTTTTTTTGTATTTTTAGTAGAGATGGGATTTCACCATGTTGGCCAGGCTGATCTTGAACTCCTGACCTTCTGATTCGCCTGCCTTGGCCTCCCAAAGTGTTGGGATTACAGGCGTGAGCCACCGTGCCTGGCCAGCATTTTTTTGTTGTTTTTTTTAAGGAAAAAATTATATAAAGTGTAGCAAAAGTCAGCACAGTTTTGTGAAACTGGCTTCAGTTACACAGCCATGTGGGAGTGTAGACTTGGGTGTGACGTGAAATGCATCTCTTTCTTGTTTTTGAGACAGGATCTCGCTTCGTCACCCAGGCTGGAGTGCAGTGGTGCAAACATGGCTCACTGCAGCCTCAACCTCCCTGGCTCAAGCAGTCCTCCCACAGCCTCCTGAGTAACTGGGACTACAGGCTTGCACCAACATGCCTGGCTAGTAAAATACATCTCTTACAGTGGGTCCAAAGAATCTGAAGCTATTGATTTAAGGCATTCATGCTTTCTGGGCTCAACTTAAAGTAGCATGTACTGTCTTTGTAAGATCTGAAATCACTGGGTTTACCACAGAGCTTACATTTCCAGAGGAACCACTTCACCTGACTGGTAGGAAATCCACAGGGCCTATTTTAGGTAGGCTGGAGGTAAAAACTTACTAGATAATAGAGCTGTAATAAGAAGTTTAAAGAACTATTTGTACGAACTGTACCATCTGCTTGCCACTGCTCCAAACTTTTACCCACTTGCTTTTTGTAAAGAGGTCACTGGCTTATTTAAAATATCCTTTTGTAATGTATTGGAAAGGTGTGAGAACATATGAAAATGGTTGTCAATGGAGACGGAAGGGGCTTTGTTCTCACTTAAGAGAGCCCTGGGAGGAATAAGGTTTTATCTGGATCAGGATATCCAATTGCATTGGATAAACATGGCCTGAGGCAGGATAAAATTTAAAAACACAATGATAAACCTCCTGGTGACATTCTCTGTTCCTTTTATAGTCCCTCAGCTGGCTTGTTTGCAGGGTGCAGGATGGGTGACCACCTAACGTGCTTATGTGGTCAGTAAGTTATCTGAATAGGGTCTCTCTGGACGCCCTAGAACTTGTGGAGCTGGGTTGTAGCATAGTAAATGCAAGCTGTGCTGGTGTTCACAGCTAGAGTGAAGGAGAGTGGTTGGATGTGCACCTGGCTCTGCAGGAAGCCCATCTCAGGTTGTTGCTGAGGATATGGCACTGGAATGGTTGGAAAGGCTGTAAGAGCTCCACATGCCACCTGGCCCTTTTTGGGTATGTGGTGCACAGAACTGAGCTGCTATTTAGACTGACAAAAATAGAGGGATTTTTTTTCTCCCCTCTTTGGGCAACCTGCCCTGTATTGTACAGAGGAAGGCACAAAGAAGTCAGTGATTTATAGACCCTCTGTAGGGAAAACAACAAAAAAAGCAAAACAAAAACGTCCAATAAACTTAAGCTACACTTTTCCATTAGCAGCTGGTTTTGCCTTTCTTGGAAATAGCGTTTCTTGTATTGAATCCAGCTTTAGAAACTCCTCCTGTAGTCTAAAGATCTGTCATTAGACAGGTCAATGGGTAAAGATCATTGGAGCTGTTTTTATCTTTATTCTGTCCAAGAACTTGCCTGCTTATCCTTCTCAGACAATATAATGTTTCTCCAGACTCAGGAGTAGATAATGGCTTATGAAAATATATTGATGTCCTATTTGGAAACTGACCTTTTACTTTTATCCTTGTTATCCATTTTCTTCTTCCAGTCTGTTATTTGAGAAGGTTGGGACAAAGAAATGCAAAAGGAGAGACCACAGCTTGCTGGGGATCTCGTCCACCTCCAATAAGCCACAGGCCATGTCTGTACACTTAGTCAAGGCCCTTTGAATATGTTTTGTGCCAGTTTGACTCCTTTTTCATGTGCAGACTTAAAAAGAGAAGTAAACTGACATCTCATTATGGAGGACTTCACCTCAAGTATGGACATCAGAGAGAGGCTTTGACAGAAGTAGGCCTCCTGACTTATTTTCCCCAGGATCCCAGTCTTTACCCTAAGATCTTTGAATTGTTGCTGATGGTGGTAGTTAGAAAGTGAATAAAGAGGAGGCACATTACACACAAGGGATGAACCCCTAGAACTTTTCATTCAGTGGAAGAGGCTGGTGGAGGGGAGTGAAACAAGGCTTCCCCTACCTGTAGAGGTTCCTTGTCTGGGCTAGAAATTAAATTGACATAAGACAGATGAACAGGAGAAAAACATATGTAACTATATATGCGTGGGAGTCCCACAAACTAAGAGACTCCCACAAAATATGGAAGTCCATGAAGAGTGAGATGATTGAAGCTTATCTAGCATCCTGAGCTACAGAAAAAATCGGGACCCAGGATCTCTGGTCGGGGAGGCAGCAACAAGCCTCGGGGAGGGTAAGGGGAGGAAACGCACGGTGAACAAAAACTGTCCTGCTATGCAGATAGAAAATCGTCAGGTAATAAAAATTATCTCAAAGCAGCCTTCTTGCTTGTACCAATAATTTACTACTATAGATTTTCTTTATAAAAAATTTTCTTTTATAGATGTAAATTTATTTTACAAAAGGGCAGTTTTTCAGAGCTATTCCTGTGTTAGCAGTTTCTCAGAATAACCAGCTCAAAATGAGCCAAAGAGGTATATTTTGGGATGGCATATTCTGGTCCCCTACAGTCATATTTTGGGGTGGTGTATGCTGAGCCCCAACACTGAACACTCATGAGGGAGAAGGGGAGGGTAAGTTATGCCTTGATGGTTAATTGCTGGAATATCTAGGTCTCGTGATTTCTTGTTCTCCTGCTATTTGGTCATTAACACAGCTGCCCAGGAATTCAGTGGTGAAAAAAGATGGGGGGATAAAATTAAAACAAGTAAGCATTTCCATTACAGAGTAGACAAATCTGATTTTATTCCAAAAAAAAAAAAAAAGAAAAAAGGAAGAGTTTCGCTCAATTTTATTTTTCACATGGTGAAAAGAGGGTGTTCCCTTAGTCTTTTCTCTACTTTCCAGTGACTGCATTTTAATAATCTGATTTCTCAGGATATCTGACTGGTGAAGCATTTCCTGACCCCAGTTACTGAGGCTAATTGCGAGTTAATTATATGTCTGCTCATTATTTTGCTTACTTCCTAGTCTGAAAACAACATTAATTGCTCACACTCCAGAACTGGGCCAGGAAGTAGCATCATAGGGTATGATTTGAGATGTTAGAACAGCTCCCTCCTCACTATCTTTACCACCGCCTAATCAGACTACCTAGAATTATACCATTAGAGAGATGTTATATAGGCTAAACATGGCGTTGTTTTTCTCAGGAAGAGGCAATCTTATAAATTTTCTTTAAAAAGTTTTTCACTTTTTCTTTTATAAGTTGGTGTGCATTGCAAGTTATAAATCTAGTATTTCTTCCTAACAAAGTTTTATTAATTTATAATGCATTTTTAGTTGATGATATATTAAGCTATTATTAGTTAATCATATCCAAGTATAAAGTATTTCAGGATTTTGCTACTGAAAAGCTACCTGAGACAAGGGCATTGTAGAATTTGGAATGCTAGAAGGACGAGGGATGGAAATAGCATAATATAGAGTATGTGCAGGCTCAGGGATCTAGTTGTCAGGTAGGAAAAACTTTTTCTCTACCCTCTTATGTTTAGTATATGGGGACCTTCAAATTAAACTAACAAAAGACAGTTCAACAAAAGAAAAGGCACATGATTTTATTAACATTTACATGCTTGGGTGTTCACAGAGCAGAAGTGAAACTCACATAACTGATTAAACTTGAGTGGTTATAGACCATTTCCTTTTAACAAAGGAAAAAAGGTTTGGACTTCAAAGTATGACAAATTGTGGGGAAGTGAGTAGGAAGTGTGTGGTAGGAACTAATGGAAGATAAAGGCTATTTTAGTAAGGCCTATTTATGCAAACTCACTATCTTTGATAAGACTTTTAGGTAGATAAGGGGAAGACTGTAGATCTCTTCCTGTATCTTTTGATTCTCAGTTGCTTTCGGCTCAAAATAATCCTTATGTCAAAGTAGCATATTTTGAGTAGCATATTCTGATCTCCTTCAGAGGCAGGTGAAGGGAGTGTTACACACAGTTAGATAGCTCTAGACCCCAAGGCTAAATTATATAGTTCTATGACATTTACCTAATATTGAACCTAATCCTTAAAACGTGAATGTTGGGTGACCCCTGTCTTAATGAATAGACATATGACTTTATTCAATCAATTTGAGGACATAATTTGTATCCAGACTTTATGGAATTGTGATTTACCTTGGTTGATGTGGTTTATACAATTAATACCTATACCTGAGTGTCGGTCTGCTGGGCCTAAGCTGAAATCTAAACATCCAGGCATGTCTGGTTGGCTGATAACAAGGTCCTAGCAGGTGATTTGTTTGAATTAAGGTATTTGTAATGCTATAGGAAGAAAATGTTTGGTAGTTTGCGGGCATTTGACTGGGCACTGTGCTACATCCTGCATAAATAGATGCTGAAAGAACTCTTGTTCTGGAGGGCTTCTGTTGCTGTGGGGTGTAGTTGAGAAAGTGCAATTTACTCTTAAACACGGTTTAAATCTTATGTGCAGGCCATGTGCGGTGGCTCACGCCTGTAATCCCAGCACTTTGGGAGGACAAGTCGGGCAGATCACATGGTAAAACCCTGCCTCTACTAAAAATACAAAAGTTAGCTGAGCATGGTGGTACATGCCTGTAATCCCAGCTACTCAGGAGGCCGAAGTAGGAGAATTGCTTGAACTTGAACCCGGGAGGTGGAGGTTGCAGTGAGCCAAGATTGCGCTACCCTACTCCGGCCTGGGTGACAGAACGAGACTCCATCTTGAAAAAAAATAAATTTTACTGTATACTTTGTGATATACTGGCAACCTCTTTAATATCTAGAGATGAAATATAAAATCAGGACTAATTTGTCCATTATATACCCTATATATGCAGCAAAACAAAATGCACTAAATATACAGAAAAAATGGTGCCTGAAAATGTCCTAGTACCAACACACTAGCATATTACCCTTTGCAATTCCTTCCCTCCCACCTCTTCTAAACCTTTGAACAGGTATAGTTCACAGAGGTGGTTTAACAACTCCATTTCCAAAAGACAATATTTCCTATGAATTTTAGCAAAATATATCTACAAAGTGATATTTTACTACCTCTATGTGTAATATATGTTGGGCACTTCTGAACATCTAGGTAGACTAGATGTTTTAGATAAGGAGTTAATTTGTCCTCTATGTACACACCTGTCTTTAATAAACTGCACACATATAACAATAGTTATAATTTGAAAGAGTCTTCGAATATGAACATTCTGGCCCAGGACCTTCCCATCTCCTTCAACTCAGTGGGTTATAATGCTCAGATTTTCAGAAGAGAATCTTTCCCAGGAATTTTAAAACAAAATATACAAATATATTAGTTTACTAACTGTACTTTTGTCACACACTGACAACCTCTTTAACATCTGGAAAGACTAGATGTTGTAAATTAGGACTCATTTGTCCTTTGTATACACTACATACACAGATAAATAAAACAAACACACAGACATAAGGGATGACGGTTAATCTTGCCTCACTATAAAGCAGAATGGCACAGAGCTCTTCACTCTTTCTTCTCCTCCCTCTTCCCTTGAACCAGTGCCCAAACACAATGTATGATACTTAAGAGGTGGTTTGGTCAATCCTTGCCCTGTCCCCACCCCCACTACCCTGACCCTGCCACCCTGAATCAACATAACATATATGAATTTTAACAAAAGGATATTTATGGAATGTTAAATATACTTTATTGGACAGTGTAATCCATGTGTTACTTTGTTTTCATATACACCCTAGGGCAATTAGTTAGCATTTGAAATACATTGTGGGTGGTTTGCACTTGAAAACGGTTTTTATTATAAAAACATTGCTAATTTTTAAGGTGTGATAATGATTTTAAGATGTGGTTATATTATCTTTTAGAGCTTCATACTAATGCATCTGTGGATGAAATGATGTGATGTTTGGATTTGCTTCAAAATAAGTCATTGTTTGGCTTGGGTGTGAGAGGAGAGGAAGAATGGCTAAATAGAGATGAACAAGATTGGTCTGGGATTGATAATTGTCAAAGGTGGGTAATGGGTTAAGGGCGGTTATTACCCTAGTCTCTAGTTTAGAATATATTTGAGATTTACATAATTAAACCTATTTTTAAATCGTAAAACAATAAAAATAAGTGTATGAAAGAACCTACTTACTGCAAGCACTTTGTTTCTGATTAGCCCTGAAGGATATGGTAATTAGGGTAAAGGATATCAGAAATTATTTTCCTTTTGTTGAAACAACAGCTGTTCATAAAATGTAAATTGGCAGAATATTGTACAGCCATCTCCAATGTCACAGGAATAGGATTTAAGAATCTGGCAAAGGTAGCAGACTCCCCTTTGGACTGGTGTTCTAGACCTAGGGTATACTGGGTCTCTTGTCAGGTGCTTAATGGAGGATTTTATATCTTGATTCTGACCAGAAGGGAGCTGTACCTGCCTGCTACCAGAATACTGTCTATATTAAGCTGTTTTTGCATTGCTATAAAGGAATACCTGAGATAGGGTAATTGATAAGGAAAAGAGATTTAATTGCTCACAGTTCTGCAGGCTGTACAGGAATCATGGCAGCATCTGCTTCTGGAAAGGCCTCAGGGAGCTTTTACTTATGGTGGAAGGCAAAGTGTGAGCCAGCGTCTTATATGGAAGGAACAGGAGAAGAGAGAGAGGGGGAAGTTGCTACACATTTTTTAAACAGCTAGATCCCATGAGAACTCACTCTGTATAAAGTATCAATGGGGGATGATTCTCGTTCATGAGAACTTTGTCCCATGATCCAATCACCTCTCAGTAGGTCCCACCTCCAGCAATGGGGATTACATTTCAACCTGAGATTTGGGTGGGACACAGATTGAAACCACATCATTCTTCCCCTGGCCCCTCCCAAATCTCATGTCCTGCTCACACTTCAAAATACAAATATGCCTTCCCAACAGTCCCCCAAAGTCTTACCTCATTCCAGTTTTAAAAGTCCACAGTCAAAAGTGTCATCTGAGACAGTGCTCCTATTTACTTATGCAAGTGTCTCCAGCTTGCTTGAATTCCTCCCCTAAAAATGGACTTTTCTTTTCCACCAGATAAGTAGGTGGCAAATTTTCCAAACTTTTCCCCAAACTTTTATGCTCTGCTTCCCTTTTAAATATAAGTTCTAGTCTTAGGTCATTCATTTGCTCACACATATGTGCAGAGGCTGTTAGAAGCAGGCAGGCCACATCTTGAATGCTTTGCTGCTTAGAACTGTCTTCTGCCAGATACCCTAACTCATCACTCTCAAGTTCAAAGTTTCACAGGTTCCCTAGGGCAGGGGCATAGTCCAATAAAGCTCTTTGCTAAGGTGTAGCAAAAGTGACCATTGCTCCAGTTCCCAATAATTTCCTCATCTCCATCTGAGACTTCTTCAGCCAGGTCTTTCAGATCATATCACTACCAGCATTTTGGTCACACCATTCGATAAGTCTCTAGGAAGCCCTGAATTTTCCCTCATCTTCGTGTCTTTTTTGAGCCCTCCAAACTGTTCCAACCTCTGCCCATTACCCACTTCCAAAGTTGCTTCCACATTTTCAGATATCTTTATAGCAATGCTCCACTCCTCAGTGCCAATTTTTTGTAGTCGGCCTTTCTCACATTGCTATAAAGAAATATCTGAGACTGGGTAATTTATAAAGAAAAGAGGTTGAATTAGCTCATGGTTCTACAGGCTGTACAGGAAGCATGGCAGCATCTGCTTCTGGAGAGGCTTCAGGAAGCTTTTACTCATGGCAGAAGGCAAAGTGGGAGCAGGCTCTTTACATGGCAGGGGGCAGGAGAAGAGAAAGAGCGGGAGGTGCTACACACTTTTAAACAATCAGATCTTGTGAGAACTCACTCACTTTATAGTACCAAGTGGGAATGGTGCTAAACCATTCATGAGAACTTCTCCCCATGAGCCAACCACCTCCCACCAGGCCCCACCTCCAGCACTGGGGATTACATTTCAATATGATATTTGGGTAGGGCACCCATCCAAACCATATCACTGTCCCATCTGCTGCTAGTGAAATTTGCAGGCAACAGTCTTTTCAGAGGCCAAAATCGTCAGTGCACTGAGAAGTGCACTGAAGTATATTGAGTTTAAGAACAAACTCCGTGACTATCACACCTGCTTGAAAATGAATGTTTGTGTGCTTGCCAGATTTGGTCATATGGCCTATCAGAGAGGTTAATGGAAAGGAGAATGCTAGGCCTCACTACAGACACAGGGAGTTTTAAATAGCCACTTTGGCTTGGGCTGGGCTCAGAGAAGACACTGGGGGCATCCTCCCACTTCTGTGTTAGGCACAGCATGTCTGCCACAAAGTGAGGGCTCAGGAATAGGAGTGGTGTCTGTGTAAGCCCAGGGTCGGCACCCTGCTGCAGCCTTCTGCATTCACTTCTGCTTAGGCTTCCCACAAGCGGGAGGGAGTGGAAGGAAAAAGGAGTGGGCACATTGAGAGCACTTTTGATAACCCCTGATATTGCCTAGTGACTCACAGAACAATCTGAAGGAAATAGCAATTCTGGAAAGGGGTCCTGAAGTGTGTAGGTAGGAACAAGAGTGAATGAATTGGTGTAATTACTCTTGATCTCACTCCCACGTGTACCCTTAGCTTTATAAGGCTTTGGCAAACTTGTGTTATACAGATTAATATGAGTTTCTTTTCTTTTTTTTTTTTTTTTTGAGACGGAGTCTCACTTTGTCGCCTAGGCTGGAGTACAGTGGTGTGATCTCGGCTCACTGCAATCTCCGACTCCTAGGTTCAAGTGATTCTCCTGCCTCAGCCTCCCGAGGAGCTGAGACTACAAGCATGTGCCACTAGGCCTGGCTAATTTTTGCATTTTTAGTAAAGACGGGATTTCACCATGTTGGCCAGGCTGGCCTCAAACTCCTGACCTCAAATGATCCACCCGCCTTGGCCTCCCAAAGTGCTAGGATTATAGGCATGAGCTACCATACCTGGCCAAGATGAGTTTCTTGTTCATCTGTACATTGTCACTAATTTTAAAAATGTGCATATGTATTTTATGTCAAGTCATGTATGGCTGAATGATGGGGATACATTCTGAGAAATGCGTCCTTAGGCCATTTTGTGATTGTCAAACATCATAGAATACACTTGCACAAGCCTACAAAGTATAATCTACTACACAATTAGGCTTTGTGGTATAGCCTATCACTCCTAGGCTACTAACCTGTACAGCCTGTGACTATGCTGAATACTGTAGGCAATTGTAACACAATGGTATTTGTGCATTTAAACATATCAAAACATAAAAAGCATACCTAAAAAGTAAAAATACAGTACAAAAGATAAAAAATGCTATACCTTGGCTGGGCGTGGTGGCTCATGCCTGTAATTAGCATTTTGGGAGGCTGAGGCAGGTGGATCACGAGATCAGGAGTTCAAGATCAGCCTGGCCAAGATGGTGAAACCCCATCTCTACTAAAACTACAAAAATTAGCCAGGCAAGGTGGCAGGTGCCTGTAATCCCAGCTACTCGGGAGGCTGAGGCAGAGAATTGCTTGAACCCAGGAGGCAGAGGTTGCAGTGAGCTGAGATCACGTCATTGTACCCCAGCCTGGGTGACAGAACGAGACTCCATGTCAAAAAACAAACAAACAAACAAACAGACAAACAAAAAAACCTACACCAGTATAGGGCATGTACTATGAATATAGTTTGCAGGACTGGAAGTTTGTCGTGGTGAGTGGGTGAGTGAGCGGTGAGTGAACGAGTGGATGTGAAGGCCTAGGACATCACTGTACACTACTGTAGACTTTATAAACACTATACACTTAGGCTATACTAAATTTATACAAATATTTTCTTTAATAACAATTAACCTTAGCTTGCTGTAACTTTTTTACTTCATAAACTTAAAAAAGTTTTAAAAACCTTTTTGACTCTTGAAATAACACTTAAACACCTTGTATAGCTGTACAAAGATATTTTCTTTCCTTATATTCTTATTCTATAAGGTTTTAAAAATTTAATTATTTTTACTTTTTAAACTTTTATGTTAAAAAAAACACAAACACACATTAGCCTTGGCCTACACAGGGTCAGGATCATCAGTATCACTGTCTTCCAACCTCCACATCTTGTCCCACTGGGAAGTCTTCATGGACAGTAACACATGGGGAGCTGTTTTCTCCTATGATAACAATGCCCGCTTCTGAAACATAATACCTCCTAAAGACCTGCCTTAGAATGTTATACAGTTAACTTTTTCTTAAATAAGTAGGAGTATACTCTAAAATAACCATTAAAGTATAGTCATTTACTGTTTTTATCAGTATTATGTACTGTACATAATTGTATGTAGTATACTTTTTTGGTTGTTTTTTTGAGATGGAGTCTTGCTCTGTCATTCAGGCTGGAGTGCAGTGGCATGATCTTGGCTCACTGCAACCTCTGCCTCCTGGGTTCAAGTGATTCTCCTGCCTTAGCCTCCCAAGTAGCTGGGATTACAGACACCTGCCACCACGTCTGCCTAATTTTTGCATTTTTAGCGGAGACAAGGTTTCACCATGTTGGCCAGGCTGGTCTTAAACTCCTGACCTCAGGTGATTCGCCTGCCTCAGCCTCCCAAAGTGCTGAGACTGAAGGTGTGAGCCACCATGCCCAGCTCTATGTGATATACTTTTATACAATTGGCAGTGCAGTAGGTTTGTTTATAGCAGCATCACCACAAACACAAGAATAATAAATTGAGCTGTGACATCACTAGGCAATAGAAATTTTTTGGCTCCATTATAATTATTTTTATTTTTAAAATTTTTAATTTGAGACAGGCTCTCAATCTGTCACCCAGGCTGGAGTGCAGTACACAATCATCACTCACTTTAACCTTGAATTCCTGGGCTTAAGCAATCCTCCTGCCTCAGCCGCCTGAGTATACAGGACTACAGGCATGTGCCACCACACCGGGCTAATTTTTTAATTTTTTGTAGAAACAGGGTCTTGCTATGTTGCCCAGGCTGGTCTGGAATTCCTGGCCTCAAGGAATCCTCTTGCCTCAGCCTCCCAAAGTGTTGGGATTACAAATATGACCCATTAAGTCTTATGGGACCACTGCCATGGACCAAAACATTGTTATGCAGCACATGACTCTCTCTCTCTCTCTCTTTCTCTCTGTGTGTGTGTGTATTTAAATTAATATATCTTGAGTACCTTTTGATGTGTTTTGGGCTCTGCTTTTATTAACATGATCTCACTTGATCTTTAAAACAACCCTACAAGATAGGTGTTAACTTTTATTATTATTATTATCATAAAACTTTGGCTCAAATAATTTGAATGACTTTTATTTATTTAACAAATATTTATTGAGCATCTACTAGGTACTAGGAATCATTTTAAGTGCCAAGGATTCAGAGATACATAAAGCAGGTATTGTCTCTGTGCTCAGGAAGCTGACTGATAAATAAGCAACCCAGAGTGAGATAATTTCAAATATCATTTTGAGTGCTGTGAGGCAAATAAATAGGTTAATGCATCTGACAGTAGCAGATGGTTGCGGGGGTCACCACTATATAGGTGAAGGGAACAGCAGTTACAAAGTGCTGAGCCTTTGCTTGAGGCTGACTTTTCAAGGTCACCCAACTTGTGAATGACAGCTCTGGGTTTTAATCAATTTCTGTGGAATGGCAGGCAGCAGCGGCATGGAAAGTTTGGCTTACTCAAGGTGAAGTCTTGAGAGTTATGGGAGCATGTTAAAATGATATTTGCAGGGCTGGAACGGCTCCAGAACACCTGGGCTGTGAGGTCCCCCATCACCACTCAGAGCACCAGGGACTTCAGAGGAAATATTTGTTTTAATCATTTCTGGAAATGGGATTGCTCTTTGATATTTTCTCATTCTGTTTGCCTGACAACCACACAAGAATCAGACTTTTTAAAGGCCTCTCTCGCCTAATCAACTAGATGCTTTGGAAAAAAAATTGCCAAATGATAGAAATATTTCCCTTTCAGCTTAACTGCTGACCCAGACTAGTGAAAGAAATGGCCTTTCAAAGAATAAATCTATGAAATTCCATTTCTGGGGCAAGTGCCTTGATTTGCATCGAGCATTGTTGTAAATGTCAACTGTCCGGCTCCCACTGTCAGCCTGAATGGCCGTCAGTGTTTACCCTCCCAAGATAATTCACTAACTTATTCAGCACATGGTTGGAGGCTGAGGCCATCCTGTTTCTTGTTAATCTCAATCACATCCCTCTTTCCTCCTTCTTTTTTCTCCTATGAGGCACTTCTAGATTTTTCAAGGTTATGATGAAATACTAAATTCTTCGCTTAGCAGGGCTGTTAGTTTTCCTGAGCTTCCTTGCCGAGCCAGTGTTCCCACGGCTGTTCCTGAGAGCAGGTGGGAGAATGTGAACCCACTGAAGAGACTGAACAAAGGGACAAGCAGTGGCAATTTCCTTCCCTTGCCACTGGAAGTCGATGTGAAGAAGCAAGGGCACAAAATTTTTCCAAATCAAAAATACCAGAATATACATGCCGTCTTGTTTGCCAGTATCCCAAGGACCCAGAACATAGTAGGTGTTGAGTAAATACTTACTGAATCACAGCGAGTTGTCTCTACTAGCTTAACCATCCTCCCATGGCCTCCTCAGTCCCTTCCTCATTGGACACTGCTGGATTTTTGCCAATTGTTTTCTCTTGAGGAAGGGGTTGAGGGGACAAAGGGAGGGAAGGCTGGACAGATTGCCTGGGCATGATTGGCTGCAGCCGTTGTGACTCTTTTCCAGCTGCAGAGCATTTTGCATGTGATGAATGATACAGAAACATGCCTCCAGCAGCCAACTGGCCCCTCACCAGTTCTTTGTAAATACCAGCCAGAGGCAGCTCTGGTCTTCCGCCAGGCTAGAGACAGTGAAAGCAAACCTCGCAGGTTCCTTGCCCTCACATGGGGCTCATGAAGACCCTACAGCTGTTGTTTCAGATCCAGATGAATTCTTTGTATTTTTCCTTTAGAGAATCTACTAAGGAAATGTCAATCCCCCACTTCCCTCTGCCTATATATATTTACTTTGGCAGAGAATCACTCTGCATTCCTCTCTTCTCCACTCTCATCTCTTTGATCCAAATGTTCTCTCCTGCTGGTTGCTTCTTGTCCCTGGAAGTACAAAACACATGTCTGATTTGGTAGAAACATCAGGAGAATATCTGAATGTCTTAGGTTGCTTAAGGAGGGTCTTGATTAACATAGCTGTGTGTTTCAAAATCTGTTTTACCTGTTCTTCTATCAGCAGCATGATCATGAGCCAGTCTAGGAGAGACACTTTATATAAATGAAAGATTTGGCTCAATTTCTAGGGGGTTATTTTACTGTGTTTTGTGGCTTTTGAGACTCATACATTTTCATACTTTAACACCTCAAAATTTGGAAGGCAAATTCTTATCATAGATATATGCCATGCATTAATCAGGAGTGCTGTTTTTTCTTTTTTGGTAGATAAAATAATGGTGTGTCTTATAATAGATGGAATCTTAGATCTGATGAAATACAGTAGTTTATTTTGGCCAGAAAGATCTCAATTTGCTTATTTATTTTTCCTTTGGTTCTTGATTTGGAGATTTATTTTTCTAGTTATTTTTTTTTCCTATTTGGTGTTAATCATTCAGACTAATCTATGAACTAAATATTTCTATAATCAGCCCATTTTAAAATGTTTCCACATGATAATTTTAAATATATATAGATAGACTTACATAAAGGAAGAAAGGATCCAGGAGTGAGAAAGCCGAGGTTCTAGTCCTGCTTTTGCTTTAACCTTGGATAAGTAATTACCTTTTGAGCTCTTCTTTCTTGGCTATAAAATAATGCATAAGAATGCAGTGATTGCGAAGACTTTGATTTCATAGTGGCCCCTCTTCCCTGCTGGTTGTTATTCAGAGTCAAAGGCATGAGACGGGTAGCAAATCTGATTAATATCTCCTCAGAGTAAGGTTATGTCATAGTGACTGGCGAGAACCTGTCATGCCAGACTAAATTAGTTTTCTCTGTGAGATAATTATGCCATTGCATGAACAAAGGAGAAGAGCTAATAGTTGAGTGCCAACAGAGTGCCAGGCACTGTGCTATCTGCTTGCTGTGGGTTGACTTGTGTACACCTCCAAAATGTTGAAATCCTAATTCCCAGGGGCTATGGTATTTGGAAATAGGATTGTCTCAGTCTGTTTGTATTGCTATAACAGAATACCTAAGACTGAGTGATTTATAAAGAAAATAGATTTATTTAGCTTGCAGTTCTATAGGCCGGGAAGTTCAAGGAGCAGAGCACTGGCATCCTCTCTGCTACTGGTTGGAGGGGTTTTGTGCTGCTTCCACTCATGGTGGAAAGCAGAAGGGTAGGCACATGCAAAGAGGTTACACGGCAAGAAAGGAGCAAGAGAGAAAAACTGGGGAAACCAAACTCTTTTTAACAAGCTACTCCTGCAAGAGTGAATTCATTCTAGAGAGAACAAATCCAGTCTCAAGAGAGTGAGAACTTACCCACTACCTCAAGAATGGCACCAAGCCATTCATTCTTACCCAAACACCTGCCGCTAAGTCCCACCTTCCAACACCACCATGTTGGGGATCAAATTTCTACATGTGTTTTGTTGGGGACAAGCAATATCCAAACCATAGCAGGTCTTTACAGATGATCAAGTTAAAATGATATCATTAGGATTGGCTCTAATCCAATATAATTGTATTCTTATAAAAAGGGGAAATTTGGAAATAGAGACAGACAAACACACAGGGATAGTGCCATGTAAAGATGAAGGCAGAGATTGGGGTGATGTATCTACAAATCCAGAGCACAAAAGATTTCCTGAAAACCACCAGAAGCTAGAAGAGATGTGTGGAACATTCCCCCTCAAAGCCCTCAGAAGGAATCAATCTTGTTGACACCTTGGACTTCTGGCCTCTAGAACTGTGAGACAATCCATTTCTGCTGTTTAGCCACCCAGTTAGCGTTGCTTTATTATGGCAACCCTAGGAAACTAATACACTGCTGTAGACAGACTGAATCATTCCATCCTCACAATGATACTATCCATTTATTCCCCAGTGTGCTAGCACTAAGGCAGGAAACAAATGAAAAATGTTTGCTCTCGTGGGGCTTACGTTCTAGTGAGAGAAGCCAGATAAAAAACAAACAAGTAAATATGTCATATATCAGATGATGAGACATGCAATGGAGAAAAATAAGGCACGATGAGGGAGAACAGAGAGTGTGTAGCGTGGAGGTGGCGGTTACTGATTTATATAGGGGTGTCTGCAAAATATTGTGTAGAAAGAATATTGCAACTTCACAGCAAACAACATGAAGGCATGCTCTTGGTGTGGTCACCCAACAAGTTTCTCTTTATTATTTTTAAAAAATTATTTTTTAGAGATGGGGTGCAGTAGCACGATCACAGCTCACTACAACCTTGAACTCCTGGGCTCAAGTTATCCTCCCACCTCAGCCTCTTGAGTAGCTGGGACCACAGGAGCATGCAACCATGCCAGGCAAATTTCTTTATAAATCTGTTCTGTTTTTGTGTTTACTTTTTTGAGACAGGGTCTCACTCTGTTGTTTAGGCTGGAGTGTGTGGCACAATCATGGCTCATTGTAGCCTCCACCTCCAAGGCTCAAGTGACCCTCCCAAAGCAACATCCTGAGTAGGACCACAGGCATGCACCATCACTCCTGGCTAATTTTTTATGTTTTGTAGAGATGGGATCTCACTATGTTGTCCAGGATGGTCTCAAACTCCTGGGCTCAAGCAATCCTGCCTCAGCCTCCCAAAGTGTTGGGATTACAAGCGTGAGCCACTGTGCCTGGCCTATAAATCTGTTTTATGTGTGAAAAGCTTAGACATGTGGAAATAGTTGCCTAGGGTTATATAGACAGCAAATAGAGGAGTTGGCATTTAACCCGGATATGTAACCGCGAGCGCATACACTCTTAATCACGACAAGGGCATTTTGCTCACCCTGTCTTTATTGATTCCAGTATAATTTATGTTCTGTTTAGCCAGAGTCTAGTTGTAGAGTTTCTATGATTAGGCAAGGAGAATATTTCCCTGATGATTCTTCCAGAAGCGTAGTTTCCAATGACCTGGTATCAGTGTGAGGGGCAAATGTCAAGTGGTCTTATTGCCCTTGGAATCACTGACATCTTGACTAAAGGTGTTGAAGGTGTGCTTATTTAGCCTATTGGTGATGTAACATCAAACAGACCAATGTGATATTATTAAATAGCAAGCACAACCCTAGGCAAACAGGATGAAATCTAATTGTATAAGGGTGTGAGTAAGGACTTATATAAACCATAAAAATAATTATAGAATTGGCTAGCCATCATCCTTGCTTTAAAAGGCCTGTGGGTCAGAGCTGAACTATGATCAATGATCATGATCCTTGCTTATCATGAATCAGCAATATCATGTCATTGTGGGGGAATAAAGCTAAGACTATCCAGGGCAGATGTAATTCTTCCTCTATGCTCTGAGTACATCAGCCATGACTGTGCTACAAATAATATTGCTTCCTGAACTTAAAAAGAAAGAGACTCAAATATTAGTATTTTAGTTTAGCCAATAAAATTGGCAAAGTTAAAAACTAATCCTCTGTGTTAGTGCTAGTTCAAAGCAAATATATTTTCATGTACTTCCGATGGCACTCCTAATGATACCACCTTTCTACAAGGCAATTTAACAACATGTATTGAAAACCTTTAGCTGTGAATATTCTTGGAGCAATTCCAATTTCAGTATTTTTTTTTTCTCAAATCACTAGAGACAGATGAAAAATTTAGCTACAAAGTGTTTATTGCAATATAATTTATATAGCAAGATTGGTTAATATTGTAAAATGTTGGCCAGGCGCGGTGGCTCAGGCCTGTAATCCCAGCACTTTGGGAGGCCAAGGTGGACGGATCGTGAGGTCAGGAGATCAAGACCATCCTGGCCAACATTGTGAAGCCCTGTCTCTACTAAAAATACAAAAATTAGCTGGGTATGGTGGCCCATGCCTGTAGTCCCAGCTACTTGGGAGGGTGAGGGAAGAGACTCGCCTGAACCCAGGAGATGGAGGTTGCAGTGAGCTGAGATTGCACCACTGCACTCCAGCCTGGGGACAGAGTGAGACTCTGTCTCAAAAAAAAAAAAAAAAAAAAAGGTAGAATGTTATATGGCTATTAAAATCGTGATGCTAAATAAGAATTTTTAACTGTTTTCAGTTCATACATCCTTTTGGGAATCTGGTAAAAGCAGTGAGCTCCCATCTTGGGAAGAAAGCACTTATGTACCTACATAAAAATTTGTACATAATTTAGTGTATAATTTCATGGACTGTGTAAAGTCTATGCACAGACTCAGGTTGAAGATGTCTACCCTGTAGGGGTAATAATTAGTGACGGGGAAAATAGTCTCCAAAACACATATGTGCATTGGCTTATGAGACTGGAAAGATATACATCAAAATAGTTATTAGCTCTGAGAAGCAGGATTATGAGTTTTGAACAATTTCTCCTTTGAGCTTTTCCATATTTCTCAATTTTCCACCATAAAAATGTATTATTTCAATATGATTTAAAAAATATTTTAATATGGAGCAAAGGAAAAAAAAAAACCCAAAAATTAAACACGGGAAGCTTAGAGAAATCCTCAAGAAATATAACAAAAATGATACATAATGAAAAGTGCAAAGAAACAATATTGCTTTGCCTGTAGTAATAGGTATTACTATGAGGGCACAAAACAGTTTTCTAAGCTCATGGAACATTCAAAGGAAATGGATTTAATTTAAACTAAATGTTACACTTGGGCAGAAAGTAGAATTGTGTTACTATTGGTGTTGTAAAACACTTCGATGGGGGCCCCCAAGGACAAGATGGAAACTTTGTCCCTGGAAATGCAAAAGATGTAGCCAAAAATTATGGATCTCATGGATTTAGGCATCCATCTCCCCGAAGGCATGAAACGGTATCAGGTTGTTTATCTTGAGCCTTTCTGCTCAGTTTGTTTATGGCTTTGAAGCAGGGCACAGTGGTACACAAAAGGGAAAGACACTGGGGGTACCCAGCCACCTGCTCCATCATCACCTACTTCAGTGATGCCCCCTCCTCACTCAGCATCAGGATGAGGGTGGAGAGTGTTGCTTCTCTATAAGGTGATTTGGGTCTCCTATTAATCACATTGACAACCAGGGAAATTGGTGATCTGATTTCAACAAAGCTGAAATTCGTTTTGGTTCCTTCGTCTGATCCACAGCACTAAGTGAAGTATTCAATAGACAAAGTCCAGCCAAGTAAAATTCTCCTCCATGCTCACAGTTATTAATGTGAATGTCTCCTCTGGGGGAAAGTATTTTGTTTATTGGATAGACCAAATCCTCTGTAGACTCACTGAATCTGCAAAGGAGTTTCTTTAATCTGCACTGTAGGTTTGGCAATTCTTTGACCTTGTTATTTTTTCTTTTTTATCATGCTTACCATTCTTTTTGTGAATGTTAGGTACTGCTGCTAAAAGTATATGACTTAGGACAGTTCAGTTTCTATGACAATGTGTGGATTGAATATCATTGTAACACACACACACAGACACACACACATGTACGCATGTATACTGCATATATGGATGTAGAAAGTCGTGGTTAAGAGCCTCAGGTCTATGGACAGACTTCCTGGGTTGGGCCTCTGGTTCTGCCATAGCTTTGTGAACTCGAGTAATTTATTTATTCTTGAGAAACTTCAGTGTCCTCACCTGTAAAATGGGCATAATAATGATTACTGTCCTCTGAGAGTAGTTGTGATGATTAAATGCATTAATAGTAATACAGTGATTCTAATGTTACCTGGACTGTAGTGCATGTTTGTCAATAGTATCAACACTTTTAAATGTTAGAAGGTTTATGAGAGACTCTGATTTCTGAGCCCTCTTAGTCCCAGGACACAAAACTCTTGCATGTTCCTAAGGTCACAGGAATCAGGATCTCCCTTAGATATTATACCCTTTCTCGGTAGTAGCATCTCTAGGGTTGGTACTCCCCAAACTGCCTTTACTAATGCAAGGTCATGATGTGGGTAGGCTTACCCAAAGGAGTTCATGAAGTAGATAGAGCTCTCACGGCTCTGGGCACCCGCAGGAGTGGAGTCCTGCTAGTTATCTATCCCTAAGTTAGCCTACTTGCCATGGCCACCTGAGGAAGGGGTTCCATCTTAGGCTCTTGTGTTTTTACTGGTCTCCCAGGAGGCCACAGACTGGTAGTATAGAATGTCCTTTCTGCTTCACAGCTTAACTGTCTGATTGATTATTTCTTTATGTACTCTCTGCTTTCCAGTGGGGTACCTGAGTCCCTCTTGGAATTCTTGTTCTTTGGGATCCCAGACTTGCTGACTTTTCTAGATGAGCCAGGGGAGCTGATTATATTGACATGCTGACAAGGACAGCTCACAGAATCGTGGGTGAGTGTATTTCCCTTTCCACAGAGTCAACTTTCTAGATTTGTAACCCAAATATCAACTCAACCTTGTAATAATTTGTTCTTTCTCTGTTAAAGATTCTACCATAGTCTCAAACAATGTATCAAATAAACACGTAAGAGTATTCTCTATAGCATATATAAAGCACTATAAATCTTGTGAGGAAGTTATCAGAGAAATCGAAATTTTATTTGTCTCCATAGAGTCTGTGTTTTAATGGGGGAGTCAGGGAAATATCTAAATGAAGATTTTTTTTTTGTTTTTATCAATGTATATGATCCTGTTTTGAATGTTCTACTGTTGTGGGGAGTAGAAATGGTCTCTACCAAACTTCACAGAGGCAAATCTGCAATACTTTTACTATTTTGATTTCCTGAGGGCTCCATACCCTGGGCTTTCTAGGGCAGCATCTACCTCGGTGATTTTATTCTAGTTAAATAAGTGATTTTTAGAATCTATAACAATGCAACTTGGTTACGTAGTCATGCACAACTTTTCATGCAAATAAAAAATAAAACAACAACACACCTTTGATGGACTTCAAGTTCTGGTATTTAGTTCTGAAAAAATATGATCTTTCGGATTCAGACCCCTTTGAGTTTCATGGGCTTTTGAAAAATATTACTGAGACAAGGAAGCCAGAATAGTTTGAGCGTCTGACAGCCTCCACTGAGGTGAGGACAATGCTTTCCTATTTGTGCAGGACATCTCGGATTTAAGTGCGCTTTTGGCACAGTTAATCATGGGGCATTGTGACCTCTGTACCACAGATAGTGAGCCTGTCAGCCTTTCATCTGTCAGAGAGGACGGAGAACAACGTTCGAGTAACCCTGCAGTTGTTTATCCCCGGCCCCTGCTTCCTCCCCTCTCTGTTTCCCACAGCTGCTCGGTCGTCCTTCACCAGTGAACTTTCTCACCTGTGACACTTTGAAAGCTGGGTAGTACAGGGATGGAGCAAGGCTTATTGAATATTTCCCCTCCCGCCAACCCAGTTAAAGGGAGATGCAAGAAAGCCTCTGCTCTATTTTCTTTTAAAGGAGATTGAAGAGAGCATTTGTGTGTCATGTGTCATAATGTGAGTTTGGCCTGCAGTGCCTCTATTGTCTAAACTGAGAAGCAGAGAGTTCATTGTTCATCTTTGTGTCTTCGGGCTGACAATTCTTTAGCTGGTTTTGTCCTTTGTCTAGAAGAGTAAATGTTACACATGGAGCTCAAAGGAATTTTCCTGCTTACTATTTAATAGTACAAATAATAACTTTAATGTCATACAGAAGAGACACTTTAATGACTGACAGAAAATATTTAGGGCCAACCCATCCCTGGAGTTAGGGGAGAAGAGAGGATTGGGCAGACCTAGTGTTTGAATCACTCTAGATCAGAATTTCTGTTTTGTGGTTTCTCCTTTGGTTCATAAGCTGTATTTGCTACAAAACATTTTAGAAATCCTAGCATAAAACATCCTCTAATATGCCTCAGAGTCGTCTCGAAATAATTTCCCTTAATTAGGTCTAATGGACTGTCTCATGAACTGTATGACTCTCCATTTGGCCTGACAGAAGTAATTCGCCATGAACAATTGTACTTGGCCATTTTTAATTAGACCAGCGTGAGAATTATGCTTTTATTTTTACAGCTGCCAATTGAAGAAACCTAAAGACTTTACTGAAGTAAATATTGTATCTTTTTTTTCTTTTAAAATATCTATTGTAAATCAGGACGCTGACTTTTGAGATCTGCCACATCCCCCTGTTCTAACCCCTAGCACTCACTGGCTGTGTGGTCCTGACAAATCACTTATACTGTCTGTTTTCTCAGCTATACAATGAAGTTAATAATGATTCCCACAGGATTAAATGAAATAGTATTGTGATTGCATTTCATAAATAATGCCATGTCATGTTGTTTATATTATAAAAAAGAATAATGAGATGTTCCAGAGGCTTGAATAAGTGATGTTTTTTAAACGGAGGGTTGTATCCCATTATTGGATCCTGAAATGAATTTACTAGGTTGGGATGAGCAGGTAAAAAAGGCGAAACAGTATAGGATAGAACACAGAAGTATGCTTCATAAGTAGTACAGGCAAATGTTGTTTCCTTGAAGGTTTGACGTGTATGTGTATGTGTAGGGTTGTGAGATATACACACACACACACGTATGTGTGTGTATATATATGTGTGTGTATATATATTTATTTACTGTGGCTCAAAAGCAACAATATTTGAGAGCTACTGGAGTAGGTGTGACTCATAAATGGAAGCAAAATCCGTTGTTGAGCATTTTATCCATTGGAAAACTTTAATACTGTATAACTTTTTTAGGTGCCTTCCTCTGGGTTTTTATTGAAGACAAAATATCAATTTTTTGAAGTCTTAGACCAATAACATCTTTTTTTATACGTATGATAGGGGAATACAGATTAATTGGAAAACAAAATGGATTGTCACCAAAGATATAAATGTTATCATATGGATGGAAGTTTAAAGCTGTAATTGTCTATCAGGAATATAATGTTTGGCCCTAGGGTTTATTTTTATACTATAATTTCAAGAATTTGAAAATCATATTCTCTATGCAAGTAACAAAATTCTTCTTTTTCATATCAAAAATGAATTCTCTTATATGAGTTTTCCACTTCAGCACATTGTTTATTGCTAAAGGGCTTTGTAAGATTGCAGAAAATGTGCTTACCTCTTTAATATCCTTTTAGACGAAAGTGGAGTGGAATCCACAGGGAACATTTAGTTATATCAAGAGGGTGGGAAATTTGATTAACTTGGTGTTTTCTTATGAAAATGTTGAGAAAGGATATTTTCTTTTTCACCCCCATTTCATTTTAGATTTCAGGAAGTAGATGTGCAGGTTTGTTATGAGGGCATATTGGTGTGGCGCTGAGGTTGGGCTTCTATTGATCCCGTCACCCAGATAGTGAACATAGAACTCAATAGGAAGTTTTACAGCCCTTGTCCCTCTCTCCCTCCCTCCTTTTGGAGTCCCGAGTGTCTATTGTTCCCATCTTTATGTCCATGTGAACCCAAGATTCATCTACCACTCAAGTGAGAACACGCAATATTAGGTTTTCAATTTTTGCATTAGTTTGCTTAGGATAACAACCTCCAGGTGCATCCATGTTGCTGTGAAGGACATGATTTTACTTTTTGTTTTTTTTTTTTTTAATTGAGATGGAGTCTTGCTCTGTCGCCAGGCTGGAGTGCAGTGGTGTGATCTCGGCTCACTGCAAGCTCAGCCTCCCGGGTTCAAGCGATTCTCCTGCCTCAGCCTCTGGAGTAGCTGGGACTACAGATGCCTGCCACCATGCCCAGCTAATTTTCGTATTTTTAGTAGAGACGGGGTTTCATCATGTTGGCCAGGATGGTCTCAATCTCTTGACCGATTTCATTCTCTTTTATGGCTGCATAGTATTCCATGGTGTATATTTACCACATTTTCATTATTCAGTCCACCATTTATGGGCACCGAGGTTGATTCCATGTCTTTGCTATTGTGAAAAGTGCCATGATGAACATACAAGTACGTGTGTTAGACCCATAAAATCTTAATTAGATGCATTAAATGACACTTTTGAAAGCACAAATATTTTATCTCTATTGCAGACAATTTTGCTTATCTAATTGCCAGATTCATACAACTTCTTCTTCCTGATTGCCACTTCCCTCTCCCATAAATCTCATGAAAGATTCCCTCTATGTTCAAGTCTAGGGATAAATCCTGACAAGTCTAAGCCAATTATAATAGTTTCATTTCCTTGCTGCTGATTGGTTTAGGAATGGAAATGTGAGTTACAGGAAAAACTTACCCCCTCTTCTTTGACTGCATGTGTCATCCAGTAACGTCTGTGCCTGTGACAGACTTTTTTTTCTTGGAGATGAAATGTCGCTCTGTCGCCCAGACTGGAGTGCAGTGGTGCGATCTCGGCTCACTGCAAGCTCCGCCTCCTGGGTTCACACCATTCCAGGCGCCTGTGTGACAGACATTTTTAAACTCAGAATAACCAGCTGGCACATCCCAGGGAATGGCAGAGCTGAAAGAAGGAAATAACTTGGCTCATCGATAATGATGTTGAGCCCCAAACTTTACCCACTTGAAGCTGGTCTACTCTAAGACTGCTTGCAATCAGAGATAATACATGTTCTTTGTGGTCTAGCCCCACTGAGTCAGGATTTTCTGTTACTTGGATCTGGAAATGAATACCATCTGGATTATGTTCCTTAGAAAGGTAACCACTGCCACTGTATATCCTTGGACTGTATTGAGCTTTACCATGGGGCTGTTTCCAGCCTCAGAACCAGCTGTGAGTGAGCAGATTCTGCCTCATCCTCTTCTAAATCATGATGCCTCATGTTCTTTGGAGTAAATTGTTTCAGCAGATAGGGATGACACCTATCTCAGGCCAGTCATCTCTCTACAGGGATTGTTGGTGTTGGCATGTGGGGGAAAAAGACTTAATGCCTGCTGTTGGTATTTGTAGTTTGTACTTTTTGAAATAATTTTACGTCTATTTTTACTGAGCATTCATTAATTAAAAATTACTTATTGAACATCCACAAATGCCAGAGTGTTGTCAGGCATTGGAGATACAGCTGTCTCTTATACACATCTAGATGTGTATAAGAGACAGATCAAGGAGTTGGAGATACAGTGGTAAATATAATCAATATGGGTTGTCTTCACAGGGAACCTAAAATCAAGTTATTCTTAATAACTTTGTAAAATAGGGAAACTATTATAAAATTTATTAATTTGTGCATTTACTCATTAAATTAAAAAACATGTTTTTTTAAATTTGATTTTATTTTAAGTTCTAAGATACATGTACAAGACGTGCATGTTTGTCACACAGGTAAACATGTGCTGTGGTGGTTTGCTGCATCTGTCAAATCGTCACCTAGGTATTAAGCCCAGCATCCATCAGCTATTTATCCTGACACTCTCCCTCCACCTGCCTCCCAACAGGCCCCAGTGTGTGTTGTTCCCCTCCCTGTGCCCATGTATTCTCATTGTTAGGCTCCCACTTGTAAGTGAGAATATGGGGAATTCACCATGTTTTTGATGAGATTCTGCTATATACCTGGGAATGTGCTGGGGACGGTGGTAACTGAGATAGCCATGACTGCTTACTCCACTAGGAGCTTAAAGTCTAGCTCTTTATGATAATCTTACAAGGTAGTATCTATTACTAATTCATTCACTCAACAAATATTTACAGAACACCTTCTGTGTACTAAATACAGATGAGAAAACTGAAGCCAGAGAGGTGAAATGACTTAACCAACTTAATCCTAGATAGTGAGAAAGCTCAACCTAGAACACAGAAATCTCTTGTATTCTACATAACCTTCTCACCTGATCACAGTGTCTTTTAAACAATACAAAGGATAATTAGAATTACTTCTTAAACATACTTTGCCAAATCTGGGAAAGAGGCAGCATCAACACTATCCCCTCAAATGAAGCATAGAAAGTTTAGTGGACTATTCTTCTGAACTTTAAATGTAACATCTACTTTTACATTCCAGGGGTAAAACCAGCCCAAATATTTTTAGCCCAAAAGACTGGGGCTCAATACAAATGGAAAGTTTGCAAATGAATTAATAGGAGTACTAGGGTGCTAAGAAAAAGTAAAAATTCTGGGATTTATAGGGGAATGACTACAGATCAGTGCCATTGTAGCTGTTCACCCAGAATAGGTATTTCTTTATACATTATATTTTCAGTGTACTGTCTGTAGTATATTTTCCCAAAGAGTTCGTGTATCCTAGGTGTCTGTGTAGTGGGACTTCCTGCAGGTGATTGTCTCGTTGTTTGTGTTTTTCTTCTCATCAGACCTTTCTTTGGATTCCTTACTTTTTCTAAAGTTGTTTTTGACCTTGATATTTTATCCAACTTCTGTCTCATTCTGATTCAGAAGGACAGGAAAGGATGCTTTAGGGCCATCAAATATAGAATATTTAAGGCTTAAGGGGCTATACATTTCTGAATAGCACCAATCCTCCGAATTTGGAGATAGGGTTGAAAAATGTCACTTTCTGAAATGGTAACTAAGAAGCATCACACAATATGACATTAGTCACCTCGTGGAAATAATCCTGGGAAATAGCATACCTTAAGAGAAAGAGGACAGTGATGAAGAGAAAGGTGAGGACAAAAAGTACTGAATTAATTGAAGAAAGAAAGAAAGAGTGGGGGGAAGTGGAGGAGATCAGCAGAGAACATGGATTAAAAAGGTCATCTTTTAGGTCAGCCTAAATGAATTGGTTTCAGGAGTAAAAGTGGCCACAGTCATGTAAGGAGGTCTTGCCTCTCAGATCTGCATAAGAAGGTCTTGCCTTGCTGATCTGCATGTGGATTCCAGGTGGCTATAGGAATGCTAGAGAGCTCTTGGGAGAGAGTAGAAAGGAAGGCTTCCTATCAGATGGCGAATTCTCTTGGAGTCACCACTTCTTGTTCAGAATGACAATTCTCATATAGAATTTTGTTCCATGAATGGTATTGATGACATTCTATCTTGCAATATAGTTATAAGTTGAGTGAATGGCCTGCCTGGAATCTTTTAGACAGTGCTGTATTGGTGCTTTGTTAGTTCTATTCACATATTTACAGCTCCAAGCATAATTTCTGGTACATGGCAGAGAGTCAATGAATGTTCTTGAAAGTTCAATCAACTAAATGGAACGTGAGTGTGGCTGTTCATGTATCTCAAGTGGAGAGGTGAAAAGTTGAAATGTGTCATTCTATTTTTATTGTATTTAACTTCTTCAGTAGTTGTTGCTTCTGTTGTTGTGGTGGTTGTTACCTCCCAATTTAGCAAATAGCTCAATATTGGATCAAATAGCTCAATATTGGAAAGCCAATTTCCTAACAGAGGCAGAGAAAAGTGAAAGCAGCAAGATGGTGACAAAATGAGCATCAAAGGAAATGCCATTAATGGAAACTTACTCCGGCCCATGTGACTTACTTGGATTGGAACATATGTAGGCAGACCAGCCAGCATGAATTTCTTTTTATTATTATTATTTAATTTTATTTTAAGTTCCAGGATACATGTGCAGGACGTGCATGTTTGTTACATAGGCAAATGTGTGCCATGGTGGTTTGCTGCACCTCTCAACCCATCATCTAGGTATTAAGCCCCACTTGCATTAGCTATTTATCCTAATGCTCTCCCTCCCCCCACCCCTACAACAGGCCAGTGTGTGTTATTCCCTCCCTTTGTCCATGTGTTCTCATTGTTCAGCTATAATTATTTTGTTTGAATTTAGTTATCATAGATTTCCTGGTTGTACCTCTGGTTGTATATATGCCAGCATACACACATATATCAAAGTTTGTATCTACTTAGAAATATGCTCATTTTTATAGAAAATAAAATTGATGTCAAGGTCACAAATAATGATTTGGTTAAAAACAGTGACACCAATATATGATTGCAAAGCTGAGTTCTCCACTGATTAAATGTGGAAACAGAGGTCTTGGACTCTGGAACCAGATAGCTGAGCTTGGATCCCAGCTCTGCAACTTACCAGCTCTGTGGCAAGTTACATCACCTCTCTGTGCTTCCGTTTCCTAATATATAAATTAGAGATGGTAATAGGTCTACTGTATAGGGTCATGGGAGGATTTAATGAGTATGTGAGTATGTAATATATGTTAAGTCATTAAGTCATTAGAACAGTGCCTGGCACATAATAAATGTTGGCTATTATTATTAACAATAATAAACATTACTAGTAGTAACAGTGTCACAATTCAATTATTAATATTAATATTAAAAATGTAGAACCACAACATGTTATAATAGCAAATGTTGACTGAGAAAATAGACAATGATAAAAGCTTTTATAAATTAAATAACACTTTAAAATATATTTTAATAGCCTCTATATAAACAATCTATGTATATTTGAAACATAGCAATATTGCATATATATATATGAATATATGTGGATATATCTGCGTGTGTTTACATAGCATTGTTCACTCAGTCCTCACATGAATCACAACGAGTGCATGAATTTGTGTTCCTTGAGGCCTCCAGGGTATGCATAGCTCTCGGTTTGTGAACCACTGGCTTCGTGAACCTTTATGTTCACTCTGTATATCAATCATATAAATTAGCGCAGATTCTTTTCCTGAAAAAAATTCCATTGAATACAAATAAATTAGGCTCTAGTTCATGAAGAATCAAATACACTTAAATATAGTTAAAAATAATGAACAGAACTCGGATGATATCTCCTTTAGGCTAGTGGGGTTCGCTCTGTGATACCGGGGTCTCGTAGATCTCTTGGAAATAAGTGAAGGAGGAACCAAGTGCAATGTGTTTGGATTGCAGTTGTGTAGAGGACAGAATGGTTAAAAGCACATAGTAACCCTGTGAGGAAGGTGGTATTCTTGTCCTCTTTTACAGATTAAAAAAACTAAGGCTCAGTGAGATTCAGTAACTTGCAAAAAGTCTTACAGTAGAGCTAAGATTCAAATCCAAGATTGGTAGATGCCCAAGCTCTGTCCTTCTACGCTATAGTCCTTACAACGATGGCTGTCATTTTAAGATATCCTCTGGATTATGCAGGGTTTCTGTTGTTGTTATTGTTATATTTTTATTTTGTCAAACTCTCAGAACACAGTGCATCCATGTAATAGAGATAGAAATACCAGGACACAGCACATCAATGTAATAGAAATAGAGACACCAGAAAAATAAACATGGCTATTCATCATGGCAGCCCGCAGCAAAAGCCTGCGGGTTTTCCATGAAATTCTTTACAGGCCAGAGACTGAAATCTAGGTTATTCAAATCAGTTACTCAGGCATTGCTGGTCAGTAAAGATTAGACCTACTGGGTGTGCTTAAATGCCTATGGCGAGTAAGGTGAAGCAAGATTGGACTTCAGTCCCTGCTGCCAGGGTGGCCGAGGTGGAGCTGACAGAGTGGTGAGGAGGAGGCCATTCTAAGTGGCTGGTTATCTTTCAGAGGATATGGGATAGAGAAGGCCCTATCAAGATCAAAGAATGCATGTCCAGGGGTTATAAAGGAAGAGAAGAGAAACAGGCTCATTGAGATACCAGGAAAGAAAGGAGGCTGACAGATGATATTCATCAAGTCCCTGTGGAGCGAGGGGGACGTGTAGGGTGTAATACGGGAGTGAGGTGAGGAACGTGACCCTTACTGATAAAGTCTATTCCTTGTCTTTTGCAGTTGCTTTAAGCTCTGAAATGGTACTTGGAGGCTCTGGGCTTGTCTTAGATCAGTACTTTCTAAGATATTTATCTCTTATTGCTGACACATGGCCCTTGGTTGTTCCCTCTTTTCTATAGTTCCCCTCCCTGCATCTCGTTTTAGGGGTTTCTTCCTTTATGGTTCCCAGGCCTACTCTCCCATTGTCTTATTTTATTCAGTGTTATTCCTGTGAGTGAGGTCTATTAAGCTCCTTTCCTGTGTCTCAAGTCCCCTCTGCTGAGTTTCTGAGGACCGTGTAAAAGAGCAACAATACACGATACATGAAGATGGACAATTACTTATTGAGCATCTGCAATGTATAAGGCACTGGGAAAACCATGATAAATAAAATATAGTTATTACTTTAAGGAGGTAACATCCCCTAATGAAGGTGACACTTTAGAGGGGAAAACAGAATTACAAACTAATATATACAATACAGTGTAAGAATATAATACTGAAAATATGTGCCATGCAGAATATCATCCAGTTTTTTTCAAGGATC
>NW_012102310.1:581868-614314 GCF_000951045.1 Mandrillus leucophaeus | reverse complement strand
GTCAATGATACTTGTTAAAACACAGGAAGGGAGACTTCATTCAGGACCATCTTAATAGGTGTAGAGATCACTGCAATCAGATTTTGCAGTGGAGGAGAGATTGGGCTCAACTCGGAATACAGCATGGACAAGTAGAAGAAGCAGGGTGGGGGTCAGTATACAAAAAAATTACTAAGAGGAAACTTCAGGGGCAAGGGAGGATTCTGGCTAAACTGACCTAACAGGATTCTTACTGAAGACAGTCCAGGGTGAGCAGACATCACCTGGGGGATGGTGGAAGAGGAGGAACCCAGCCAGATACAGAGGGTGCTGGGATATCAAGGGTGAGGGTGCTTGCTAAACGAACTCAGCAAGATTCTTTGTTAAAACTGAACTTTATAAGAAAGTACACAGATGAGTCTAGGAGAAGTTTCAGGAGCCTGCCCAAAGTTTGGTCAAGTAAATCAATAATCTTTGTCCTCTCCTTACTTAGATTAAAATTGGGTGAGTTAGCCTCAAAATTTTCATGAAGAAGATTTAAAAAGAGACTGGCTGAAAACTGGTCTAGAAGCTCATTATGAGATTATTTTGAAGAAATGGTGGTTTCTGGAGCCTGGGCCCTGAATGCTGAGGGAAGCATCTTAGAAGCATGGACAATGATCTAGGGACGAGATCTAGGGAACAGAAGAGATGTTTGCCACAGGGTACATTAACAAGAAGTGTTGCTGGGAGCTCTGCGACCCCCTCCACCCTAGGAACAGCTGACATGGGGAAAGGTTGATTTTGCAAACAGGAAGAACCAAAACTTGGCACTAGCTTTTGGAACCACAGGTTAACTGATGCCAATAGACATACATGAGAATGCCTCAGAATTTTTAAAATGTCTAAGTAATAGGAAGAATCAGCCTACTGTTGGAATGACATCTGTCTAAATGTCATCTATTAAAGAATCTTCATTTATTTCAAAGTTAAGAAATAACACAAAAAGGATATATTAAAATATTGTGTAATTATCAAGTTAGAGAAGGATTTCCATAAAAAGTAAGCAGGAACATCAATGGAAAATAAATAGTTTTTGAGAAAACTCAGGGTTTTCTTTTTCTTAACTCTTTTTTTTTTTTTCCTGGGATAAATACTTCAAGTGGAAATGGGATTTTCTGAAACAGGGACTTGCAAAAATCTCCAGAAACCCCCAAGGAAGAGGGTTGACTCATCCAGAATACTGGGAGATGGAAAAGGGCCACAGAAAGCTGTTGGCTCCCTTGCGTGTGGACGGGAGAGTTGCTTCTGGTCTGTTTTAGTCAGAGACACTACATATAAAATGAGCCAGGAAAGACACAACCAGCTAGGAGCCAGGCACTGTTTCTATGCTTGTTTTACACCCAGAAAGAACTAGAAGAAATTGCAATTTAGAATGTTGGTGGAATTCCCGGAGTTATGAACAATGTCATTTCAGTAAATAAATGCTTATGGAGTGTGTTTCTTTGCCCACCCTGTCTTTGGCACTGTGAAGGTACACCAAAGACTCTAACTGTGATTCTTGCTTGTGTTTCTCAACCACAGCTGGGATGTGATTTGTGCATAGGATTAAATATGTTGAGATTCTTTGATAAATCAAAAAATATTCCCTATAAGACACTGTCATCATAAAATTATTCACAGATCATTGATCGACATTTTTGAGAATCCAGAGCTTGCTTGGTAGCAAATGAAGCGTATCTAAGACCCTCAAACTCCATCTCTAAAAGGTTGTGTATTTTTGTTTCTCAAATAGCAACTAGAATTTGAGGGTGGAGTCGGGTAGGGCATTAGCTAGAAGACATGTATTAGGGAGAAAAGCCATTTCCAAATTGAGATTTTTGTTTACTGAATATCTGGCTTTTAGTAAGAGTATTTAATTCAAAGTGAAATTGGTAGATTTCACAGATGTATTTATCCCTCCGTAATTAAAAGATCAGTCCTGTAGAGTTCTTTTCTTGAAAGATTATTCTATAATGTGAATAAACCATTCTCAGAAATGACAGCTTCTCTCTTCTGAAACCTTTCATCTCCTCCTCAGCTGATTGAAAGGGCTGCTCATGGTCTTTTTCAGCTGCTTATAAGGAATATAAAGCAAACCAGTGCAGCAGAAAGAGAGGAATAAAGATTCCTTTGTTCCCGATCACGTGCCTGAAGAGAGAACACCATTGCCCTTGAGGCGCTCTCTTGAGTGAGTTCAGGATCTTCCCTCTTCCTGTAGCACTCCGCGATTCTCTCCCAGGGCTGCAAGAAAAAGCAGCACTGTTCCCTTCGGGTTGAGCCCCGGCCATTGCCATCAGTGCTGCCACCACCACCAACTCTATTCCCCTCCACCCAGACAACAGAGTGAACCTGCTAACAGCACAGTGTGTTTGTTTATTCTCTCTGCATAGTGGAAACTTGTTTCAAAGAAAGTAACAGGGATTGCCTGGTGTTAGAAGATTCAAAACATTGAAATACACTTGTAAGATGATTTGGCTGTCTTCTGTGAATGTAAATAGTATGTATTTGGGGGAGTTGCAAAGGAGCCGATCAGCGTATTTGTCAGAGAGGGAAGGAGGGAGAGGAAAAGATTTTTCTCTCTTTGTGAGCTGTCACATGATTATAGTTTGCCCATCCCATCTGAATATCTGTTTAAATGATGTGATATTTTAATTTTGATTTCCTGAACTGATAAAATGTCCTGGAAAAAATAGGGCAGCTGGTCTTTGGAATGTTTTTTTCTCTCATAATCCTAAATTTTTGATTTCTGTGATTTTTCACTCTTCCCTTTTCTTAGAAATCCTCATGATCTAGCTTTCTGGGGGACAATTCTTATGGTCTTTTGCTATGTTGATGCTTTATCATCATTTATAGCTCTGGCCCTTACTACAGAACCTTGCACACACTAGATGCACAATAAATGTTTCCTGAAAAAGTGAGTGAATGGAAAAATGAAAATGAAAAATAAATGGAAAAATGAAAAACATTAAGCTGTTTTGTGAAAATCTGATGAGTAAACCTTTCTCCTTAGAAATTCTAGCCTTGGTTCCAGGCTCAAATGTTAGGCTTCTCTGAAAAGAATATACCCAAGCCTGCTTTCCCTTGGGTATACTGAACTGTACCCCCGGAATATAAACTGTGAAGAAACATTTAGTACGATAGTCACTGGTGCTAAGATTAGGGGCAAGACATCCAGAGTAAATTTGATCCTATTCTTTCTCTGGACAATTTTTAGGTATTTAGCTATCTACCTGAGATTTGTTAGGCTGTTAATATTTCGTTGAGTATAAAGAAAAAAATAAGGGTGAAACATTGACAGTCTAGTTTAATTTACTGAGAAATGTGCTTCTCTTCTTGTGAAAGTCCTAAATCTGTCCACTTATATCAGCGGGACTGGGCATGTGGGTGGCGATAGCGGAACACAGTGTGAGCCACCGATACTGTGTGTGGGCTGGAATGAGGTATGCTTTCCACCTTACTCTTCATTCTAGCAGCAGTGGATATGGAGGGCAGCAATGTCATTTTCTCCTTGAAGGTCATAACCAGCAGAGAGGCACCTCTTCTTGTGTTTGTTTTCTAGGGCTGTAATAACAAAGCATCACATGGCGGGAACCCGGGAGGCGGAGCTTGCAGTGAGCTGAGATCCGGCCACTGCACTCCAGCCTGGGCGACAGAGCGAGACTCCGTCTCAAAAAAAAAAAAAAAAAAAAAGTATCACAATCTGGATGGCTTAAACAAGGCATCTGTTTTCTCACGGTCCTGGAGGCTAGAAGTCTGAGATCAAAGTGTCAGTAGGATTGGTTTCTTCTGAGGCCTTTCTCCTTGGCTTGTAGATGGCTGTCTTCTCTCTGTATCCCCATGTGATCTTCCTTCTGTACGTGTCTGTGTCCAAATTTCTTCCAGTTACAAGAACACCAGTCATATTGGATTGGGCCTGCCCTTGGGACTTTATTTAATCTTCGTTACCTCACTGAAGGCCTTATCTCCAAATACAGGCACATTCTACTGTACTTGGGATTAGGACTTCAGCGTATAAATGTTGCGGGGACACAATTTAGCCCATAGCAAGACCCTACTGGCCAGATCTTTGTTCTACCATTGGATTTTACATCTGGAGGAAAATGAAACTATAAAAATAGAGAATAGATAACTACTGATTATAGACAAGAGCCACCAGATAGAGTTGGAGATAGTGAAATGGAAAGCTGACTATAAGGTAATAATATAGTTCAGTGTAGTTAATTAAAACACAACAGCTGGGCACAGTGGCTCACGCCTGTAATCCCAACACTTTGGGAGACCGAGGTGTATGGATCACCTGAGGTCAGAAGTTCACGACCAGCCTGGCCAACATGGTGAAACCCTGTCTCTACTAAAAATACAAAAAAAATTAGCCAGGCATGGTGGCACGCGCCTGTAATCCCAGCTACTCGGGAGGCTGAGGCAGGAGAATCGCTTGAACCTGGGAGGGGGAGGTTGCAGTGAGCCGAGGTTGTAGTGAGCCAAGATCACGCCATTGCACTCCAGCCTGGGTGACAAAAGTCAGACTCCATCTCAAAACAAACAAACAAACAACAAAACAAAGCAAAACAATACCACCACATTTCCCTGCATTGGGGTGAAAAAGTAATTCCTAACATATTGGGAGAACGAGGACATTTTCTACTCAAACGATAAATTAGGTTTCCATATTATTATATTACTTAAAGATGGATAATTTAAAGGCTGAAGAAAATGACAAAGGTGTAGGAAAACAAATTATGGAGAAAAATCAAGAAGAATAAAAATTGTTTAGCTCAATGAGAGCTGAGAGGTTAAAGAGGAAGACTTGGAAAGGTCTGAGGATGGTAGCGTTATACTATGGGTTACTGGATATAGTGAATAGAGAGGGTGTTCATTTTCACTGATGTCAAACAACTTCTTACAAGAAATTATAAAAGGAACAAGCACTCATAGAAATGAGGGTTTTGGTTGATGTAGAGCTTGAAGGGCTGATCTTCAGGATGTCCTCAGAGGAGACAACAATGTTGAATTTTGAGAGTTTTACTTTCAAACACATTAGAGATAAAAGGTTTGAGTGTAAAATCAAGAATAGGAAATCATTGGCTATTAGGCGAGAAAAAATACTGTGATCTTCTGGTCTAACTTTCTTCTTTTATAAGGACCCATGGGGGTTTGGATTCCAACCCAAGGTCACTCAGCTAGTATGCAGAATTGCTGTGGCAAGTCTCATTTTTGTTCTTTTACTAACTTATTAAATGGGCTTAGGCAAGTTATTTAAACGCATAAGATTAAATATAGATAGGTAATGCATGAACTGCAGGAAGGTGTAATGAGAATGTAATGATTTAAAATATTGATTCCTATGTAATTGAAAATGTACATGAGTCCCATGTGGCTCAAAAATCTTAGCATTTTAAAGAGGTAATTAAACTGAAAATGTGAACATGTGGCACTTTATTTAATGTCCTTTTTTGTAGAATCAGAACCTGAGGGGGAAAATCTGTGATTTAAATGCTGT
Source organism: Mandrillus leucophaeus (assembly GCF_000951045.1). Lineage (NCBI taxonomy): Eukaryota > Metazoa > Chordata > Mammalia > Primates > Cercopithecidae > Mandrillus > Mandrillus leucophaeus. The sequence goes on along the minus strand of NW_012102310.1, from coordinate 608,814 downwards.
GCAGGCCCCCAGAGCACCCCATGTAATTGTGCTTTTATTGCAGCTATCTGATTTTCCAGCAAGAAAGCAAAAACCATAGGGTTATTTATTGTAAAAGGGCCTCCTATTGTTTCCTACCCCTTCTTCTTCATACGTAGCTTGGTTTTGCCTTTGTGAGAAAGTTTTATAATAAGAAAAATTTTGGGCTGGGTGTAGTGGCTCACGCCTGTAATCCCAGCACTGTGGGAGGACGAGGCGGGCGGATCATGAGGTCAGGAGTTTGAGACCAGCCCAACCACCATGGTGAAATCCTGTCTCTACTAAAAATACAAAAATTAGGCCGGGCGCGGTGGCTCAAGCCTGTAATCCCAGCAATTTGGGAGGCCGAGACGGGCGGATCACGAGGTCAGGAGATCGAGACCATTCTGGTTAACATGGTGAAACCCCATCTCTACTAAAAAATACAAAAAAAACCTAGCCGGGCGAGGTGGCGGGCACCTGTAATCCCAGCTACTCGGGAGGCTGAGGCAGAGGAATGGCGTAAACCTGGGAGGTGGAACTTGCAGTGAGCTGAGATCAGGCCACTGCACTCCAGTCTGGGTGACAGAGCAAGACTCCGTCTCAAAAAAAAAAAAAAAAAACCAATTGCAAAAATTAGTCAGGCATGGTGGCGAGCACCTGTAATCCCAGCTACTTGGGAGGGTGAGGCAGGAGAATCGCTTGAACCCAGGAGGCAGAGGTTGCAGTGAGCTGAGATTGCACCACTGGACTGTAACCTGGGCAACAGAGCAAGACTCCATCTCCAAAAAAAAAAAAAAAAAAAGATTATTTTGTTGTTTCATGCAGAAGGGCGAGTATTTAAACTATAGAAAGAAAACCTTTTTGCCATAGAATTTTCTCTATTTTAATAATTTGTTCTTGTTGTCTTTCCCTTCTTCCTCAAATCTTGTTGTTGAACAACAGAATTGTTATGTTCTGTGACTTGCTGTATCTTAAAAATAGAGAAAGCTATGTTATTGGTACATAAATTGAAAATATACAATAATATCTTTATCCAGTTAACTTTTTGAACCATAATTTAAAAAGTAAGCTTATTCACTTAGATGTAAGAGAAATTTTTGAAAGGCACATACTGAAATTGATTTGCTGAGCTTTGATAATGGTTCAAACTTTTTTTTTACCTTAGACATAGTAGAAAAAATCAAACTAAATCTTTAAAAATAGCACCCCAATTTCAGCAGAGCACAATCTTTTTAGCACATCAATTCATATGTAATTTGTTTTTATATTTCTCTTCGCATTTGGGAGAGCTTCTTTTAATTTGTACTCTTTTTTAAAAATGGTTGGATTCTGAAGATTTTATCTCTTTTTGTTTCCTTCAATCACTTTGTCACATCTCCTTAGCAACTTATAATTACCTACTGAGGAAGACAGTGCTTCAGTTTCCTAGTGAGAAAGTTGAGTATCTGAAAATTTGAGCTTAGTGTTAATCAAGGCTATTGATTTTTAAATTTGAGGGTTAAGTGTAAGGTTAAGTGAAAAAGTTTACTTTCTTCATCCTTTCTTCTTGTATGTGTAATGTGTTTTCCAAGGTAGTCAGTCCTAAGGCAGGAGATTTGAGCTGACTAGGGGTCTTATCACCATGAAGAACTGACAAGTGGCCTAGAAGAGCACAGGAAGAGGATGGTGACTGAAAGGTGAACACCAGAACAGTGAAGGTAAGACTCAAACAATCAGCTCCCTCAGCTTCTACGGGATTACCCTTTAAAGCAAGGAATTCAACCTGAGGTTAGAGATTAGAGGAACCCAGACTGCATTCTAGGATGCTGGTTTATTGTCTTTGAGAGTAACTCTCCAAGTTGTGGCAATCTGAGACACTCTTCCAGTTTTTTCTGCATGAGAAAGATAAGAATAAAGAGGGCAAGGACATTCTTTTGTAAGCCAAATAAGGATTTTAATTCTGATGGGGAGAGGAGCCTCTTTCACCTCAGGAATGTTCATTAGTTCATTTTTATTCATTCATACACACATAATGCTATGTGGCAGGCATTATTTGAGACACTAGAAAACTTAGCAGAACAAAACTTCAGCCCTCATGAAACTTGCATTCTAATAAGGGAGGCAGAAAATAAGCATATATCATACAGCAAGAAGGGTTACAGACAAAAATAAAGTGGGGCTAGGACTGGCAGTGTGGTAGTGAGCAAGGGGCATGAATTATTGTAGAGCTCAGGGAAGACCCCTAGGATAAGATGACCTGAAAGAAGTGTGGGAATGAGTCACAGACACCTGGGGAAGAGGATCTCAGCATGTGAGAAGAGGGCCATGTTTACTGTGTGCAAGGAGGAATATGGAAGCCAGTTTTGCTGAATCCTAATGACTGGGGGTGGTGGTGGTGTGGAAGATGATAAAAGAAAGATGGGGTTGTGGGGCAGTCAGTGAAGGATCTTATAGATTCTTATAGGAAATTTTGCTTTGACATCTCCCAAAGGTGCTTCAACAGGAGCAGTTCCCATGAGGATTAGCCATGCTGGGGTCTCTTGGACAAAAGGCTGGTTCTGATTGAAAAATTGCCTGAGTATATCTAGAAGTGTCAGGCTCCTCTGAAATCAGTTACATTGGGATTGGCTGCTTAGGTATAATCTTTATAAGTCTAAAAATTATAGGTTATTTGGTAGCTTGTTTAAAAGTGTTGGTCCCAAGAAAAAGTTTCGCCGTGTGTTATGGCAGAATTATTAAAAAACATACATCCTCAAGTTGAGGTTTCTAAGCAGGCTTTTGTAAAAACAGGCAATTACTTGCTGGAGGCAGTTAATTGCATGCACAGATGGGTACTTGTATTACAAATTCCTCATTTGCACTTGTGATTACCCATTTGCAATAATTCATGAAATCTAGGGAATTCTTAGGTAAAAGGAAAGGTTTTAGGCATTTAAAAAACATATCACTACCATCAGAGGAGATGGGGGAAACAAGGAGCTAAATATAAAGCATTATTCCAAATGCTAAGTTTAGAGAACGTTTTCTGAAGCTCGGGGTTGCTGAGGGTAAGAGGTTTACCAAGTTGTTGTTTCCATAGACTCTCTCAGCTTTAAAAAAAAGAAAGAAAGAGAAAGAAAACAGTATTTCAGCATTTCTTATTTTATTTTATTTTTCATATAACTTTCTGCTAATGGTGGTCTCTGTCAAAATATTTCTAGTTTGATCATAAGTCTGGTTAGAAGAGTTTTTTTCTGAAAGAAATGCGCTCAAAGTTCTTTGAAATTACATAAAATCATACATCTGAGTGAAAAGTGGATAAAGATCCCCAGTCTTCCAAGGTTGTGGTAAAATGTCAAGGAGTCTTGTTTTTAGAAGCTGTTATCATGGCAACCCAGTGCTATGATAAATGAACAGTGAGTATCAACAGAAAATGAAAGAAATTCCCCTTCCCATCAAAATATGAGCACTGCCTTGAAGAAATATTTCTTCTTAAAATATTTAATTTTTATAGAAGTAATTCTGAATAATTGAAGAGCGTAAAATAAATGCTTTGTGAGGAAAACTGTCCTATACCAAGATGTTCTCATGTGCTATGTCAGCCTTTAGTACTGAAAAGGGAATGAACCTGTCAAACTTTCTATCCTATGGAAGCTACAAACAACTTTTACTCTAATTCCCTCAAGATACTGCACATGATTTGTTACTTTATTTTGACAGTTGGATTGAATGTCCAAAACATTTTGGGGAAAGAAGGCAGGGAATAACCCATCTCATGGAAGCAATTTAATTGGGGGTACAATAGCTTGAAAGCCTACAGACCCTGAATTTCCTTTTGGCTTTAGAGTACTGCTTAGGGATGTGAGATTGAGGAGCTAGGGTCTTCAGCCTGAGAGATCTAGCATAATCCTTGATTTGGGGAATTCCCAGTGAAGATCGGGTCAGTTCTTGGAGTCTTTTGTGGTTGTCTATTCTTGTGTACATTACTCATGCACCAAGAAGATCCAAACTTACGAAGCATTGTATTGGTCAAGATAAGCTAAGCAGTGCTGCAGTAACAAATTATCCCCAGATCTCAGCAGCCTAAAGCAACATAGGCTTAATTCTCTTGTGCTATGTGTTCATTATGTGTCCATACCTGGGAGCTAGACTCACTCTGGGACCTAGACAGATAGAGTACTATCCATCATTAATACTGAGCAGTGGGTCATGCCTTTAATCCCAGCGCTTTGGGAGGCTGAGATGGGAGGATTGCTTGAGCTCAGGAATTAGAGACTAGCCTGGGCAACACAGCAAGATTTCATCTCTACAAAAACAAAAACAAAAACAAAAAAAGCCAGGCTTGGTGGCACATGCCTGTGGTCCCAACTACTTGAGAGACTGAGGCAGGAGGATCACTTGAACCCAGGAGGTTGAGGCTGCAGTGAGCTGTGATTGCACCACTGCACTCCAGCTTGCGTAACACAGCAAGACCCTGTCTCAAACGAACAAACAAACAAGCAAACAAACAAAAGCCTACTTCTGGTCACTGGGCTGGAGGAATGGAGAGAGCCCTTAGAAGTCTTGAATTATCAAGTAAATGCTCTAAGAAGGAATTTATTTCCCTTCGGCTCACAAGTCATTGGCTATAAGTAGTCATGTGGTTCCACACAACCATGAGGGGGCCAGAAAAGGCAATCCTACCCTGTGCCTGGAAATAGGGAGAACCAGAAATATTTGGTAAACAGCACTAACAACTATCACAAGTGGTTTTAGATGGAAATGAACCCCATAGGATGCTCTTTCATTGATGTCAGGAGTCACAGGCTCATTGCTTGATATAGCCAAACTGGTGTCCATGAACTGTCTGCTTTTTAAGTGATTTTTCTTTCACCACATGATTTCCTAGAAGGAGGATTGTACTGTGGTGCTGAACGCTACAAGGTGCACATTTAAAAATTTTAACTTCCATGATGGGTAGTAGATTTTAAATAACTTTAGTGCCACCTCTGAGGAATTTCTGTAACATTTGAAAAGAAATCTAATTGTGTTATTTGTGATTGTATATAAGATGATCAGAATTCTAAAGTCCCCCCTTAAAGCATTCAAAATTATTTAAACACTAGAGTATTTGGGTGGTTTCTCTTTGGTGGGAAACCTCATTTTATATTTTATCCTAGTTGTGAGGCATTTGACCATTTTGTTTTGGAAAATGTCAATAGATCAAGAATTGTGTTAAATCTAAAGACTCAGAATAAACTTGAATTGTTCAATTTTGTTAGCCAAACCAGCTCACAAAGTAGAAAAATTAAAGCAAAAATAGATAGTAGAAAAAGGAGACCCAGATAAGTATTTATTCTTGATGACTTCTTGATTTTTAAAAGCTGCATTCTAGCTTTGGTGACAGTGTTTCTTCAAAAAGGTAGATAGACAATGGTATCAAAAAATATTTGAGCTGTTGCCAATATCGATCTCTGGTTTCTTCTCACAGCGGACCTAGTGATAACACCAACTGGTATGGCTAAGGTAACAGTCTCTATTGTAGTCCAATATGGTTCATTTCTTTTTATTGCTGTGGTCAACTCTAAAAGATCTGCTTCTTGCTTTATGATCTTTATTGCTAAGTGCTAGTCTTTGATTAAGTATTGCTTAAAGTGCATTTTGACTACTGGGTTTTCATTCATTAATTTTTATGGTAGCCTTCGCTCCCTCCCAATGTGAATTGTCAGTTCTGACTGTGGGTGTGTAACGCTGCAGATCTCTATTTTCCCAACCTGAACTCGGTATTTCACCTCCTCCCCAGCAGCTGCTTGCTCTTGGAATTTATATCGTGTGTTCTGGGGGATTAATGTTCTTTCCTGTGCCTATGGTAATAGGTGGTATTTAGATGCCCTTTTCCCGGGAAAATTCACTTCCTACTTGCAATGGATGTTGAAATCTGTTTATTTGCATAGAGCCATGATAGTTTCTTGCTTGGCACTGTGGGGAACCATTAATATCCCGTGGCAACAGTGATTCCAGATGAAACTGTTTAATTGCTTATTGACCATTATGGTTTGTGTTACAAAAGCATTTTTAAATATATTATTCATTTTTATCACTGCCTCTGCTACTTAACAGCTATACTACATTGAAAGAATTATCAGGATTTCTCATTTCCAAAATCTATAAAATCATTCAGCCTCTCAAATTTAAAACAAAGCCTGTACACTTTGCTTGTGCTGAAAAGTAACCCACATGCATGAATGAATGCTTAATAAATTCATATTTTTGATGGTGAAGGTGATCATATTGGAGAAAACCATCATGCATAAACCAGTTTTCCATTTTGTATAGTGGTCTGCATTAATGAGCTCATGTACTGCAGGAAATTGAGGCTACCTGTGATCACAGAGAAAAGCCACAGAATTATGGAAGGTGAGAATTGGAAAGGACAGAGATGTTTTTTCAAACGTATAAAACTATGAAACCCTTTCTCTGTGGAAATCCAGTATGTAAACAGATAAGAACTGACCTGTTGTGGCTGAAGTATGTGGTGGGAATGGGGTCCTGGAGACCCATGTTTCCTTTCCCAAATTTATACCCTAAATACATGGTGTACAATTTGAAAACCACTGATGCTCAGTCAACTTTTGTAGATAGAAAATCTTAACCTAAAGAAGGTATGTGAATTCCCCAGGGCCAAGACAGACCCAATATCATACCCAGGTCTTCTCAGCTGCCTAATTTTGTCCTTTTCTATTATACTATGCGGTCTCTTAGCAATAAGAGAGTGTTTTGTGTAAACAAGAAGAGAATGAACATTTTGTGTTATTGTTACTCAAAGAAAAATGTGAAAACGTGAAAACAAAATCTTTTAGGATCATTAAATACATATTTTTTTTTGTCCTGGGAAGTTATCTCAGTTACGAAAAAGAAGCAAGCTGGCTTCAGCGAAGTCCCTGTAAAAGCAAGGAGAGGGAGAGCGTTCTGTGCAATCAGCCTCAACCTTTTTGCTCACCCTGAAGTCCTGCTTACGTTATTCTTCTGATTGTGTGTGACCCGGTGTGAAATTGGAAAGGAAATTTGTCAGAACAAGTCGGTGGAGCTTTCCTGCTCAGAAAGAGGTTATCTCAGTTCTTGGGGGAAAGGAAAAAAATAAAATGAAAAATATAAAGCAAAACAACCAACACTCCCAATGTCACCATATCCAAAACATGAAACCTGAAGCTGTTAATGCATTTTAACAGCTCCTCGTCTGGAGAAAATTATATGTATTCTGATTTACACACAAATCAATAGTTGTCTGCTGTGATTGAACTATGCACTAGAGAACTGTACTCTAATTATATTCATGCCAGGCATCAAGGACAAATCCCCTGGGTTTTGAGTAGGTGTGAGACAGGAAAAAATTACCAGCCCAGCCATAGAAGATTAAAAAAAAAAAAAGTACCCACAAAGCTTTTCTTTCAGAACGGTGGGTTTAATTACATAGTCTTCATCTAACAAATAACAGTTCTCAAACCCTTGCTAAAATCATTGCATTTAAAATACATGTGTTTGCGGGGAGAGCAGGAAGGTTGAGGCTAATTGCACAGAAAACGCTCCCCCACTCCTTGCTTTTGCAGGGACTTTGCTGAAGCCAGCTTGCTTCTGTTTCATGACTGAGATGACTTCCCAGTACAAAATCTTTGTAAAACAGTGTCATTCACATCTCTGTAGATTCTCAGTTGTTTTATCTCTTTCTAATGGGATTAGATTTGTCTCCTGCTTCTTAAAATAAACTATTTTAAAATATTTTAATTTTAATCTGTTTTCTTCCATTGTGACATTTTAAAGTAGAACAATACAGCTTGCGATTCTGAAATTGCAAACCATACCCCTGCCCTGAAATGTTAAATTTCACATTGCAGTTTTCTGGAGAAGTTTTGGAACCACTGATTGAGGGTTGGACCAGGACTTTTTTCTTTACTATGTCATGTAATACAAAAACAGCTCTGCTTACTCCAACACCTGGCCTACTATGTGCCAGGTGCGGTGACTGATTCTCTGAATACATAGATGAATAAGATATAGTCCAGCTTTTGAGAGGCTCTCGGTTTACTAAGTGATTTGGGCAATAATTAACCATATTAATTATTAATGTGTTCTTTTCACGCCAATAAGCTGTCCCCTCCCTCCTTCTCTGGCAGACACAGAATCCTCATTTTCTCCCTTGCTGTTGCTGGGAATTTCTCTACCATTCTCACTGTTGTCAGCCTCTACCATTGCAGGCACCAAGGACACTTGGGATCCTGTGAGGGGACAGTGAATGTCACTTGGGGTGGAGGCTGGTGTGAAAGGAAAATAGAAACTCAGGACCCCATTCGCTATGCCGAAAGGAAAAAATTAAGCTGAAAGCTGAGTCATGCCAGAAACTGCTTTTCCTTTTGTTCCTAAGCAGATAGCTATAGATAAAAGGTTAAATATCGCCACAGGTAGTTACTCTATGTTCATCTTATCTTGAGATGAATACATAATTGACTACTACCAAACCTGCTCCTTTTCTCTCGCAACATGTGGGTTACCATACCCTCCCTTTTCCCCCTTCAGTTCACTTTTTCCCTTTAAATATGGAAGCCCTTAAAATCATCTTTGGAGAAAGGCACAGACCACGCACTGTTTCTGTGATTCTGTGTTCTTTTCTCCTGGGCATGTCGTCCTTATCCTGGGAAAAATAAACTTCTAAGTTGATTGAGACCTATCTCAGGTAGTTTTTGGCTCACAGCAGGCTCCCCACTTGCTCTGTCCAGCAAGTTGAGAGTTGGGACATGCTCACATGTGTGTAAAGTTTTAAGACGTGAGTAGTAAGTACATTTTAACTTAGTTTTCTGAGCTGTGCGTGAAGACCATGGAGAGTATTTTCTATGAAGGTAAAATTTATTTTTTATTTTTTATTTTAGTATTATTGTTATTTCCATAGTTTTGGGGGAACAGGTGGTGTTTGGTTACATGGATAAGTTCTTTAGGTGTGATTTCTGAGATTTTGGGGCACCCATCACCCGAACAGTGTACACTGCACCCAATGTGCAGTCTTTTATCTCTCAACCCCCCTCCCACCTATCCCCACAAGACACCAGAGTTTATTATATCATTCTTATGCCTTTGTGTCCTCATAGCTTAGCTCGCACTTATAAGTGAGAACATACAATGTTTGATTTTCCATTCCTGAGTTACTTCACTTAGAATAATGTTCTCCAACTCCATCCAGGTTGCTGCAAATGACATTATTTTGTTCCTTTTTATGGCCGAATAGTGTTCCATGGCATATATGTACCACTTTTTCTTTATCCACTTGTTGGTTGATGGGCATTTAGGCTGGTTCCATGTTTTTGCAATCATGAATTGTCCTGCTATAAATGTGACTCTGTAAGTATCTTTTCCGTATAATGACTCCTTGTCCTCTGGGTAGGTACCCAGGAATGGGATTGCTGGATCAAATGGTAGTTCTACTTTTAGTTTTTTAAAGGAATCTCCATGCTGTTTTTCACAGTGGTTGTACTAGTTTACATTCCCACCAGCAGTGTAAATGTGTTCCCATTTTACCACATTCCCACCAACATCTATTGTTTTTTGATTTTCAAATTATGGCCATTCTTGAAGGAGTAAGGTGGTATGGCATTGTAGCTTTAATTTGCAATTCCCTGATCATTAATGATGTTGAGCATGTTTTTTCATCTGTTTGTTGGCCATTTGTATATCTTCTTTTGAGAGTTGTCTGTTCATGTCCTTGGCGCACTTTTTTATAGGATTGTTTATTTTTTTTCTTGCTGATTTGAGTTTCTTGTAGATTCTTGATATTAGTCCTTTGTTGGATGCATAGTTTGCAAATATTTCCTCCCGCTCTGTGGGTTGTCTGTTTACTTGGCTGATTATTTCTTTTGCTGTGCAGAAGCTTCTTAGTTTAATTAAGTTTCATCTATTTATCTTTGTTTTTGTTGCATTTGCTTTTGGGTTCTTGGCCATGAACTCTTTGCTGAGGTCAATGTCTAGAAGAGTTTTTCTGATGTTATCCTCTAGAATTTGTATGGTTTCAGGTCTTAGATTTAAGTCTATGATTCATCTTGGGTTGATTTTTATTTAAGGTGAGGGATGAGGATCCAGTTTCATTCTTTTACATGGAGCTTACCAATTATCCCGGCACCATTTGTTGAATAGAGTGACCTCTCCCTGACTTTATGTTTTTGTTTGCTTTGTGGAAGATCAGTTGGCTGTATGTATATGGCTTTATTTCTGGGTTCTTCATTCTGTTCCATTGGTCTGTGTGCCTGTTTTTATACCAGTATTATGCTGTTTGGGTAACTATAACCTTATAGTATAACTTAAAGTTAGATAATGTGATGCTTCCAGATTTATTCTTTTTGTTTTGTCTTGCTGTGGCTATGTGGGCTTTTTTTTTGTTCCATATGAATTTTAGGATTTTTTTTTTCTATTTCAGTGAAGAATGATGGTGTTATTTTGAGGGGTATTGCACTGAATTTATAGATTGATTTTGGCAGTATGGTCATTTTCACAATATTGATTCTACCCATCCATGAGCATGGGATGTGTTTCCATTTGTTTGTGTTGTCTATGATTTCTTTCAGCAGTGTTTTGTAGTTTTCCTCGTAGAGATCTTTGACCTCTTTGGATAGGTATATTCCTGATGATTTTAATTGTTTTGCAGCTGTTGTAAAAGTGGTTGAGTTCTTGATTTAATTCTCAGCTAGGTCGCTGTTGGTGCACAGCAGTACTATTAATTTTTGTACATTGATTTTGTATTCTGAAACTTAACTGAATTCATTGATCAGATCTAGGAGCTTTTTGAACAAATCTTTAGGGTTTTCTAGGTATACCATTATATCATTGGCAAACAGCAACAGTTTGACTTCCTCTTTACCAATTTGGATGCCTTTTATTTCCTTCACTTGCCTGATTGCTCTGGCTAGGACTATGAGGAAGAAATTTAACAGAAGACTAAAACAGATAGGAGTTTGATTATATGGGTTTAGTCTTCTCAGAATGGGGTTTAGCTTTCATCAGCATATAAGGCAAAGGTTGAGTCCTAGCTGAACGTGGTTAGAAGCTATTTTGTTTGTCCCACAGAATATGGCAGTGTTGCTATTTATAAATTTGAGTAAGAGCTGGCTGGGTGTGGTAGATCATACCTGTAATCCCAGCACTTTGGGGGGCCGAGGCAAGTAGATCACCTGAGGTTCAGAGTTCAAGATCAGCCTGGCCAACATGGTGAAACCCTGTCTCCAATAATAATACAAAAAAATTAATGGGGCATGGTGGCGCATGCCTGTAATCCCAGCTACTTGGGAGGCTGAGGCAGGAGAGTCGCTTGATCCTGGGAGGTGGAGGTTGCAGTGAGCTGAGGTCACACCACTGCACTACAGCCTGGGCAATGAGAGCAAAACTCCATCCATCTCAAACAAACAAACAAACAAACAAACAAACCAAGAAAATTGAGTAAGAGGACAACTTTTTACATTTGAGGAATTTCACATGAAATCTAAAGTCTGGCTTTTCTTGAAAAATCAGAAGATCTGGTTATGTGCATAACACATGTCAGCTAGTAGCAGTTGTCTGGTAGAAGGACTATGCTGTTTCCAGTTTACTACCAGGGCCTCAGTGATTTGTGTTATTTGAATAACACAAAGACTTTTCAGATTCACCTTTGTAGGCTAGTGGTAGGTTCCATTCTAGTCAATAATCAGTGGAGAAATTGTTGCTCCTGATTTGCTCTGAAATTGTTGAACTGATTTGCTCTGAAAAGTTTCCACTGTCCTCAGGCATGTGTAGTTCTGATTGGGTGCTCATTATTTCTGCATAAAGCTGCTGTGGTTTTTTCCAGCTGATATAGAGCATCCAGAGCCATTTAGACAGATCACATGTGAGCCAAAGCACCGTCCATCTCCCACCCAACTCCCCTTTGCCACAGTTACTCTTCTATTTTCATGGTCTGAAATGTCCACTAGGAAAATAATAGTATGTTTGGGCTGGACATGGTGTGTCATGCCTGTAATCTCAGTACTTTAGGAGGCTGAGGTAGGATAATTGCTTGAGGCCAGGAGTTCAAGACCAGCCTGAGTAACATAGCAAGACCTCATCTAAAAAAAAAAAAAAAGAGAAAAAGAAAAAAGAAAATTACAAATATAAAAAGAATAGCATGTTTGGCAAGGTGTAAATTTAATAGTAGAAGACATTGTCCCTGGTGTTATGGTGAAGATAGCTGGAAGCTCTTTCATATATATATGTATTTTTGAGAGTTAATATTTGTTGAGCCCATACTTGTTGCTAAACCCTGAAGATAGAGTCATGAATTAAAGTGATAAAAATATCTGCCCTTCTGCTTTCTACATTCTAGAAAGGGAGACAGGTGATAAATAGCATTATGTCAGATTACACTAAGTATATAGGGGACTAGGTATAGTGTTGAAGGGCGTAGGAGGATAAGGCAGGAATGAGGAAAGGACATATCAGGAGTGGGGAGTTGCAATTTTATATAAAGTTGCCAGAGAACTTTATTCAAATATCTTTACTCAAATGCCCCTTTCTGAGTAAGACTGGAAAAAAAGTGAGGGAAACTTCCATGTAGATATTGCAGGGAAGAAAGTGCCGAGAGCAAAGTACAAAGTCCCAAAGAAGGAGCAGATCTGGTGGTGGGAGGCTAGAAAGTTCACGGGAGTCCTTGTTGTCCACAAAAAGAGTCAATCTCTGTAAAATGTTTGAAGAGATTTATTCCAAGACAATGAGGACCAATGGCCTGTGACACAGCCCCAAGAGATCCCAAGAGTACATGCCCAGGGTGGTCAGGCCACGTCTTGGTTTTGTACATTTTAGGGAGACATACAACATCAATCAATACATGTAAGATGTACATTGGGTTGGTACGGAAAGGCAGGACAACCGAAGTGGTGGGGCAGGGAGTAGTTCCGGGTCATAGGGGGATTTGGAGATTTTCTGATTGGCAAATGATTGAAAGAATTTTATCTAAAGACCTGAAATTCATAGATGGGAGTATCTTGGTTAAGATAAGGGGTTATAATCCCAAGGCTCTTATTATAACAGATGAAGCCTCCAGGTAGGCTTCAGAGAAAATAAAATTGTAAATGTTTCTTATCAGACTTAGAAAGATGCCAGACTCTTAGCTAATTCTCTCCTGGATCAGGGAAAAGACCTGGAAGGGGAAAGGGATTCTCTACAGAATGTAGATTTTCCCCACAAGAGACGAAGAGCTTTGCAGGGTCGTTTCAAAATATATAAAAGAAACACATTTTAGGGTAAAATACTCTGATTTTTTTCAGGGCCTGCTATCTGTCCTGTGATGCTATACTAGAGTCAGGTCAGAATTTGGTGTCTTATTGCTACAAAAAGTCTTAAGATCTCTGTTTTAATGTTAATAAAATAATGGTCAGTTGTACCTGAATTCCAAAGGGAGGAGGTTATAATGAGGCCTTCACTTCCCATGGAGGCCTGAACTAGTTTTTCAGATTAACTTTGGAATGCCCATGGCCAAAAGGAGGGGTCCATTCAGATGGTTTGGGGGGCTTAGAATTTTGTTTTTGTTTTACATTGTCATCACGGTCTGGATTTCTGCTTTTGTTCCAAGTAGCTGAGCAGCCTTGGTGGGTGGGGGCAGTGGAGGAAGACATCTTCTAATGTACGCTGCTCAGCAGGCTCACTATGGTGGCTGTGCTGAGAATAGACTGAAGCAGCGGGAGTGGGAAGAGGGAGGGCAGTCGTCAGAGGCTGCAGTGATTCAGGTGAGGGACAGCAGCCAGTAGGACTAAGCTGGCAGCACATTTGGAGTATATTTAGACAGCTGGAGTATATTTAGACAGCAGAGCTGATGGGCTTTGTTAGTGGGCTGAATGTGAAGTGTGAGACGAAGAAAGGAGTCAAGGATGACCCAAGGTTTTGACCCAAACAGTTGAAAGAATGGAGTCGCCATTAACTGAGTTGGGGAAGACTGCAGGAGGAGCGGGTTGGGAAGGGGTGAATATCAGGAAAGTTAGTTTTTTTTTTGGTTTGTGTTTTTGATAAATTTGAGATACTTCTTTTTATTATTATTATTTATTTTTTTCTGTCCTCACAATCTGTTCCCATGAAATGCTTATTAGATATTCAAGAGGATGTTGAGAAGGCAGTATATCCTGGTTACTTCAATTAAGGTACTTTGCCTGTATAAATGTACTGTAGAAATTCTAAATAATAATTAAGTATAACCTTATTCTCATGCAATTAGGGAAAGATATGGTTAAAAAAAAAAAGATATTTTCAACATTCAGAAAACTTGCAAGGGGGGCCAATGTTAATAACTTTCAATTTAACACTAGATTCTTCTAAAATTAATGAAAAATTTAAAAATCATCATAAAAACTAAATAGTCATTAGAAATCACCTTGGGCTGGGAGAATAATTTTTTACTTCAATAGACTTTAAATAAATATTGAATGTTGATAATAGAGACATACAGAAAGTCAGTGGGAAATGTGCATGACTCACAAAGTAAGCAGGGAGGGCTTTTTAATCAAATTAAGTCCTTTTACAATAAAAGTTCTTTGCATTTTCCTATGATTTTTTGAAATGAAAGGGTTTCTTAGAAATAACCTCATTAAGCTGTAGTGAGACTAGCCAGGACACATAATATTATTTCTAATTTATAGATCTGGCTGGGGAGGAAGGGACGATTCACAATAGAGTTGCTATGTTTCTGGCGACTCAATGGCTAAACAAGGTTTAGAAACTGCATTTTTTCATTTCAGATAAGTTACTTTCTAGCTTAACTAAATTGTTTTCTTTCTTTTCTCTTCTGTAACAAACAGAAAAATGCCTTGTTTTGTTTCTTTTAATGTCTCCTACCCTTTTAGCTATAAAGGGTCATATACAAGAGAGTTTCACATTAAAGGAAAGATTTGAGCTCTGTTTGAGTATAACTTAGTTTTCATTCTCTAAGTTTCAAGTTGTGGACAGACTTATGCATTCTCCCCTCAAAATGTGTGTGAAGGACAGTTCCTTCCTCTAAATATTCAAATAGCAGGCTGGGCACAGTGGCTCACGTCTGTAATCCCAGCACTTCGGGAGGCCGAGGCGGATAGATCACCTAAGGTCAAGAGTTCGAGACCAGCCTGGCCAACATAGTGAAACCCTGTCTCTACTAAAAATACAAAAATTAGCCGGGCATGATGGCACACGTCTGCAGTCCCAGCTACTCAGGAGGCTGAGGCAGGAGAATCGCTTGAATCCAGGAGACGGAGGTTGCAGTGAGCCGAGTTCGCGCCTTCGCACTCCAGCCTAAGCGACAGAGTGAAACTCTATGTCAAAAAAAAAAAAAAAAAAGATTCAAATAGCTAAAGTGAGTCTATTCCTGTTGTCAATTTATGGCAAGAATATCATACTATTTTTAATACTGATATAATATAAAATGTGACCAGAGATGTAATTAGTTTGTGTCCAATTTTTGGTATTATGTATATCTGAATGCAAGAGATTAATTGTTAACAACAATGAATGTTACAACGAATGGGCACAAACATTCATTGTTGACTGAATCTCTTGTTAAACAGAAAACTCCAGTCGGAGAGGCAGTGGCCTTTGATAGAGGTAAGGCTAATGTGTTCTAAAAATATATCAAAATTCTATGGTTCCATGGTGGAAAATGTGCCTGTAAATAACCCCTGTGCCACATCCTTCTATTTACCTGATCCCAGAGACAAAAAACAAAAAAAACAAAAAAAACAAAAAAAAAAAAACAAAAAAAACCCCACCTTCTTTGCTTGCACTAGTTAGAACAATCAAAGGGAGGGCCAAGGACTCTTATTGGCTAAGTTTGTGTCACATGCCCACTTCTTGGACCAATCACTATCACAAGGGCCACGGGATTCTGTGATTCATTGGATCTAGCTACTGTGGCTGGAGGGCAGCAACTGTAATTAAAGACACTGCAGACTCACACAGAGCAGGTAGTGTGAGAAGAGCCGTTTCTCAAAGGAAAGAGGAGTGAGGCTGTTAAGGGAAGGGAGGCTGAGAAGGCCATAGTAATTGATGTTTGGTAACAAGTGACCAGAGTCAGTGCGCCTAGAGGGGGAGTCAGAGATGGTTTCCTGAAGGAGGTGTTACTCAAACTGAAGAGTTTTTTTTTTCTTTTTTTTGAGATGGAGTCTCACTCTGTTGCCCAGGCTGGAGTGCAGTGGTGCAATCTTGGCTCACTGCAACCTCTGCCTCCAGGGTTCAAGCGATTCTCCTGCCTCAGTCTCCCTAGTAGCTGGGACTACAGGCGTGCACCATGATGCCCGGCTAAGTTTTTGCAGTTTTAATAGAAATGGGGTTCCACCATGTTGGCCAGGCTGATTTTGAACTCCTGATCTCAAGTGATCCACCCACCTCGGCCTCCTAAAGTGCTAGGATTGCAGGCGTGAGCCACCGTGCCTGGCCAAACTGAGGAGTTTTAAAAATACGTGCTAAGTATTGAGGAAAGAGTAGGCATTCTCCAGGTGTTTGTGTGTATATTCGTATGCAGACACGGAAGAGGCTAGGGTGGACCAGGCAAAGGGAACAGCGTATGTAAATATATAAAGGTGGGCGAAAAGAAAGTGGCCTTTTTAGAGAACTAAGGGATTTGGTATGGCTGGAGCAGAAAGATTATCAGGTAGCAAGAAATGGAGAGCTTTGATATCTTGGGATGGGAAATCACCTCTTGAATTTAAATCAGTGAATATTTATGGAATGGAGTACTTCTCAGTGCCAGTGCTCTTCTATGCATTCACATGTATTAGCTCATTTAATCCTCACACCAACTCTATGGAATAAGGAAGGGTGAGTTAAAAATATTTACCAACTGGCGTGGACTGGTCCTCATTGGCAGCCATCCTAGCAGGATGGATGCCAGCTGTGAAGCACTGCTACCCACCACTGCCACTGTGCGTATCGGCAACTGCTGGCCCTGGATGTGGGCACTCTCATGATTCTTGTTTTGCAAATGAGAAAGCTAAAGCACAGGCTTGTTAACTTGACCAAGCATGCATGGTCTAATAGAAGAACTGGGCTTCAAACCAAAGGCATCTGGCTCCAGACCACATGTCTGCAAGGAGTGAATATCAAATTCATTTGTTAGAAAAAGAACTTGAGAGAGTGTAAGTCTCAGGGAGACAGGGACTGTGTCTGTGCTTGTTTTTCATTATATCCCAGCACTGTTCCTGACACATAGTAGACACCCAACAATATTTATTGAATATTATTTACTTATGATAGAAAGCTCACTGCGAGAAAGAAAGTTCTGAGAAGGGTGGCTGGGCGCTGTGGCTCATGCCTGTAGTCCCAGCACTTTGGGAGGCTGAGGCAGGTGGATCACCAGAGGTCGGGAGTTCGAGACCAGCCTGACCAACATGGAGAAACCCCATCTCTACTAAAAATACAAAATTAGCTGGGTATGGTGGTAGGCTGTAATCCCACCTACTTGGGAGGCTGAGGCAGGAGAATCGCTTGAACTGGGGAGGTGGAGGTTGCGGAGAGCCGAGATCGCACCATTGCACTCCAGCCTGGGCAACAACAGTGAAACTCCATCTCAAAAATAATAAAAATAATAATAATAATAAAAGTTCTGAGAAGGGCAAATAAGGCTAAGGCATTAGCCCAGATGAGAAAATAATAAAGGCTTGAAGTAAAGAAACAATATCACCTGTATACCAATTGGAAGATATAAAAGGGGTATTAATATTGCACAATTTAGTTACTGGATGTGGGAGTGAGCCCCAGGTTTCTATTTTGAACAACCAGGTGGGTGATGTTGCCATTCACTGAGATAGGATATAATACAAAAATAATAGATACAAAAATAATAGATTGTTAATGGTGGTTAAGGTGAAGGTGCTAAGAGCTCCTTTTTCAGATGTGGAGTTTGAGTGTTGATAACTGCTTAGGAGGCAGTTGTATGTGGAATTCAGAGAGAGACCAGCACTGGTGATGTAGATCAGTAAAAGGTTAGGATATGGTTGAAGGTTTAAAGGCATAGGGGTGGATAAGATCATCCAAAAAGGGTAGGCAATTGACCCCTGAACAACATGGGTTTGAACTGCCGGTTCACTTACACGTGAATTTTTTACATGTAAGTAAAAAATAGAAAATACAGCATTCAAGGGATGTGAAACCTACTTATAGAGAGGGCCTACATTTCCTATTCGAGGGTTCCTGCAGGGCCAACTGTGGGACTTAAGTAGGTGCAGATTCTGGTACAGGAAGGGGAGTGGGTGGCCATGGGGTAGTGGCTGGGAGAAGGCATGAGGAGGCTGGTTCTCGAACTAATTCCCCACATATCCACTGTGTAGACAGAAGGGGCTGGAGGATGGACCCCTGGGGCCAGTGAAAGAAGAAGAATCCCAAACAGAGAATGAGAATGAATGTCTAGCGATAGAAGAGGAGAAACCAGAGAGTGTGTTGTCAGTGAAGCTGAAATTTGTAGGGGCATCAGCATGTGTGGTTTTCTGATTTCCTCCAACAGCACTGAGCACTCTGGATCTAAATGTGGAAAAAGTGGACAGGCAGTGGGATTGATTCAGAGTTTGGGTTTTTCTGGGCAGAAGTGGCTGACTATAGGCAAGGGAGTTGCAAATATTAAGAGACACTGAGTGTTGGATCTGAGGCCAAGGCAGGTAGGGCAGGATGTGAGTACAGGAGGAGTTTAAGTTGGTCAAAGATGGGAGGTCAAAGGGAGGGTGTGGTGGATTTAAAGGGCCCAGGGATCTGAAGGGATAGGGTCAGAGTTGGGTAGAGGGGTGCTAAATTTCAGATCCAGGTGGTAACAAGGTCCAAAGGTGTGGTCATGGGTCATGGGTGTGAGGGGCTGAAGTGCAAGGGAAGTATATTAGGGGTATCCAGAGAAACAGAACCAATACGGGGGGTGTGTGTGTGTGTGTGTGTGTGTGTGTGTGTGTGTGTGTGTATCTCTGGACAGAGAGAGAGAGACCCAGAGAGAGAGAGAGAGAGAGAGAGAGAGAGAGAGAGAGAAATGGAAATTGGTTGTCTGATTATAAGGAATTGGCTTATGCATTTATAGAGGTAGGAAACTCCCAAGATCTGTAGCATCAGTCAGCAAATTAAAAACCCAGCAGAGCTGATGGTGTAGTTCAACTCTGAAGACCAGCAGCCTTGAGACCCAGGAAGAGCCAATATTTCAGTTTGAGTCTGAAAGCAGGAGACTTCTCTTTTACTAGGAGGAAAGTTTGCCTTTTTGCTTAATTCAAGCCTTCAGAGGATTGGATGAGACCAACCCACATTAGGGAGGGCAAACTACTTTACTCAGTCTACTGGTTTAAATGTTAGTTTCATCTAAAAATACTCTAACTGAAATACCCAGAATAATCGTTGATCAAATATCTGGGCACCTTGAGACTCAGTCAAGTTGACAGATAAAAGTAACCATGCCTGGAAATAACTTGTCTGCTCCAGAGTTTCTGTACTTGCTTTGGTCTTTTGGTCCTTGGCTTTCTAGATCCAGATTCCCACTTTAGCTCCTGCCTTTGTCTATGGACTGCAGAAACCTAGTCTACCCATTAGAATTGTACTGGGAAGCTTCTGTTAAGATTGAAGTTGAGACATGGGAGTGGAGTCTGAGTTGTGACCGAACTCTATGAGGAATGCTTATAGGTCTGCTATTACAAGGGACATCTAGAAGCATTGCTACTTGTAATTGTTTTGTCTGTGCCCAACACACAATTCCCATAGGAAAATCAGGGCTACACTAGTTCCTCAGAGCAGTTAAGGACCAAAGAAAAAATTGCAGGTACATTACTTTGTGTCACCTGTGATATTTTATAACAGATATATATATATAACAAATACATATATATTTATATATGGATGAAAACATGTTTATATATAAAAGAAAACAAACATGAATGAAAACATATGGTTTATATATATGAATGAAAACATGTATATGGTTTATATATATGAATGTCATGGTTCCTGGCTTATAGCTTTCCTCAGCCCTTTTATAGTCCTTCGTTATAATGATGGGGCACTTTAGGTCTCAGGAGCGGGCCCCAGGAAACAGAATCTCTCTCTGACCTTCTCCTTCCACCTGCCCAAGGCAGGACTCAAATTTACTTGTGGATCATAAGAACTTCCATTCCAGAGAGGGTCCTGACTCATACCCTAGAGGAAGGAAGGCTGCACAGAGAGGCCAAGAAGAATCTGAACAGATGGGCCTTGCTGGGTTTAGATCATATCTTTTTTGTCCATTCACATTTCTACATGGTTTTCTATGCTTCAATCATACCTATCCAGTGGAATCTGCATAAAAGGGCCCGGAGGACTGGATTTGGGGAGCTTCCAGAGAGCTGAACACGAGGAGGTTCCTAGAGGGCAGTGCACCTTGGGGAGCTCTGTGCCCCTTCCTCCATACCTCACCCTCTTTGTCTCTTCATCTGTATCTTTTGTGATATCCTCTATAGTAAACCAGTAAACATGTTTCCCTGAATTCTATGAGCCACCCCATGAAATTAATTGAACCCAAAGAGGTGGGTCATGGAAACCCTAACATAAAGCTGGTCAAAGTTCTGAATACCTGGGCTTGTGGCTGGTGGCTGAAGTAGGGGCCAGTTTTCATGACTGAGCCCTCTACTTGTGGGATCTGACGCTGTCTGCAGGCAGATAAAGCTGGAATCGAATTGGAGGACACCCAGCTGGCGTCTGCTGCAGAATGGATTCCTTGTTTGCTAGTGGGGAGAAATCTTCACATGTTTTGGGGTCACAGAAGTCTTCTGTGTTGATTGTTGTGGTGTTGATGTGAGAGCAGAGGAAAAACATGGTTTGAGTTCCTGAACACCACCCCTTGAGTAAGCCTGATGGAACAGATAACAGATGCTATTGGCTATATCTACGTGCACACTGAATTACCCTCCTGAAGGCTGGGGGCTGTTAAACACATTTCACCTGCTGAAGGCTACCCAAAGGATAGGTTATGATTAGGCCTCTTGCTTTGTGAGCAGAGCAGTGTTATTGGAAATAATGGGAATTCTATTTAGCTGGAGGCTTTGGATTAGCAGGTGAATCATGGGTAAAAGATCTGTCTTTATTTAGTGATTCTCATGATTTCAAAATGTGTTAAGATTAGTAAGTAAGATACCTATTTTCAGGAGCTAATAATATTTTTAAAAGGTTCCCTATTCTGAGCCTCCAGTGATTTGTTTTATAGATGTGACCCTTAAGAGAAAGTTAAAAAAAATTGGACAATATTTTTTTTGGGGGGGGGTGGACACATAGTATTCTAGATCTGGACCCGGTTTTCTTTCCTCTTTTTGATTCAAATTGGTTGCATTCCCAACCACACCTACCACTTTGGGACCATCTCCTTTCCTGTCTGAACTGCATAGAAGTGGAAATCCTACTTGTATGTCAGACTCCCTTAACCCCAAAAGAACTTTTAAAGGTGTTCACTGATTTTTCTCTGCTTCTTGACTCAGATGTTAAATGATTGGCTTCGATTTCTACCTTTTTATCTCTCTGGGATTAAATCCTGGCCCCTCTTTTGTATAATGTGTTATCTTGGGGAAGTTATTTGACTTCTGTGTACGTCAGCTTTCGTATTTATAAAATGATGATAATAATAGTCTTTACCTCTTGGGTTAGTGTAGAGATTTAAAATATATATTCTGTATTAGTCAGAGATCTCCAGAGAAAGAGAACCAATAGGATATATATAGATTTAAGAGAGAATTTATTAAGGGAATAGGATCATGTGATTATAGAGGCTGAGAAATCCTGATATGCTGTCTGCAAGCTGGAGAACCAGAGAAGCTGGTAGTGTAATTCTGTCTGAGTCCAAAGGCCTGGGAACAGGGCAGCCAACGATGCAACTCTCAGTCCAAGGCTGAAGGCCTGAGAACCTGGAGTTCTGATGTCTGAGGACAGGTCACGATGGCTATCTCCAACCCAGAAGAGAATGAATTCACTCTCCCTCTGGCTTTTTATCCAGAGGATGTAGGTGGTCATCATCCAGTCGGTTGAAAGCCGGGATGGAGGTCTACTGATTACTGTCTACTGATTCAAATGCTTATCTCTTCCAGAAGCACCCTGACAGACACACCCAGGAATAATGTTTTGCTAGCTACCTGGATATTCCCAACCCAGTCCAGTGGACACCTAAAATTAACTGTCCTATATTCCGTATTGTTAGTGCAATGTTTGAGGAACAGCAAAATGTTCAGTAGATGTTAGCTCTAATCTTTATTTTGTTATCCTATGCCTCAAATTCTTTCAGGTTGTCTTTATAAGTATACAACTGATTCATGTTTATTGACTCACTAACAATAGAGTATTTACCTAACTGTGAATCATGTTTTATTTCCTATAGGTGGCGATTTTATATTTGAAAGTGGAAACGAGAAAATCTTGCTTTGTGTAGTCGGCCTGAGTAATGTGACTTCAATTGAGTGCATGCATTTACGGGGGGTAAGGTGATAGAAGGAATATTTGGACTATAAAGCTCAATTCCCAAATCCTGTTTCTCAGCCTTCAATGGTGCAGGAAATCAGTCACTGCATTTCTGATACTGATGACCTCTTTGGTCCTGACTCATCTGAGATGATGCCATGGCTCTGGCAAATGGACATGTAATTTGTTTCTTGGACTTAGTAGTGTACAAAACTGGGATATTCTGAGCACTAATATCCCTAACAAGGACAATTCCTGGTTGCAAATTATTTAGTCTACATACAATTTGGGAACTTGGGAATGTTTAGATATTCAGTTGTTTCACAAGCCAGACTATTCACGTTCAGAGAATTTCTGCTGAATCCTCTGATTTGGTTCAACTTATATACAAGCTTAGGCAATTCTTTTGTGGAAGGTACTGAACAACAAGGCAATGAATCATATGGCTTGGTGAACTCTGTCTTAGGTTATGCAGTCATTCATCAAACATTCACTATACAACTACTGTGTGTCAGCCCTTGGACTCAGTACTGAGGACACACACAAATGAATGTGCTACCCTGTCTGTTCTCTGGGGCCTCAAGGGTGGATAGTACCTTTGTAGGAAATATTCTGTGGAAAAGCAGGGAATGATTATCCACCCATCCATCCATTCTTCAATTCAACAAATATTTATGAAACATTTATGTGAGCCAGGCATCAAGTTAGGTATAGGTGATTCAGCAATAGACAATACAGATGCTCCCTGTCCTAGACCTGTTGTAACTCATGGTAGAGATAAACAATTCAATAATTAAACATAAATTTATAGTACTTTGGGATAAGTGCAAGATAAGGGAGCCATTTATAGTACATTGTGATATAGGGAATATCACATATCACATTTAGCCTAAATTAAAGGCTAAATGCTCAATTTAGAAGTGATTTCTCTCTGTGTCTCACCTGAGAAAAGATCTGAAACTTTGAGCAGAACAGTTTCATGTGAAAGCAGTCATATGAGAGTATTGTATCTTTAGAGGTTTCTTTGGTTATATAGGCTTGTACAAAAGCAATTAGGAGTAAAGATTGGAACAATACCAGAAATACAGTTGATGACTTAAATAGAAGAAAACCTGTGTATTAGGCATTGGGCTTTGAGTCATTGTAGACATAAAAAACTCAAAGTTCTTTGCAATGAGCATGTTAGCACTGACAACAGGAAAGAGCCAAAAAAGACCTTCATGGATGAAAACTATAAAAGAAGATGCAGATTTGGACTCAGATAAGGACAGAGTTTCTCTCCCAAGCAGTCCTGGCTAAGGGCTTCGCCAGTGTTCTAGAGAGGAGGGCATTTAAACCTGTGATTATTTATATTTTACCATACATTATTTTTGCTTACAATAACAATAAGTAAGGTATATGGATTCGATTCATTTATTATAGGAGGTTGTATTTCCTTATATATTGTCTCATTTTTCTCATCAGGTCCTGTGTTGAAAAAAAGTTTTCTCTTACTGTTGGGAAGTACCTGAATCAAATAGAACAAACCAACACTACTGTCCTAGTACCCTAAGCAGGTAGCTGGGTAAAAAGCTCTCACTAATTTTTGGTACAAGGCCCCGAACACAGAGTGTCTACAAAGTCAGAAGTTCTCAGGTCTACTTGTATGTCAGAAACACCCAAGGATCTTTAAAAAATAGAGATAACCAGACCCATCCTGCAAAACTGTGATATAATAGGTCTGGGGGAAATAACTGGGAATATATTTTTAAAAAAACTTCTTGGCCGGGTGCAGTGGCTCACGCCTGTAATCCCAGCACTTTGGGAGGCCGAGGTGGGCGGATCACAAGGTCAGGAGTTTGAGACCAGCCTGGCCAATATGGTGAAACCCCATCTCTGCTAAAAGTACAAAAATTAGCCGGGCAGGGTGGTGGGCACCTGTAGTCCCAGCTACTAGGGAGGCTGAGGCAGGAGAATCTCTTGAACTCAGGAGGCAGAGGTTGCAGTGAGCTGAGATTATATCACTGCACTCCAGCCTGGGTGACAGAGCGAGACTCCCTCTCAAACAACAACAACAACAACAACAAAAATGACAAAAAAAGACTTCTCAGGTGATTCTGATGTACCTAGTCCACATGGATTGCTGTTTCAGAACCTCTGTACTAGGTTAACAGTATGATTTTTATGTATTCCCACTTTTAGATGAGCTACTCATATTAAAACTGAAAAAAATAATTTTTATCAATGGCAATTAAAATTTTTTTTTTTTTTTTTTGAGACAGAGTCCCTTGCTGTGTTGCCCAGGCTGGAGTGCAGTGGTGCAATCTTGGGTCACTGCAACCTCTGCCTCCTAGGTTCAAGTGATTCTCGTGCCTCAGCATCCTGACTAGTTGGGACTACAGGCATGCACCACCACGCCTGGTTAATTTTTGTAGTTTTGGTAGAGATGGGGTTTCACCATATTGGCCAGGGTGTTCTCGAATGCCTGACCTTGTGATCCACCTGCCTTGGCCTCCCAAAGTTCTGGGATTACAGGTATGAGCCACTGCGTCCAACCAAAAAAATTCTTAGTCCCTTTCTTTGTCCCACCCTCTTTTTATTCATCTCTTCCATGTTTTTCACAGAATTCTAAAATACGTTGTGATTACCTTATCCAAACTCTATTTTGAGATAAGAGGGGATAAATAGCTACCATTTACCATTTAGAGAAATCATTTTATTTTATTTATTTATTTATTTTTTGAGATAAGTCTCGCTCTGTCACCCAGGCTGGAGTTCGGTGGTGTGATCTTGGCTCGCAGCAACCTCTGCCTCCCAGGTTCAAGCAACTCTCCTGCCTCAACCTCCCTAGTAGCTGGGATTACAGGCATGTGCCACCATGCCCAGCTAATTTTTTTTTTGCATTTTTAGTAGAGATGGAGTTTCTACATGTTGGCCAGTCTGGTCTCGAACCCCTCAGGTGATTTGTGTGCCTCTGCCTCCCAAAGTGCTAGGATTACAGGTGTGAGCCACTGCCACTGGCCAATCATGCACCTATTTAGCCCAATAAATTTTCCTGGAAGAGTCTGGGTATGAGTTAACAATTCACAAATAGGACTGCTTTACAATGAAATGCATGGCTGCAAGCACATAGCAGTTGACAATCTGCTGAGATCCACACATTGCCCAGCTGGCTTTTTCAGACCCTGCCTTCTTGCCTTTGGTATGCTGTTTCGGGGTGTTATGCCCCGACCCATGACTCATGACTTGGCTTTTTGACCAGGCAACCTTCTCATTGTGGTTCCTTGGGTTGGCATTTGGTTATGGCTTTCCTTCTAGGGCAGGGCACTCATCTAGGCCACACTCTGCCAACTTGGATTTAGCCTATCAGCCTCTTTGTCCCTTTCCTGGCTTCCTCATACTTCAGTTCCCTCCCTAGGCAGATGGCCTTGTGGAGTCACAGTACCCAACAAACTCTTTTCCAGCATTTGATCGGCTTGATAGCCAAGTAATTTCTCTTTATTTTCAGCTGAGATCTCATACAGATCCGCTGAGATTACATTTGTCCTAATGTAAACCATTATCGCCATCTCTGGTCCAATATCCTCATGGGGTCAGTTTTCCATTCCTTTAATCTTTTCTTTCACTCATCTCTTTTACGCTGTTTTATTAATTGAATTAATAAGTATAAACCAAGAAACGACAGGCTGAACAGCTGTATGCAGCCGGAGAGGGCGGGGATGCGGGCCGTATGGACTCAGAGGAGGCCAGGGCGGCGAAGAGGCCCGTCTTCCCACCCCTCTGTGGGGACAGGTTCCTGAGTGGGAAAGAACAAACAAGGAAAATTCCAGTCCCAGCTAACAGATATACACTATTGAAAGAAAACTGGATGAAGATACTTACTCCTATTGTGGAACATTTGGGACTTCAGATACGCTTTAACTTGAAATCAAGGAATGTAGAAATCAGGACTTGTAAAGAAACCAAGGATGTTAGTGCTCTGACAACAGCAGCTGATTTTGTGAAAGCTTTTATTCTAGGCTTTCAGGTGGAGGATGCACTTGCCCTCATCAGGTTAGATGACCTCTTCCTAGAGTCTTTTGAAATTACAGATGTTAAACCCCTAAAGGGAGACCATTTATCCAGGGCAATAGGAAGAATTGCTGGCAAAGGAGGAAAAACCAAATTCACCATAGAGAATGTGACACAGACGCGGATAGTTTGGCGTGATGTTAAAGTTCACATCCTTGGCTCCTTCCAGAACATCAAGATGGCAAGAACTGCCATTTGCAACCTAATCTTGGGAAATCCTGCTTCCCAGGTTTATGGCAATATTCGAGCTGTGGCTAGCAGATCAGCAGATTGATTCTGATTTCAAGTCAGAGACTTTTTATCTTGCCTTTGGACTCTGGAGAAAAATACTTTATGAGTGGTCGGTCACAAGAAACCATCTGAAGAATTTCAGTCATTTGAAGCCTCCGTCCCTTCTTCCATTCTCAGCCAGAAGCATAAACAGAAAAGAAAGATTTAAGAGTATTCACACTCAACAGGTTTTAGAATAATTTAAATATCAAAAATTGATTCTATTATACTTACACATTAGGTATAATTTAT
>NW_012102310.1:579805-581818 GCF_000951045.1 Mandrillus leucophaeus | reverse complement strand
CTCAGAGGGAAACTTCTTTAAACAAGAAGTTAAAACAGCTCTATATGAATAAGTTTAAACAGTTCTATATGAATTTATACTTTTATATTTATAAATTTATAACTTCATAAAAATTTATAAACATTTCTTCTTTATAATTGTAATTTAATAGATTATCTCAGAAAAACCTCTCTGAATGATAACCCTTCCTTACTACTGGGTGATGTGTAAATATTTTTTGGGGGACAGGGTCTCACTTTGTCACCCAGGCTGGAGTGCAGTGGTGCGATCTCAGCTCACTGCAGCCTCTACCTCCTGGATTCAAGTGATCCTCCTGCCTCAGCCTCCCTAGTAGGTGAGACTACAGGTGTCCACCACCATGCCTGGCTAATTTTTTGTATTTTTTGTAGAGATGGGGTTTCACCATGTTGACCAGGTTGGTCTCGAACTCCTGACCTCAAGTGATCCATCCACCTCGGCCTCCCAGAGTGCTGGGATTACAGGCATAAGCCACTGTGCCTGGCCTTGATGTGTGAGTATTTGAGAGGTCATAAGCAGTGGTTTTGGCTATACTGTACTACACCATATACATCAGTAAGAGCTCATCTTGGAACCTGTTTTGCAGTTTTAAAAATTAAAGACCTACATCACACACACACACACACACACACACAAAGAGACATTAGAAAGGCCCCTTAAGCTCTCAGAGACCAAGTTTCCTCATTGGCTCAGTGGAGATAATTATACCTAACAGGATTAGCATGAAATATCAAAGTGCTTAGAAAATTTCATTTGCTCAATAAATGTTCATTTTCTTTTCTACCTGGAATGCTCAGAGTTCTGTTTAATCAAATATTCTCATAATATAAAGTTAGCAATAAATTATGTTTATCATTAAAAATGAACCTAATACCATGCAGGCATAAAGGAACTTTCTGGATGATAGAAATAGTCTATATCTTGATCTGGATGGTGGTAACATGGGTGTTTACATATGTAAATATTCAAGCTGTGTACTTAATAGTTACATATCTTACTGTGTGTAAGTTATTCTTCACCTAAGAAAAGTACTTTGAACATAAAAGTCTTCTAAAATTGATTTATATAATTTTTTTAAGGGTGAAGGGGGCTCATGGAAATCTATTGCTAATCAATTGCCCTACTTTTAGTAGGGCACAAATACCATTTATTAGAGTGTTACTGATTAAAATGTTAGCTAATCTTGATATTATGATTCATACTACTATATATAGATATGTGTGTGTGTGTACATATGTATGTATATGTGTATGTAAATGTTTACAGAATGATGGGTCCGGCTGTGTTCTGTGTGCAGTGAGGAGAAATGACACTCACTCCAGGTCTAAATCAGTTGCATTTTGTATTCCCCATGGAATACATGGCAAAACTGTGCTTTTTTTCAGTTTTGCTATTTGGCTTTCCAGGGAGCCTCAGCTAACCAAACTTTTGTGATAGCGTATTTATTATCTAATATTTGAATTTGAGGAAAGGAGCCAAAGTCCGTACTCCATAGAGCAACGGCCTCATCAGTGATTTTAGAAAATGGATTTGGAAAAAGGTTTTGGGCACTGGGCCTACACAGAACTCACTCATAGACCCGTGGTGATATCATTTAGCACAAAGCAATTGGCTTGAAAAAGAGAAAAACACTGGGATTTTGAAACTAATTTTTATATCATGCCATTTATTACAGTCTGTCTCTCTTTTTCTGGCATCCTGGGTTTAAGGAAATAATGTTATCATCTATTTCCAGAAATGGTTTGGATAACAACTTCTTGGAAACCCTTCACACACATTTGTATTTTGGTATGTCTCCATTATTTCCCATTCAGACATACTGGCCACAGGGGCACTGGGAGGCTCTCGGGTTCTGGAATACACCAGCGCCCTACTTTCACATGCCCAGGACACGTGTAGGATCATCTAAGAAGAGCAGCGGGTAGTCAGAATGTGGAGGGGAATCTCTGGCCCAACTGTGGGAAAACATAACTATTACCACCACCGCCACCACCA
>NW_012102310.1:526321-579739 GCF_000951045.1 Mandrillus leucophaeus | reverse complement strand
CACCACCACCACCACCGCTACCACCACCACCACCACCTCATGGGGAGAGGAGATTCAAGGAAGTGCCCAGGAACATTTCATGAGATATAATGTCCAAGTCCCTGGCTGGTGTTAGCAGGTTATCTCAGAATGGTAGCTGGGCAGTAAGTCCAGAGAGCAAACATATTTCTTGGAGATACCTTCAGGTGAATGGTCGCTCCCCTAGAGCAAAACATATCTCTCGGTAGCATATTTTCTTGGAGATACTTTCAGAAGAGTGGCTGTTCCCCCAGAGCAAAACATACCTCTTGGTTTCATATTTTCTTGGAGACACCTTCAGGAGAGTGAATACTCTCCTGAAGGTGTCTCCAAGAAAATATAATACCAAGAGATATGTTTCAGCCTATTGAAAGGAGATTGATTGTTCCTTATGGTAGAAAGGTTGCCAATGACTTAGTGATTACTGAAAATTTAAGAAAGGGGGAAAAAGATAAGAAAAACAAAAAAGTTTATAAGAAAAGAAATACGGTAACAGAAAACTATATGATGCACCTGTGAATAAATGTCATATGATCATAATAATGTAATACTGAATACTGACTTAACTCAAAACATTATCTTAGGAGGTTGAATGAAAAGCCGAGTTGTATGCTTGTGTATGTGTGTGTGTTGAATGATAAGAAAGCGAAGTCCTCATTTTTCATAATGGACAGTCAATACCTAACATCTAAATGGAAAAATCAAGAACTAGCAGTATAAGCATAATATTGAGAAATATGGAGTCAAGAAAGAGTTATAAGTATTGGAAGTAATTGCCCTCAGGGTACAAGTATAGAATGTAACTGCAATCATTGAAATTAAGTTAAAAATTAACTCAAATTTTTCTTAAGTCATTTCAGCTAATTCAGTCATTAAAATTAAAGCCGTTCCTCAAGAAATTAGAGTAAGCAGAAAAGTGCTTTTAGTGGGTTAGGAAGCCAGCAGGTAGGAATTTTCATTGAGAGTGGAAAATAGAGCCCAGGGTTCTTTTACCAATAATTAAAACTGTTGGTGCATAGGATTCTCACAAGGGACTCTGGTAAGAACAGGAAGGGCTGGAAAGAGACTTCAGCTGTACGTTCCTTTCCTTCTGGAGGCTGTTGAAACTTTGAATCTGCAAAAAAGTACTTGGCCAGCTTGAGAATATTAGCCAGGGTGCAAAATAGTGGCCAAAATATTCCGTCTGTAGTTTTGGTTCATCAGCTGCTTCCATTAAAGTATAGCCATGCCTTCCCCATTATAGAGTTTTCAGTAGTGGATTATAACTACCTCCACACATTTTCCTAACTTCCAGATTGCTGTAGTGATATCCCTGACTATGCCTTTGGGCAATGTAGATTCATTCTTGCTCTATTCTATGACTTCCTTTTATTACAGGGCTAGTAGCCTGGGAACTACATTTTCAGAATTCTTTGCCAATAGTGGTCCCACGTAGATTCTGTCACTAGAAGTCACTTGTGAGAGAGCTGGACCCAGAAGAGGAGCAGAATGATACACATTTTTTTCCTCCAGCAGCAGAGGGTAGATGTAAAGGCTTTATGGGTTGTGAGGTTTTGTAGCAATCTCTAGGTAATCCCCTGGAAATCATTTGCTGTGGTGTGGCAGGCAGCTGGAATCACTGGTGGTAGTGATTTGTGATTCATTCAGCTTCTTGATTCTCGGAAAGCAGTGGCAAACTTGAGTGCTAGTGATGGTTTCCCCTAAACCTTAGATTCATAAAGACCTGGGTTTGAATCTTGACTCTTATATTAGCTATGCAACTCTGAGCTAGGTATTTTAATCCTCTATTAGGTTTTTCAACTGTGCAATAAGGATAACACCATTTATCGTATAGATTATGAGGGAAAAATATGATAATACATGTAAAAATGTCCAGTGAAAGACCTGTTCTCACAGTACGCATTAAACAAATGGTAGCTATTGTTATTTATTTATTTATTTATTTATTTATTTATTTATTTATTTTGAGACAGAGTTTCACTCTTGTTACCCAGGCTGGAGTGTAATGGCTAGATCTCAGCTCACCACAACCTCTGCCTCCCAGGTTCAAGCGATTCTTCTGCCTCAGCCTCCCAAGTAGCTGGGATTACAGGCATGTGCCACCACGCCCAGCTAATTTTTGTAGTTTTAGTAGAGACGGTTTCTCCATGTTGGTCAGGCTGGTCTCAAACTCCCGACCTCCGGTGATTCGCCCGCCTTGACCTCCCAGAGTACTGGAATTACAGGCGTGAGCCCCATGCCCGGCCCTATTGTTATTTTTATCCTCTGTTTGCCACCTGCTACTGTTGTTATTTATGCTGTAGCTGCTGTGCAATTGCTAGGCAGGAAACTCATGTGCAGGGTGCTGGACTGAGCAGCTGGGATTACTCTCCCACTCTCTCTTGCATTGGCTTTTCCTTTTACAGCGGGGAAATGCCCACAACCTCCCTTCTCCCTACTTCAGAGCAGAAGCCTGAGTCTGCCAGACACCCAGACTTGTCTGGCTGTAGAAAAGCAGGACTGATCAAATCAGCTGTGACCTTGGCACATGTATTTTGGTTTTCTTGTGTTTTTACTAGTTTGCTTCTTTCAATAACCTGGGGGTAAAGGACAACCTTTTTCTCCAGGCAGCAAGATAACTTTTGATGGAGAGCTCTGGTTCTGCTTTTTTAGGGGCCAGTCACTCCTTCCTACTTCCTGAGGTTTCCATGCTTGAGCAGGTTCATTCTTAACCTCTGGGGGCTTTCACAACAAACTTCATTGCAAGGCAAAACCCCATCTAGGCAAAGTTGTAGAGTTTGGGTATTTTGGGGCTTGGGTATTTCTTTCCTAGCCCCGCTTTTATATGTGAAACACAAATGTTCCAGCTGATAAGCCCTATAAGTGATTTTTCCCCTCATTGATTTAAAAAATTGTACTCTGTCTCTATATGGCACATGATCAAGCACTTTAAAATATATAATTAATTAAAGGATTTTTCTGAAACTGACATGCAGGCAAAATAAATGCAAATGAAGTAGGGAGTCTATAGAAATAGCCCAGGAACAACCATCTCTGCATAGACTGACTGATAGGATACCCTGAATGCTAAGTAACTGGGGTCCTTGTAGATCAGGGAGGTAGCGAGTCCAGACATGGAGGTTGCCACACTTGGTATGCAGTTTCTGCTTTCTTCTTGCTTAAACTACAGGTTCCTAGTAGAAACTTCTGGTCTCTCCCTGTCAAAAAAGATGGAGAACAGGGATGGAGAAAACAAAGAATGTGTAGAGTGAACAGTTGTGATATCACTGCTGTATTCAATTTCCCTATCATTTCTAGTTTCTTCTCTGTTTGTACTGAATCGCTAAGGGGCTCATGTAGGAACTAGGAGAAGGCAAGGTGCTATGGGAGGAAAGCACCCTGAGTGTCCAGGTCTCTTCTCTCTTCTTCATCAGAGACCCTAAAACTAGGATGATGGCATGTGATGCTCTAATAAACAGAAACTGCTTTCTCTCCTGCATACCTGGGTTTGAATTCTGGCTCTGCCATTACTAGCTGTGTGGCTTTGGGCAAGTTACTTAACCTCTCTGTGTCTCTGTGCTCTTGCTTTTAAAATGTAGATGATAATAGTACTTACCTCATAGGGTTGTTGTGAGGATTAATTAAGATGAGGCAAGCAGAGACTTAACACTGACAGTGGCATGTAAGTTATTATGTTTATATTCTCCTCTCAAATAAGGTAAGCAGCTCCACCAGAATCTTAATTTCCTGTACTTGTTTCTCAAAATCTCCCCTTAATTTGCCTGAGATGTCAAAGGCGGGTTCTTTGGCTGGGTCATGTGAAAACCCTCCTCTGATTAGGGAGAGATGTGAGCTTTACAGAAACGAGAGTCCCAGTGGCAGAGAGTACCCTGCAATTATTTGAGCTAGCTACTCACATCCTGGCAGCCGGTCTTTCTGGAAGAGAGTCATGTGAGTCACAGAGGGAACGAGACCATCTCACTGTGTTACTGAACCGTGACCAATGGCTTGCCAATCACAAGAATGGTTCTCTGTCTTTGTTCAATACAAGTTTTTACCTGCTTTATTATTCTTCTGACTCGGGCTTGTCTTTAATTCCTTCATCTGGAAAAATCTCTGACAAGAGGAGATATTAAGCTGCTCCCTTAGTTGGTATGAGGTTAATTCTACCAGAGTTGAACTATTTTGCTGTAATTGTCTGTGTATGAGGCAGTGCCCATTGGTATTTTTGCATCTGTACTTCAATTATTTTCAGATCTTCCTTGGGTCACCTTTCATCACCTTCTTTTGCTAAAAGTACAGATGTTAGAATTCAAAAGAGCTCAGCTAGCTCATTGCTTTTGGAATGATCAATTCATTGCTTTTTGGAATTTTAGGTTCCAACTAAAATTCTTCCATTGGCTATTCACATATCCTCTTTCAACCTCCTTTTTCTTATATGTTAAATGGAAATAATAAACACTCATCTAATTATCTTTGTCTCTCTGGACTCATTTATTATCATTACTCATCCTCTTCCCCAGCCCTCTTCATGCATTACACATATATCTGGATAAATGGAAATATTTTGTAGTCCTGTGATCATTTCAGGGTTGCTGTGGAGTTTATATCAGATCAAATATATGAAGACACTTATTACTGTGTCTGGCATAGTATGGATGTTTCTCGGATCTCTATATTTAAATTCCAAAGCCTGCTATAGGTCACAGAACACAGAAGCTTTAGAAGATTTGTGGTAGAGTCCCACCTCTGTCACTTAGTAGCTGTGACACTTCAAGCACATACATCATTTACTTCCCCAAACTTCAATTTTTCATTGATAACATGATAACAAAAAATTGCCCTGGGTTATTAGATCAAATGTGTGCAAAAGTGCTTTCTAAACTGTAAAGGATAATACAAATGTAAGATGCTGTGTAGGTACTTGTAACAATTACAGTAGCTTTCAGTTGGAAATAACAATAAAAAGCTAAATGATACTTCTTAGTTTTAATTCAGCTTCATTCCATGGCTCCAGGACACTCATCTAAACATTAATAAAACAGGAACACTCTAGACCTTGCTTTACAGTCAAAGCAAAACACACACAAGTCTATATACACAGCTGTGAAATGCACTCAGTGCTTCTGGACTTGTGCTGGGGAAAAGGTGGATGTGGCATCCCAGTAGGTAGGAGGATGGCCTGGTTTATTCCATTAGTGCCCTGGGGCCAAGTGTTGACAGTGAAAAGCTAAGAGAGGAGTCAAGGTTGGCACCAGTATCGGCCAGAGAGGAGAGGCTGGTTAAGTGCCTGTCCTGGACGTCCTTTCCTGTTGCCTGACTTAAAAGGGGTTAATTACTCAAATTACTCAAATGTGTTCCCTGAGTCTCATCTCGTTGCAGTGAGGGGAGTGGTTGGTAGATGGGAGATCCGCTGCTGCTGTTCCTCATTCTCTTCTTCCTCTAATCCAGGGAAATTGGAGAGAGAGAGTGGAAGGTAGTATGAATCATCTGTAAGAGATACTTACTTCCCCCAGGGCTTGCTTCCCTGTGCATAGGGGAGACAACTCCAAAGTCATGAACTCTGGAGAAAAAAAGTGAATCATCTTCATCCTCTCAGGCATCAAATTTATTTGGCTTCTTTTTCTAGCCTATGGTTTGGAGACCTGAGGTCAGCACAGGATTCCAGAGAGAGAGAGAGAGAAGAAAAAAAAGAGAGAGAGAGAAAGGATACATAGTAGAGAACGTGGTATGCTAAGAAGAGTACGTGGTCAGGGAGGTTAGATGGCTCAGTGGTAAGAAGAATATCTGAAAGGACCTGATGGTTTAGGAAAGGCTAAGCCTTGTGTGGTTCCAGATGAAACAGCTGAGTGTCATTGATTAGTGTAAGAAATTGGGTTTAAAAAGGTTACTCTGATTAGTTGGGCGTGTTGGCTCGCATACTTGTTTCCAGGTACTCGGGAGCCTGAGGCAGGAGAATCACTTGAACCCGAGAGGTGGAGGTTGCGGTGAGCCAAGAACGTGCCATTGCACTCCAGCCTGAGCGACAAAAGTGAAACTCTGTCTCAAAAACAAAGACAAAAACAACAAAAAAATCAATGAAGTAAGTCCATTAAATTTGAAATTGTGTAGATGTTTTAAGTGGGGGATAGTTTCTGAAAAGTAGGAGGTCAGTGACTACTAGTGTGCTTGAACTGTCATAACAAAATACCACAGACTGGGCGGCTTAAACAACAGAAATTTATTTCCTCATGGTTCTGGAGGCTAGGTGTCCAAGATTAAGGTGTCGGCAGGGTTGGTTTCTTCTGAAGTCTCTCTCCTTGGCTTGTAGATGGCTGTCTTCGCCCTATGTCTTTATATTGTCTTCTCATACGTCTGTGTCAAATCATCTGGCCTTAGGAAAACACCAGTCATACTGAATTCGGACTCATTCTAATGACCTCATTTAACCTTAACTATCTCTTTAAAGACCATATCTCAAAACACAGTCACATTTTGAGGTTCTAGAGATTAGGACTTAAACATATGAATTTTAAGGGAACACAATTTAGCCCATAACCACTGTGGAACCATATCTAGTACATAATATACATTCAAAAAAGATTTTTGAATGTGTTTTGCCTCAACCAAGGTATTTCCTATATATTCTGCTCAGTCAGGAATCAACCCAAGGCTCTGGTGAGAGGGCCTAAACAGACCCTGCCACAGGGCAACTGTATTGTTTCAATCTTTACTGATCCCCTAACTGTACACCAAAACGAGCCTGGATGGGGAAGATCCTATAATTACAAGGAGGGCACTCCTAGTCCTATTTTAATAGTTCAGAAAACTGGAGCTTAGAGATGTGAAGTGACATGTCCTAGGTCACACAACCAATGCATGTCAAAACTGGGAATTACATCTGAGAATTTCAAGCACCTGGAATTTTCTTCCCATTAGGTCGGAGTTAATGAAATTTAACAGAGATTGAGCTTTGAAGGAAGGAGTGTGTACTAGTTCTCAGAGAAGACTTGCAGCATGCAATGAGAAAAGAGGTCATTCCGGGTGAGTGAAGGAACATGAGCAAAGCAGAATCAGGAATAGTAAAAGGGGCTACTTATTTTAAGCTACTGTCCACTCTCGAGTCTGTACAATGGCATATATTACCATTGACATCGAAGTTAGGTTGACAGTGCCTCTCTAAAGAATCCAGGAAATAATGAGGCATCTCAGATGTGTCATCAATTTATTTACTGGCTCATTGGGAAAGACATTACAGTTATTCATCAACTGCTTTATATTTGCAAAATGGTTTGCCATAATTTTGATCTGATTTCTCCATAGCAGGCTAGCTCAGGGTGGTCACTGCAAGCTGCTCAGCTCACTAAGGAAACATTTAAAGATATAAAGACATTAAATTGGCCAAAACCCGCTAAGAGCAAGAGCTAGGATTAAGAATTGGAAACTTCAGAGACCTCCTCTATTTTGCCTTGGGGCCGGCTTTTTCCATAAACAGGCTTCTGGGAAGCAGCATGATGAGGGGATTCCATGAAGAGCATGGCATTTTCTATAACCATTTATTGAAAATGCAAGTCATCAAATTAGAAGAAAGGCATACCAGGGAAGCAGAGAGGCCCACACTCTGGGCCAGGGTTTTAGAGCAAGGGTCCTGGACTGGGTTCTGTGTAACACATTTGTATTGACGACCATGAAAGGATTCAGCATCTTGAATGAGACAGCTGCTTGTACAGAGGCGTTTTTTATGAGCTGACAAGTTAGCCAGAAACAAAGCATGTTTGTAGGAAGTAAATCATTGCCAGTTTTAAGCTGAGCTTTTCATTCAGCTGTAACTGGAGACAATTGAGTTTTTAATGTTCCGCATGAAGTTCCTCGATTCGGATTTTGGTCAGAATGAGGTCTGGGATTTGGTTTGGCTTTAGGTGTTCCATTTTCAAAATGTCACCAATATCAATGAAAACAAAAGCAATGCTGGTTGTTTTCATTTCCTGCTGATCATAACTTTTCCAGGGGACAGGGTCTGGACAAACAAAGCTGCCTCGTGAAGAATGTTTATGTTTCTAGCTCCAAGACTGAGATTAAAGAGGGTAGATAAACAGTTGACGTGTTATGATGTGAAAATGATTTAAAGTCCACACTAAGATGAGAATTAAACTGAGATCCTCATTGGGGTCTTGAGGAGTCAGAGGAAGTTGCTTTGAGTCACATCAATGAGAGTGAAGAATTGCCTCTTTGATCGGGTTTCTTCAGGGGAGCTGTTTCTCCTAAGAAAAATTTCCAGATAGCTGAAAAAAAAAATTCTTTTAAAAACACTAAAAAAAAAAGTGTGTCTGTGGAAAATTATTTAAAAATGCATTATACACTTTCCTGCCTTATCAACAAGAGTGTAGACCACAATATGCCCTGTTCTTGATGACTCGGGGTAGTCATTACCTTCACCAGCTCAAAAGCAGTGACACCTGTGGGCCCTGGAGATGCTCTCCTGCACCAGTTCACTAGAGGAACCTGCAGGGTGAATGGATGACGGCTGGGTGCCACTGAGGATTTATATTTTTATTGTGGACCATGAATGGTATTCTTTCACTAGAACATTAAAAATAAATCTAGTAACTAAGTATACCTAAATCTTGCTAAGAGAAAGATAACTAGATTTACTAAGCCAACCAAGTAAACGTTTCAACTAATTACATGTTGATTGGGTTGGTTTGACCAGCAGTGCCCTCTCATAACAGAGTTGTTCCCAAACCTCAGAGTTCTGTGGCCTGAAGTTTTTCACTGTCTCTTCATGTACATGTAAGCAGGGACCTTAAAAACTACCTCTGGGTTTGCATCATGTCAGTTATTGGAGCACAACTCAGTCCTGTACAACTCGAACTCAAAACTAGAATTTTGCTGCTTTTTAGACCACACTCCCCAATGATCTTTCATCTGTTTTAAAACTGTATTCAGACTTTAGGCAATCTTCTTTGGGATTCCACCTTCGTAAGGATGCACCTTCTTAGGGATTCTGTCTTAGCCTCCTGAACAGACAGTCAATAACCTCAGTGGCTGAGTTTTTCTCTGATCATGCTGAGGTCCAAACTACACTAAACAACACAGTTGACCTGTGGTCTACCTGGCCTGAATTGTCTTACCACTTTCCTAAAGGGAATGGATATTATCTCTACCTGCAGTTTTAGGTGGGAAAAGATTGGTTTTGTGGCTGAATACCACTAGCAAGACTCTCTTCCCTGGGAAAAAAATTAATCTGAATTTATGGTCTTCCCAGGTATCCTACTTCAAAATAGTCTTCTTTTAATCCTGAGAGACATGTTAAAAAATAATACGCTTTTAACTTATTTCAAACTATTGCTTTCCCAATAGTGAATCCTTCTGAAAAATTTTAACCCTAGAATGTCTCTCCTAATGGCAGACTCTGTGATATCTATTTTGCATTATTTTCTGATTCCTAGCTGTTGTATATTTAAATT
Organism: Mandrillus leucophaeus; assembly: GCF_000951045.1. NCBI lineage: Eukaryota > Metazoa > Chordata > Mammalia > Primates > Cercopithecidae > Mandrillus > Mandrillus leucophaeus. The sequence goes on along the minus strand of NW_012102310.1, from coordinate 570,296 downwards.
TCCTGGATAAGAGATCCCTGGATAAGAGAGAGACTATGCTTCATGATTTTAATTGACTTTGTTTGGTTGTTTGCTACAGATTTATTAAATCAAAAGTCCTAAATCTAAGGCTGAATAATGGGCCCCAAAGAAATCAGGCCTTAATCCCAGGAACCTGTAAATGATACCGTACAAGGAAAGAGGGTCTTTGCCAGTGTGATTAATTTAAAGATTTTGAGATGCGGAGATTATCCTGGATCATCTAGGTGGACCCTAAATGCAATCACAGGTATCCTTATGAAAGAGAGACAGAGGGAGGTTTGACATAGACAAAAGAGGAGAAGGCAACATGACCATAGAGGCCAAGCTTGAATGACATGGCCACAAGCCAAAGAATGCAGATAGCCAGCAGAAGCTGGAGGAGGCAAGAAACAAATTCTCCCTTAGAGCTTCATGAAGGAGTATGGCCATGTTGACACCCTGATTTTGGCCCAATGATACTGATTTCAGACTCTGGCCTCCACAACAATAAGAGAATACATTCCTGTGTTTTTAAGTCACCAAGTTTGTGACTTAAAAAGTCATTTTTAAGTTACATTTGTTACAGCAGCCATAGGGAACTAATACAAAGGGCTAATGAACTACTCTTAAATTCCATGTTTAAAGTAATCATCAGCAATACATTCTTAAAATGCACCAAGTTTTGTGTTAGTCCATAAGGAAGGCAGAGAAGAAATAAAGGACATGGTTTCTTCCCTCAAGGGCTTTATGGCCTCACTGGGGAGACAAGGTTCATGAGACAAGGGTAGGTGACACAGGGAAGTGTATCATTAAATGCTGCATTACTTTTATAGGCTCATAAGAGCTGATGAGGTTCAGAGAAGTTGATGAATTGGTGATATATGGGGAAGGATTATTGGAAGAGAAGGAATGTGGAGTATTTCCAGGCAGGGAGAAGGAGGGTAAGCATTTCTTCAGAGAAGAATATGAGTGATGGCAGAAGTAGAACTGAACCTGGTATGCATTAATAGGGCAGGGACCATGATTGTGTCATTCACTATTGATTCCCATCACCCAGTATAGTGTCTGGCACATAATATGTACTCTATAAATATTTAATAAATAAACACATGTTGTCTTTGTAGGATATCACCATTCTAACTGGCCTGCAGGAGCAGAGAACATACTTTAGGAATAATGGGGTATTAGTTTGGGTCTGTAGGGTAGGACCCATGAAAACCAGGGAGAAGAAAGTCAATATTTTAAAGCACCAACATACTAGAAGTGGATTATTCCTTTAGAGGGTCTGAAAGGCATTTAAGGAACATGCCTCCATGACTCACTCCCTTCCATCCTTTTTTGTCCACTAGATCTCCAGTCTTCCTATGAGACTGGGTTGGAAAATACAGAAAATTAATTTGACCATCTATTTGTGCCATCTGAATTTGCCTTAGTCTCATCTGGAAAGAGGAGGTATTGACAGGCTTTCAAAATCCAGGACCAGTCATCAGCCCAAGAGTCATGTCCCTCATGCCATGACTTCTGAAATCTACAGACTGTCTGTGGATCTCTTTTGCCTCCCCTCTCTTTACTGAGCCAAGCTGGACGACAAGAACTGGCAGCTTTACCAGGACAATTGGACACATTCTGGCTTTATTTTCTTGGCACACTGAAGACATTAACCAGTCTCCAAACGATAAGAAACTTGGGAATTGTTAGTACCAAATCCAAGTTCCTTCTCACAGAAGGGGGGTTGCATTGTTTGAAAAGAGGGGTGCTAGCTGCTCAGTGACATGTTCTTTATCCATGATGACAGTCCCCGTTGGCACATCATAAGCACTTGTTTCAATAATAAAATTATTCTGGCTGCCAGCGGGGCCAGCTTCTTTACAAAATGAAGTAACAATAGCATGTTTCATACGATTGTCACTTCTTGTTGATCAATTAATTCTAAATAGTACTTAACAAAGATTTTTAATCAAAAAATGCATACTGATACCAACACAATAAAACAAACCTTTGTTATGTTAGCTTGCACCCCTTTTCATGCTACTTCAAATCTCTTTCTCATTAGGCTATCTTTCCTGTTAGCCAATAAAATCATTAGCCTATCTTTCCTGTTAGCCAATAAAAATGCTCAGTTCTTCCTAATCCTAAAACAAACCAAAAGCCTTTCCCCCAATTCTACTATTCTGGCAAATCACCATTCTACCTTCTCATTTTTTCATTGTTAAACTTAATGGAGTCATAGTGAATTCAGTAGGTCTTAGACTGGCAGGCAGTGAGCTAGATTATGCCTGAAAACCTGTTTTTTTGGCCTATGTCATGTTTTCTTTCCAATGTTTAAAATTTAGGAGATTTGCATAAAAATCTAAATTTCTCTTTCTCTGGACACATTGAGAAACTGGTAACACTGGGCCCGCATTCTCACACGACAACAGTCTGTTGGAGCTGAGTTTCTGCTTTTGCCTTCAGATGGGGCATACATTCTCTAGCTCACCACAGACCCCACCATTCCCTATTGTCTTCGATACTGAGACGAAGTGTCAGTTGCCATTTATCATTGCCTTGCACCCTTGTTTTTCTTAGATACAGAATTATTTCCCTGTACTGATGCCTCTGTCAAATGTGGGAAGTGAAAGACCCAGAGTGCTGCATGATCGTCTTGCACTCAGCCTGCTTTATCCTTGTGTGCTATCTGTCTGGCCCCATCTGGGTTTGCAGCCCCCGACCTGTATTACACTTTTATCGGTTTCCAGCATTCTTCACCTCCTTGTTAGTTGACTTTTTCCTTTTCATCTACCATGACCTGTCTTAATAGTTGCTTCTCATTTAATAGATTAGATGGCCTTTTGTCAGTTCTCTTTCTCAATGCCCTCCCTGCCTGCCTTTCCTCTCCTCACTTTCCCTTCATCTTAAGATGTCTTTCTTCTTGGCTTCATTTCTACCACCTGGCATTTTCTGTTTCCCCTTCTTCTCCTCGCACCTTACACTGTGTTTCTTCATATTTTACCTTGATATACTTGGTCTTGGAAATTTTCTTCATGTCATGGTTTTTGTGATTTCCTCTATGTGGATGACTTCTAATTCCATCGTTTTTCCCCCTGACCTCTCTCCTGACCTCATCCTATAGACCAGCTCCATGAGGTTCCTGCTAGCCTCTGAATCTCTTCTCCTACACCCCTACCACATGCTTCTTTCTCACGTCGCCGTCCTTTCTGTTGCTCCAGAGCATGACGTTATTCCATGTCTGATCATTCTCCCATGTTTGTTCTTTCTTTTCTCTCTCATTGTCCCATTCAGGCCTTTGTTACCTGGTTTTGTTTTTTTGTTGTTGTTTGTTTTTTAAAAAAATCTGTTGGTTTCATTTTTTCAATATCTCTCTCCTTCAATCTATTATTATGCTGATGCTTGATTAATTTACCCTAAACATTCTTTTGTTGATTCACTTAGTAATTCTTTCATTAATCTAAAAGTGCCTGCAAAATTTATCATTTTTTTCTCCTCTTAAAAAGTCATCAGTGGCTCTGCACTGCTAACAGAATGAAAGTCACAGTTCTTACATTGGCCTTGAAGGCCTTTGCCATCCAACCTCAGCCTGTCTTTCTGGTCTCATCTCCTGCTCCCAGGTATACATCTTTGCTTCTTGAATAAGTGTCTGGGAGGGCTTAAGTGTAAAGCCCTAGAGTCTGCCTCGATTGGGTCTCAGCTCTGGCACATGTAGCTGTGTGACCTTGAGCAAGTCATGTAACTTCTAAGGCTCAGTTTCTTTATCTGTTTAGCCCATAGGGTTATTTGAAGACCAAAAACATAATAAGCCATGTAATGTAATGCCTGGTGCATACATTACACCAGGAATTATATTAAATGAGAGTTCGATAAGTATTAGATAGTCTTATCCAGCCAACCCAGAGTTTGCCATATATTCTTATGTAAAAAAAGCTAGACAGAGGCAGACATTCTAAGACCAAGGCTTTTTTACATGTCTAAATCTTATGCGTCGTTTAAGGCCCGGGTCAGACTGTATGACCTCAGTGAAGCCTTCTCGGACTCTACCAGGTAGAAATCCATTCTCTTCTTGCATTCTTAGTATAGACATGATCACTTTATAATTGGCAAGATTGTGTTTATATACAAGTCTCCTCTAACCTACCCCACAGTAAGCTCTTTGATTGCTAGGATGTTACTTATGTCTTCGTTGTTCATGTCACCAGGATGCCTTGTACAAAGTAGGTGCTCAGTAACTATTTGCTAAATGAATAAGCTTTCATCTGAGTGGGTATTTCCTCACAGTTATTTATTTTCATTCATTAAAGAAAACATGAAGAAGTATTAATCATTTGATTTGAGAAACATAGTGTATTTTTCAGTAATTTTCCCCCCTTACTTTTATGCTATCCCAACACAGGTGTCTTTTGAGGAACTCTGTATCTAATGATTTATTCAGAACTTATATCCCACCTTCTTTCAAAAGGATGTGAAAGAACATACTAAATTAAACCTAATGTGAAATAGGACAATTATGGCAAAAAAGAGAACAGAGACCATCTCAAAGAAGAAGGGAGCAGATGTTACCAGGCACCTGGGATGAGCTAATTACTATACTTGGTAACTGAATTTGGCTCTGCGTTTCTTGGCAGCGAGAGCTGAAAGGAAACACATTGGGTTATTCATTCAGCAAACATTTGTTGACTATCTTTGATAAATGGGGCACTGTGCTAACCCTGGGGATTCTAAAGTGAATAAGCCTGGGTCCCTGGCTTCAGCACATCACTTAGCCTGAGTTAAGTGACTGGAGATAGGTATGAGGGGCAATGGAAATACAGGGAAAGGACACTGACTATGTTTGTAAGGAGAGCCAGGGAATGCTCAGGGAAGAGCAGATGATTTCACCACACAGTTCGTTGGGGGAAATGCATTTCTGGTGTAAGGAATAGAATATCCAGGGACCAGGAGGCCTCAAAGATGTGTTTGTGGAATGATGCATTAGGCGAAGGAGTAGCAGAAGGTGAGTTTAGAGGGTTGAGTAGGGGTCAGATTATGCTAGACTTCCTATGCCACGTGGAGGAATTTGTTGTTAACCTCTTGGCCAGTGTCTCCCAACATGGCTGCACACAGGAATCACTGCAGAGCTTCCTGAATCAGAATCTTTGCAAGCAAACACTGGGAATCTCTATTCCCATAGCTTGCCTTGGTTGATACATGTAGGTCTATGCAAACCTAACCTCAAAGACTGAGGGAGTTGAGAGGCTGAAGAAAGAGGCTGACAGATGCAGTTTCTTTGAGAGGAATATTTAAGAGAAACTGAGGAACATTTAAGAGAAACTTAGGAACAGAAACCATGTCTTGGGATGGCTTCTAGACAGTGGATCCCCATACTTTCCCTCCAGAGAGTATTCCTTATTTAGCAAGCTTTTTTGCTAAAATGTGCAACTGGTCATGTCTTCAACCCTCTTGTGAAACTCATCACTGGGGAAGTTAGTTAAGTATTTTTATGAGGGATTATCTGTGCTACAGGCATTGCTTCCTTATGAGGGGTTGTCTATACTATAGGTGTTTCTTAACCTTGCTACAGGAATCGGACATCAGTCATTATGGTGGTTTTGCTTCAAGATGGCATTACTCTTGCCATGCAATAAGCTGTTTTCCTATACTATATAGCAAACTATACCAAATTTAGAAGTATAAAACAATAGCCATTTTATTCTACTCATAGATTATATGGGTCAGAAATTCAAACAGTGCAAAGTAGTGATGACTTTGTCTCTGCTCTATTATATTTGGGACCTCAGCTGGGAAGAATGGTATGACTGGAGACTGGAATTATCTAGAGTGCCCTGGTGGGGATGACATGAAGGCTAGATCCAGACAGGACTATCAGTTGGAACCCCTGCTCACGTCTGAACTCTACATGTGAGTTAGGCTTCCCCCACAGTTTGGAGGCTTCAGGATATTTAAATGTCTTACATGGTGGGACAGGGCTTTAAGAGTTAATGTGTGTTCTGCCTTACACTGCCACAATGGCCATTATTAAAAAGTCAAAAAACAATAGATGTCGGCATGGACGTGGTGAAAAGGGAATGTTTATATACTGCTGGTGGGAATGTAAATTAGTACAGCCTCTATGGAAAACAGTATGTCTCAAAGAACTAAAAGAAGGTCTGAAAGAACTAAAACAAGGTCTACCATTTGACCCAGCAGTCCCACTCCTGTGTATCTATCCAGACGAAAATAAGTCATTGTATCAAAAAACAAAAAAAAAAGAAAAGAAAAAAGAAAGAAAGAAAAAAAACCTGCACACATATGTTTATTGCAGTCTAAGTTGCAATTGCAAAGATATGGAGCCAGCCTAAGTTCCCATCAACCAATGACTACATAAAGAAAATGTGGCATATATACACCATGGAATACTACTCAGCTATAAAAAATAATAAAAGAATGTGTTTTGCAGCAGAGGCATACAGAATGGTTATAACCATCATTGGAGACTCTGGGTGGGGGATAAGAAACAACATAATGGGTACAATGTATACTACTTGAGTGACACTAAAATTTCAGACTTTACCATTATACAATCTATCCAGGTAACTGAAAACCACTTATACTCCTAAAGCTATTGAAATTGAATAAAAACGAATAAGTGTGTTTAGAAATAAGGTAGAAGCTGCATGGCCTTTTATAATCTAGCCTCTGAAGTCATATAGTATCACTTCTACCTTACTTTGTTAGGTTAAGTAATCACAAGGCCGCCCATAGCTATGATGACAATACATAGACCTGACCTTTTATCAAAATAAATATCAAAGAATCTGAAGCCATATTTTAAAAGCACTACCTCTTTATCTGAGCATGTTTTTAAAAAGACACTTGAAAGTCTAGTAGTTTTTAGGTAATTGTCCTTGTATTTGTTTGCAGAAACCAAACAAGAAAGGTATGATTCTTTCTTTTTAAAAATAATGAATTAATTTTTAATTGACAAATAAAAATTATGTATATGTATAGTGTACAAAATGATGTTTTAAAATAGATATACATTGAGGATTGGCTATATTGAGCTAATTGACATATAAATTACCTCGCACTTTTTGTAGTGGAAACACTTAAACATCTACTCTCTCAGTGATTTTCAAGAATATAATATGTTGTTATTAACTGTAATCTCCACATTGTTTAGTAGATCTCTTGAGCTCATTCCTCCTATCTAACTGAAATTTTCTGTCTTTCAACCAATATCTCCCTCCTACCACACCACAACCCCTGGTAACCAACCATCAGTCTACTCTCGACTTCTATGAGTTCAACTTTTTTAGACTCTACATGAATGAGGTCATACAATATCTGTCTTTCTGTGCCTGGCTTTTTTCACTTAACATAATGTCTTCCAGGTTCATCCACCCTGTGGCAAATGGCAGAATTTCCTTCTTTTTTAAAGCTAAAATGTACTCCATTGTGTACGTGCGGGACATTTTCTTTATCCATTCATCCACTGATGTGTACTTAGGTGGATCCCATATTTTGGCTATTATGAATAATGCTGCTATGAACATGGGTGTGCAAATATCACTTCGACATACTGATTTCATTTCCTTAAATACTCAGAAGTGAGATAACTGAGTCATATAGTAATTCTGTTTTTGATTTTTTTGAGCAACCTTTATACTCTTTTCCATAAGGGCTGTAATAATTGACATTCAACAGCGTGCAAGGGTTCCCGTTTCTCCACACCCTTGCCAACACTTGTTATGTCTTGGTATGATTCTCTCTTAACTGTGTTCTCTGTTGTTACAATTCTGTCTATCCCAAATAGTTGGCCTTGCTCACCCTTGTTTTTCTACTTTTCTCAGGTATATTTAAAGCAAACCCTGTCTTTATGTTGCATTAGGCACTATTTACAAACCTTCAGTCTTTCTGGGATTCTTTATAAAGAGAATGTAAAATATGTTTTCAAAAGAGCTTAAACTCTTCAAAAGGAAAGGAAGCAAATAAACGGAACTCTTTCTGGGATTTGGTAGAGACCATAGCACGAAGTCTTCTGATTTATTTGGCCTCAGTTTCTCTAAGTGCTGAAGAGAATTAGAGGATTTGAAATAAAATGGGAGGATCATTGTGTCTGCTTAGAGCTCATCACAAAAAAGTGATGCATAGTTAATGACCTTTTGTGACAACCTTATTCTTGCAAACTAGTGGGGCCATATGTGCCCTACAGTGACAGATGGTCCCAATCTGCTGTTGCCAGATAATGGCTCGTTTAGAGGCTCAGGGTGACTGTGTGACAAGTCCCGGCTGACCAGCTGTTTCCGTTGCAACTAATGCCTGGTCTGGCTGAATGAATGCAGGCCACAAACTTTGAAAGACATGCTTCTACTACTTGAAAGTATCCACAATTTCCCTGGCAGGAGAATTGATTAATATATTTCTTTGAAAATTTTTATACCATTCCCCCCCACAAGAGCACTGGTCCAGGGGTCAAGGGACCTGGGTTTTAATCTCATCCTGTTGTTAACAAGCTATGTAACTATGGATGCATCATGTAGATTCCCTGAGCTCCTATTTCCTAAAGTGGGTCTGAGCTGGATAATACTTGAAGTCTTCTAGTCTTTTGCTTTTTTTTTAATCTTTCAATCCAAATTGTGGACCATAATAGTTAGTGTAGTAAGTATTAAATAGTATTTACAAACTTACCAAATATTGGGTTCTATGCTTAACTCATAATAATATTGTTTCTTAACAATCCTGGTGGCCCAATTGCCCAATATTATTATTCACTATGTGAAAGACGGGCAAACTAAGTAACAGAGAATCACATAACTTTCCTAGAGTCAAATGTGTGGGACAAGGCAAAGCTGGGATTTGAACTAGCTTCTCCTCTTTATCCTCGTGCTATACTGTATACCTGTGTGAGTTGGAAAAGTAGGCAAGGCAATACAGAATCCAGATGCAAACAGATGATATTGTGGCACCTCTGTTTCCTCTGCCTGCATGCTATCATTGGTATTTCTATATTTGTAATAACTCAGGGCAGATGTCCTAATCTATTTCAAGACCCCACCAAACCTACCAGGGACTTGGCTCCCCTAAGGCACCAAGAAAGCCTGGGGAACCAGCCCATTGGTGTTCCCATGTGGTTTGTTTGGAAAAGCCCTACTGTTGTGTAACAGTAGGGGACCCTTTGGTATGGGGTGGGCTAGGCATGGGGGGATACGCTTTCCTAGAAAAAAAGCAAAGGATTCACGGTATACTGTTAATGTATCTCTGGGCTTAAGTCACATGTACAGATTTATATCTTAAGTCTACTTTATTTAGTTCACATTTCTGAAACCTCTCATTATATTGGTCTTGTGTTTCCTGGTCATATGAATTTTGAGACAGTGATCCCTTTCTCTGAAGAATGACCTCATTCTCCTCATGGAAAAATTACTTTGGCATTGGAGCAAATAAGAATTAAATTGAAACCTAAGCCATAGCTTCTCCACCCAGCAGCTCTTTGGTATTTTGCTATGGACATTGGGTTATATTTTTTTTTTCCCCTAAGCTCAAGCTTATTTTAAGAATATAATATAAATATTGTTTAAATAAATCCCTCCCTGCCAAACACAGGATGTAAAACTTGATCATGCTGTGAAAAAAGACTAGATGTTTAGCTGATCTTGAGGTTAGTGGATAGGCTCTTCACTGCCAGCTAAATTTTCAACTGGGATTGGAGTCTCAAGAGGCATTTTTCTTTTTTTTAAGAAAGCCTGTGGGTATTTTCAAGTATTGCAACATTGGGTTCAGGAAAGAAGAGGATATTACGGCTCCCATATGATGCTGCCAGCCCTTTTGTATATTTGTTGATAATTTTACTTGGATCACTTGTTCTCTTATCTGGCATTATTGGGTTAGCTCCCACTGTACCTGGCATGGGGAGGGTAGAAGAGTCCTTGGAGGTCTGCAGAAAGGAATGATGGGATTTAATTGATGGCAAGATCTTTAGCCCTGTGGTCACTCATACATAAAACCTGCTTGCAGACCTCAGGCATGCAGGTAATATCAGAGACCATTTGAATTAGGAAGAAGGAAATTGAGTCCAGGAGGTGAGGCCAGTACTTCCATTTAGTGGGTTTGAGTGGAGCTAGGACAGAGGGATATATATTAAGTTGACATTTTAAATCTAAAAAATGATTTTCTGTGGACATCAGCAAGCATAGGCAGCTGGGTAAATTAGCAAAGTATATCACTGCCTGCATCTCACATCTACAGTTCATAGTGTTCCTGTGATTACAGCATAGATCATTTACATTGACAGATGTGGTCTGGCCAATAAAGTTACTGTGTTACATGCACTGTCCATGCCATATTCAGTTCAGGTTGGTGTTCTCTGCCCTACCACTGTGATGTCAAGCTTTCTCAAGCTTGTCCCTCTTGATATTTCAGGTTAGGAAAGCCTTTGTTGTGGGGAGCTGCCCTGTGCCCTGTAAAAGCAACATCCCTGGCCGTGACCCACTAGATGCCAGTAGTATTCTCCATTATGACAACCAAACATGTCCCCAGACAGTGCAAAATATCTATCCACTAGGGTGGCAAAAGTGCCCTCTTCCCCATATAAGAACCACCATATCAGATTCACATTGACCCATAGGATTAAACGAATATATGAGTTTGTGCATGTTTATGTGCACACATACATATATACACATACACACATCCCCAAATTGGGCTGATATGTTGAATAGGGTCTTTAAGCATCTGTGTATCATGTTCTAAGGTTTCTCCTTTAGTTATTTTCCATTAGTATAAATATAAGAGGGAATCGGCTGGGCACGGTGGCTCACACCTGTAATCCCAGCACTTTGGGAGACCAAGGCAGGTGGATCACGAGGTCAGGAGTTCAAGACCAGCCTGACCAACATAGTGAAACCCCATCTCTACTGAAAATACAAAAATTAGCAGGAATGGTGGTGCATGCCTGTAATTCCAGCTACTCAGGAGGCTGAGGCAGGACAATTGCTTAAACCCAGGAGGAAAAGGTTGCAGGTAGCCGAGATCACGCCACTGCACTCCTGCCTGGGCGACAGAGCAAGACTCCGTATCAAAAAAAAAGGAAAAAAGAATGAATCGATCCTTATTGGCTCAGATTTCTAGAACGAGTCCTTCGTTTCTCCGTTTTTAAAACAAAAAACTCACAGTGCATCTATTCTCCATGCATCATATTTGCATAGAGGAACAGTCACAAGGAACAGGACATTTACTCCATGCCCTAGGAAGGCCGATATGGGAAGGAATACTTCCAGGTTCTCTTGGCCTCTTTAGTCATGCTCATTGGAGCAGGACTTTGATGATTAATGAGTTTGATTAATGAACATCCTCAGTTACGCTCCTGCATGTCTGTTTATTCCTGTCTGTCTGCCCACTAAAAGGATGCATTCTCATCCCCTCTCTGCCATGAAGCAAGCTGCTGCTCTGGGCAATGTCTGTGGACAGCGAGTGATGACAGTGATTGGGGGTAAGGCTGTGTGATGGGGTGGCACATAAGGAAGCTACTGAGGCTGTAAAGTGGAGATACACCCTTCAGTTTCACTTTGATCAACAATACGTGTGTTATGATCTTCAGTGGGCTCAGATTCAGGTCTGTCTGTTGGTTCTGAGCTTGGTTAGGGCAGAAAGCAGTTATTTATTAAAGGGCCTTCTGTCTACCTTTAAACTCCAAGTAAAAGGACTGACTGTCTCATATACATCAATGTAAAAGATGCCAATAGATTTTTTTTTTTTTTTTAGACAGGGTCTTGCTCTGTTGCCTAAGCTGGAGTGCAGTGGTGTGATCACAGCTCACTGCAGCCTCGACTTCACAGGCTCAAGTGATCCTCTCACCTCAGCCTCCTGAGTAGCTGGGACTGCAGGTATGCACCACCATGCCTGGCTGATTTTCGTATTTTTTTGTAGAGACAGGGTTTCACCATGTTGTCCAGGCTGGTCTCGAACTCCTGGGCTCAAGCAGTCCTCCCATTTGACCTCCCCAAATGCTGAGATTATACGTGGGAGTCACCATGCCCAGCCAAGATTTTAATATAACAAATATTCAAAGAGTTTCTGAATCCTGACAGCTAGAACTTTTAACCATAAATTCAAACTTTCAGGTAATTTTGTACACTGACAACTGATGTTCCAAAAAGACAGCAGAGTGGTGATATAAAGATTATGAGCTTTGAAATCAATAAGACATGACAACAGTTCCCAGCTTGACCCTTTATGAATAGCTTTGGGTTAATTACTCAAGTAGCTTTGGGTAAGGTGAGGTCATGTACGTGAAGTGCTTGCATGGTGCCTGGCACATAGTGGGTGCGCAATAGAAGCTAGCTGCCATTTACCTTCCCCATGCCACATGACTCCAAGTTAGCCAGAGTGGTCAGTCCCTCATAACAGCCACCTATTATGGCCATTAACATTTGTATTATTCTTTATACCTGTTGAATGCATTTGCATATACAGTTTGATTACTCTAAATCGCTATGTGAGCACGTGAGGTAGGTGCATAGGTGGAAGTGATCCTATGTCACAGATGAGCAAAGGTGGCTCAGATGGTTGACTGATTTGCTCAGGGTCGGTAGAGTCAGGTCTCAAACTCAGGTAGGATTCTAAATCCAGCACTCTTTCCATCATGTCTTACAATCTTGCGTACTTCTGTTTGAGAAGAATGTTGGCATTTACTGGCTATTCTGACAGATAGGGAAATTGGAAGACAGAGTATATGCATATAAAATCCAAAGTAAGCGTTAACTTTTGGATAAGTGTCCTTGCATTATTTAAATATTGCTTCCCCACTAGGGCCTTTCCCTATAATGTTTTCTTTTCCTAAATGTTTACTTTCTACATTCACTCATTCATTCATTCATTCACTCATTTATCATGAACATTTCTTGAATCTCTGTTATGTATATCAAGCAGCATAACAGGGTCTGAGAGTACAAAAAACCCAAGATGGGATCTCTGCCCTCTTAGCATTGCTGGGGAGAAAGCTGTTCAAACCAATAATCATAATTACTGTGTGATGGTTTCCATGGAGGAGGAACATACCAGATGCAATGCAGCTCAGAGGAAGGAGTGATGGAGGAAGCCTGGAGTAGGTGAGGTCAGAGGCAGAGGCTTCTCAGAGAAGATGCTCGAATCGGGCACTGACAAGGGAGGAAGAGCTGGCTACTCCTCTGAGCCTCAGTCACTCATCTGTGAAAGTGATAATATTAGTAACTACCTCATATGGTTGTTAATGTCTGTAAAGTGCTTAGATCCATGCATGGCAAATAGTAAGCCCTCTATTAATTGATAAATGGTGGTTGTTATTACTATCACAATTCCATTGAGGAAAAACATTCTATTTATTTATTTTTTAAAAAATTATTTGCTTTTTGAGACAGAGTCTTACTTTGCTGCCCAGGCTGGAAGGTAGTGGCAGAATCATGGCTTACTCTATCCTTGACCTCCTGGGCTCAAGCGATCCTCCCATCTCAGCCTCCTAGGTAGCTGGGACCACAGATGTGTGCCACCACACCCAGCTAATTTATAAGTGTTTTTGTAGAGATGGGTGTCTCACCATCTTGCCCAGGCTGGTCTTGAACTCCAGGGCTCAAGCAGTCCACCTGCCTCAGTCTCCCAAAGTGTTGGGATTACAGGCATGAGCCACCTCACCCAGCCAAGCCATTTCATTTTATAAATCAGACTTCACACAGAACAGTAGGATAAAGCAAATACCTTCGAATTCTTTACATGTTGTTTCCAGAGATGAGCTTAAAATAGCACATGTATTAGAGCCCCAATCCTACGTAGTACTAAGGAGAATAATCTTTAAATTTTACTTATAAAAGTTTGAAATAAACATGTTCCTGACCTCTTCTTTCTCTTCCTTTTGTTTCTTCTATTGCTTGTGACAGGCAATATTAAAATGGAGCTTTTCTAGTTTCCTGTCCAGAAACTCTACTGTTCTGCCCAAAGTGTTTCTGCTATATCTGAGGTAGTTAATCTTAGTGTGTTTTTTCCCCTAACCTTTGGGATCTGGTTAACCTTTGCAAAATTTTGTTCCTTCCCCATGGACATTTACGTGTTTAATTGCAGTGAGAAAACTTGGGAGACACATGGCTTAATCCTTAAAAGCAAACTTGGTCCACAGGCAAATGGTTTCTCAGGGTAGTGCACTTCTGAAAGTCCTGAAGCTACCGTAGGCCTTTGTGAAACAAAGCTTTCTGTTAACTAATCATATTTATATATTTATTATTCAATTTTTTCTACCTTCTTAAACTGCCTCAATAAAACAGAACTATGGACATTGGAGGTGTACGTATACGCTGTGGAAGGCATTGTGGGGAATCTTGCTGATTTCATGTTGTGTAGTAGTTAGGCAGGGATGAAATGACAGCTCAAGAAAGACTCCTGAGAAAAATCATGACGAGGGTTGCTTTGTTATGGCTTTTCTGGGAATATGGATTCGGATAAGCCAGTGGCCTAACATGAACTTAGCCCAGCATTTTATCTTACTTCCTCTTTGATAACAGTTCACGTCTCCAAAATCCAACATAGACAGCATGGCTCACTTGGAATTTTAAATATCCAGAATGCTTTGGTGTGACAGCTGTATCACATTTCTCCCCTTGAGAGAGAAAATGGTAGGCTGCCAATAGCAATACTGTTCACATTAGTGGGGCCAAAAGATAGACCACTTGAGGGAAAGTCTCACAGCTCTGTGAATCAGGCATACATGAACACAAGGGCCCTCTCTCAGGCTCCTAATTTGAATGTATTACTCTTCTTCTTTACTTCCTTGGCTTATCTGATGATACTTTTGATGTGAAATACAAAAAAAGTTGTGTTCATACATGAATATAATTGTAACATATAAACTTGTCCTTTAAAAGCAATTACATTTTTAAATCACTACCTATTCTATTGGCGATGCTGTATATTTTAAATTTTAATATAGTTTATTTTTACTTACATAATTGTCAATTTTAACAAAACTAAAATTGCACCGGAGGCAATGAAGCCTGATTTGCAAAGGAATTATGTATTTTGGCAGCTACTATGCAATATGTCAGCTACTGGAATTAGTAGAAAAATACCTGTCTTAAACATTTTATTGTATGGTGTATTACACTGTTTGTACTGCCAAATCAGTGACCCTGTAAAAGATATACCATTAGGTGTGAGGTTTAATGAAATTTTATTATTATTATTACTGTTATTGTCAATAACATTTAAGAAATAGGTTTCATTTCCAAAGAATAATTTGTCTTTGCTTTTCTAAGACATTTTACAATATACTTCAAAGATGCTAAAACTAAGTTATACAAATACCTAAAGACAATGGAAGTCAAGATCAGCATAAATATTTTACAAGGTAGGAAAGAGATATATTAATATATTCTATTAGATTAAAACACTTGAACTTTTGAATAGGGAGTCCTTTCCCCATTGCTTGTTTTTGTCAGCTTTGTTGAAGATCAGATGGTTGTAGGCATGCAGCCTCATTTCTGGGCTCTTTATTCTCTTCCATTGGTCTACATGTCTATATTTGTGCCAGTACCATGCTGTTTCTGTTACTGTAGCCCTGTAGTATACTTTGAAGAAATCAAGTAACATGATGCTTCAGCTTTGTTCTTTTTGCTTACAATTGCCTTACCAGTTTGGGGTTTTTTTTTTTTTTTTTCTCCATATGAATTTTAAAATAGTTTTTTCTACTTCTGTGAAAAAACTTTCATTGATAGTTTGACAGGAATAGCACTGAATCTGTAAACTGCTTTGGGAAATATGGCCTTTTTAATAATATTGATTGTTCTGATCCACGAGTGTCAAATGTTTTTCCATTTGTTTGTTTCATCTCTGATTTCTTTGAGCAATGTTTTGTAATTCACATTGGAGAGATCTTTCACCTTCTTGGTTAGCTGTATTCCTCGGTATTTTATTCTTTTTGTGGCAACTGTGAATGAGATTGTGTTCCGTGTTTGGCTCTCAGCTTGGCTGTTGTTGATGCATAGGAATGCTAGTGATTTTTGTACCTTGATTTTGTATCCTGAAACTTTGCTGAAGTTGTTTACTAGCCAAAGGAGTTTTTGGGCTGAGACTGTGGGATTTTCTAGATACAGAATCTTGTCATCAGCAAACAGGGATAGTTTGACTTCCTCTCTTCCTATTTGGGTGCCCTTTATTTTTTTCTCTTGCCTGATTGCTCTGGCCAGGACTTTCAATACTATGTTGAATAGAGTGGTAAGTAAGGGCATCCTTGTCTTGTGCCAGTTTTCATCGGGAATGCTTCTCGCTTTTGCCCATTCAGTATGACTTTGGCTATGGGTTTTTCATAGACAGCTTTTATCATTTTGAGATATGTTCCTTCAATACCTAGTTTATTGAGAGTTTTTAACTTAAGAGCTTTTACACAGCAAAATAAACTATCAAGAAACAGACAACCTACAGAATGGAAGAAAATTTTTGCAAACTATGCACCTGACAAAGTTCTAATATCCAGCATCTATAAGGAAATTAATAAATTTACAAGAAAAAAACAAACCACCCCATCAAAAAGTGGCTAAATGACACGAACAGGCACTTTTCCAAAGAAGACATGAATGTGGCCAAGAAGTGTCTGAAAAAAGCTCAGTATCACTGACCATTGGAGCAAATGCAAATTAAAACCACAATAAGATACCATCTCACACCAATCAGAATGGCCATTATTAAAAAGTAAAGAAAAATAAAAGGTGCTGGTAAGGTTGCAGAGAAAAGGGAACACTTATATACTGTTGATGGGAGTGTAAATTAGTTCAACCACTGTGGAAAACAGTGTGGCTTTTTCCTCAAAGAGCTGAAAACAGAACTACCATTCAAAACTACCATTCAAAAATAACTAACTAAAAATTAGTTATTTTTCAATCAGAAAAAAATAACTAATGAGTACTAGGCTTAGTACCTGGGTGATGAAATAATCTGTACAACAAATCCCTGTGACATGAGTTTACTTATATAACAAACCTGCATGTGTACCCTGAACCTAAAAGTTAAAAAATACTTGAACTTGAAGATTTGTTTTAGAATTTAGCTCTTTTTTGTGCATAAAATGGCTTATGTTAATTGCTTGATAACAGCAGAAAGACTACTTCATTTTAAATCCCTCCAAGCAGCAGAAAGAGCAAGAAGCAAAAAGACTCACTTATATATAAGATAGGTATGTTTGGGGAGGTAAAATATGGTTTATTATTAAAAGCTCAAACTTCAGCTCTGGAATTAGGCTTTGCTTCAAGTTCAGCACCACCATTTACTAACTGTGAAATTAGAAAAGGTGTTTGATCTCTATTAGCTTCAGTTTCCTCTTCAGTAAAAATGGAACTAATAAACCCATTTAATACAGTTAGAAAAAAAACTACGATGCTTAACAGACAGCTTAATAATAATAAGCATGCAATGAATGATAGTTCTTATTGATATTATTTTGGATGGGAGGTTTAAGTGTGCCAAGTGTGCCAAGATCTTACTGATATTATTTTGGGTGAGGGGGTTTAAGTGTACCATAAAACAAAATCTCATTAATTAATTCAAAGATTACTAAATGTTCTAAAGAAAGATTATGTGTTTTAATAATATGTGCTCTACTTACATGTCTGTGGAATTCTGTAAAGCCAAAAATATAATCATAAGCATCTATACACAGTCCGTGTTTGTCATGTTATAATACAGGAAAAGCTGTCAGACTTTTTGTACTTTTATTTGTGAGAACAACTAAAATTAAGTGGTGAGGATTTAGAAAAGCTAACTCTATTTCTATGCTTTTTCCCCTTTAATGTGGTGTTTAGTGCTTAAAGAAAATCATCCAGAGTCAGGATGAGTTGGGTAATTGTAAAACTATCACAACCACAGAAATCATGATATATCAAATTGTATATGTTTACAGAAAATGTGTGGTATCAGTCTAGCTGGCATAAAAGAATAAAAATGACAGTAGCAGTAAACAAAGCATATGGTAACTTAAAAAATGGGCTTTAAAAGTGTGATTGTTTACATTCAAAGCAACTCTCCATTCTGCAGCTTTTATAATTATCTGTATTTATCATCACTGTGCATCCTACCACACCCTTAGTCTTTTTTGAGAAAAGGAGCCCCAAGTAACTGAAGCTGCTGAAAGTGACTCTGGCTTAGGCCCATGTGCACGAAAGAAAACCAACCTAAATATCCTGGTCCTGGTTGAGGGTCAGTGAAGGATATCTGATCTGAAGTCTTTATGATTTGACGTGAGGAAGCCTAACTGTAGCAGTAGTGGCTTTGTGACAGCTGCCAATGGGACTGACTCAAACTCCATGAGCACACACCCCATTCAGATACTGGGATGGATAAATGAAAGGGGCACCAGAAATAGTGAGTTCCTTGTGTTTATGTAATGTCCAAAGTGGCCCTTTGATATTATGTTTCCCTCTATGAGACCAACTATACATCCCACTCTCAGAAGCATTTGGAACCAGAGGCAATTTGACTGCAAGATGTCACATCTGTGATCACATCCTGGGTCACGGGCCATGATATGTTTTGGCTGTGTCCCCAGACAAATCTCATCTTGAATTATAGCTCCCATAATTCCCATGAGTTGTGGGAGGGACCCAGTGGGAGATAATTGAATCATGGGGGTGATTTCCCCTATGCTATTCTCATGGTAGTGAATAAATCTCATGAGATCTGATGGCTTTATATGGGGTTTCCCCTTTCACTTAGTTCTCATTCTCTCTTGCCTACTGCCATGTAAGACATGCCTTTCACCTTCCACCATGATTGTGAGGCCTCCCAGCCATGTGAAATGGTGAGATCATTAAACCTCTTTTTCTTTATAAATTACCCAGTCTTGGGTATGTCTTTATCAGCAATGAGAGAACAGACTAATACAGGTCACATCCTGATGTTGGAACAGCAAACACTCTGAACCAAACATTATTCTGTGAACTCTTCTGATCAATAAGCAAAGATATTTCTGCATTTCTTTATACCTGAGTGTGAGTTCTCTCGAAATTTTGGTGCTGCCGAAATGTGCTCAGAAGAATGTGCCAAACCTAAAGCCAGAGCACCCACATCCCATTCCCAGCTGCTCCATCAACAACCCAGGTGGCCAGTAGTAGAAAAGGGGCAAAAGGATTAGGGCTAGAGTATTGGTTTTAGATAAGAGAAAGGATGCTGTCTCTGGGATGGGTAGGAAGGGGGTAAGAAAAGATGCTGATGAAGATATGGTTGTTATGAGTAGAGGGAGGAGAGGAATGGGAAGTTAAGGGAATTTTTACCTGATTGCTCTGTTTTCTTGGTGAAGACTGAGGTAAGGATATCTGTTGTGAATAAGGGGATAGGTAACTCAAATATAGTAAAGATTTGAAGCAACCTTTGTAGGAAATGATGGTGTAAAGGAACAATTTATATATAGGAAAATCATTGGGGTAATATCTAGGGATACAGATCATGGATTTGTAGAAGCATGTTGTACAATTCTCTGCCTGCATTGCCTGAGTGTAGAATCAGGGGAAAGACTGATGTGGGAATGGTAAAAATTCAGAATTATAGTGGACTCGTTTGGAGGAAGCACAAGGGAGCAAGAAAATTGAAATCATTCATAAGTGAATGATTAAAGAGATGGCTTAGGCCGTGGAGGGAAGGAAAGTGAAGACAGGAAGGCACATACCAGGGAAAATGGGAGCATGGGGCAGTGGGTCAGAACATTTTTTTTTTTCAATGAAGTTGAAAAACAAGTTTAAAGGAATTAACAGAGAATAGGAAATTTAAGTAGGTTGTGTGGTCAGGCTGTGGTTTATTAGAGATTAAATTTTCGTTAGTAAAGCAATTCTGTGGGATGACAAGTTTCAGGGTGTGGTTATGCATGTGATTGACAAAATTTGAGTAGAATTGAAGGCTATTGGAATGAGGAGGCCCAGGAACTGTGGGGCAAGGCATTTTATGGTATATGCACAAGGACTTGGAATTCACCCAGGATGGTAGTAAGACTAGGGGTGGAAAGGACAGTGTAACTCAGGTGCTTCTTAATGTTTGTGGATGAATGTGGGAGAGTTGGTTGACGATAGTGAGAGAAAGGCATTTGAGATTGTGTACTAGAAGGCATAAACTTGCGGAGTGCAGGGATTGTTCATTAAGGGAAGAAGAATTTGAGAGTGCACAGAGAACTAGGAGAATACTGTTTCACTTCCAAGCCTCATGTCAAATGAGGCTTGAGAGACCCAAAGCTGCACCTAGACAGGGCTGTAGAAGAGAAGATCACCCAGAGGGAGGTCCAGATTTGGGTTCAGCAAAGAAGTGGTGGAAGATTTCCTTCTGGAAGTTGAAAATGCACTAAACTTTGATAATCAGGAAATGGAGCTCTGGAGGAGACAGCAGAAAGACTGGGGAGTGAATAAGGGATGTGGGCATTTGCTTCTCCCTGATTCAAATATTAGTTTAGTGTTAGTGGTTAAGGACAGAATAGATGACTGCAGGGACTTATCTTTGGTACAGTGATTGAAGGTGATATGAATGTGAGGCATAGTGGAGTTCATTGACCTCAAGTTTTCAAAAGAAATTATTATGTGAGATTGTTTTAGTGTTGAATCTAATGTTCCAAATGCTGTGAAAAGCCTGATAACTCTAGAAACCTGTGAACTTGCCTACTTGAGATCTCTTTCAGCTCATGAAAGCGTTATGGCTATTTCAAATATCAATAAGTCAAGTATTTTTCCTTCCTGATTACTAAGTTGTCTTCAAAGATTGTTTCATGAGCTGTAGTTCCTAAGCTTCCCGTGAAAGTAAAGGCAGTCCACCTGCCCCTTGATAGGGCCAGTGCAGAAGCATGGATCCAGGCAAATGTGGGTAACCACGGGGTACCAGCTGAATGCCTGTGTCAACAGTCCATGGTTGAGCCTCTTTTTATCCCTTTAACTGTCTCCCTGTCAAACTATCTGCCAAAGTACCAGTTAGCTGGAAGTGTATGAAGTGGAGTTTTCCTTCTTCCTCCCCTGAAGTATATCATTAGAAAAATTTTATTTCTTCGTTGGTGAGAACTTTTTTCTTAATTGGGCTCATTATTTTTTCAGAAGAGTGAAGAGTTCAAAGCACACATTTCTGATTCACATCTATGCTGATACCTGTAAAAAATAACAAGATGCAGTAGCCATCCCAGGGTTGTTTGCCTGACAGGAGGACTTTGGACCAGTTGCTTCGACTCTTTGTACCTCAATCTCCTCTTCTTGGAGACAGTTAATAACACAGGGTTCACCTGGCAGGGTTGTTTAGATGTGACCTCTAAAGTTAATGTATGTGAAGTTCTTAGCCCAGAACCTGGCATATATTGGGTATTTAATATAGGGTGGCTGTTACTTTTACAAGAAAGATTTCCAAGCCATGCTAAGATTTGGAATCATGCTAAGATTTAACACAAGTAAACTAATTGCATCTTCACAACAATTTTGTGAAATGGCTATTAATGATGACACTTGTCATATGAATAATTTGAGGTTTGGTGTGATTCCATAGGTCATTCAGGGTCAGGGTCAAATACCAGTACATTGCAGAGCTGAGATTTGCCCTCAGGTCTATTTGATTCTAAACCCAGTGCTCTTTTCAATATAGTTAGATCATCCTGGGCAAATTATTGAGAATTTAGAGAAGAAAATTTCAAAATATTTCATTGTTGCCGTGGCTTATTGTAACCCTTACAGTCAGTTGATTTTCTTGGCGCAATCTCAAGCCCTTTATGCAGAATTGTATACACTTTTTATCCTTTTCAGTTTTAAGGGGCACAAGGAGAGATATGCATATGAAGGGTTTTTTCTAGGTAAGGAAAATCATATTCAGAGCAGTAGGCTGGTTATTCATAAAGAGCTCAGCAACTGGGCTCAAATTGGATAATCAAAGCCAAGCTGAGGGAAGCCACAGTTGATTTGCTATATCAAGAGGTAAGAGTAGGGACACTAAAACTCAGAAATATCATGAAATCATACATTTCCTGAACCAAGCACATCAGAATTCATTTGGTTAATAGTGAACAGAGGCGCCCCACTGAGTTCCTTAATTGTAACACCAGGATACTTTATAGAAATATGAGAGGAATGCCTTTTCTGGCAATTTATAAATCATCTGATTTTACTTCCTCCCTTGGGTGGACATTTTATTGCAGAGCAGGGTAGGGTTTTTACTGGACATGCAAACTTCTTTCACTTAATCATTGAACATGAGGAACTCCATATTGCTTGTGGATGATTTTTAATTATCCACAGTTCTTTAGTAGCTAATGTTCCTTCCCATCCCAAGCCTGAGGTGTCCCTGTGTTTCCAATATCACGTTGTGGAGACAAAGCTCTGAGCTGGACACCTCAAGTTTCAGAGGAGATCTTGGAGATAATGGAGTTCTATCTTTTTCTGGCTAAAATGAAGAAACCGGGGCTTCAAAAGGTTTAATGACCTTTCCAGCATTACATGGCCAAATAATAGAAAGGTTAACATTGGAAAGATTGAAACTAGAGGCCATATCTTGATGAGGAAAACCAGTGTTATGGGATTGGGCAGACTTTGAAGACAGAGATATGGCAGTATTTTGGGGAGAGGGAAGAAGAAGGAATTACTTAACCTCTTTGAACTTCACAGTCTTCTCTGTAAAATGCCTTCATATCTGCCTTGTGAGGTGGTTGGATAATCGAATGAAGTTGTGAACTTAGCAGAATGTCTGGTGTATGGGGTGTGCTACATAAATGATCAATTTTATAAATCCGTCTTTGAATTTTATGTCATTAGATTTAAAATAAAAGAGGACATTTGTTCCATTTTCTTTGTATTTCCAGCTGAATTTACTGCCCTTTACTAACCACCCCAGCTCAGACCTGTTTCAGAGCCCATCTGGATTGTGGTCGTGAACTAGCCCTGACACTTACAGGCTCTTGCTGCTGCAGATTTATTATAGAAAGCCTGGAGACAGCCTTGCTCTCATCTTCGTGTCTGCTCCACCCTTGCTCCTTCCTCAGTCTGCCCCTTACCCATGCCTGCCATACTCCATGTTGTGCTGCTAGGCATGACATGGAGACAGATACATTCAGCTTTCTGTCTCATTCTCTTCTAAGTATTCGTGTTCGCCCTGGCATTCCAGCCCATCTCTCACCCCAGAATCTTTGGCTGGAGCCATAACCTGGATTGGACTTGAGCCAGTCATTTCCTCCAGTCCCAGAGATGTCTACCTGGGATGCTTGCCCAATGCTAGCCAATCCTAGAAGTCTCAAATGTACCCTCACAAGTTTCTTAGTGTGTCTCCTAGGCCTAGGTAGAGCTAGGTACCTAGAAATGCAGAGTGCTAGAGGGATGTGGAATTTCATGACACGCTTGCCTCGTAGACCCCCACAATAAGTTATGCTGTTCTATGCAAGAATGTGAAAGAGTCAGCTTCCTTTCTACCTCGGTCATCAGGACACCTGGGGTTTCTCTTTTATGATCTACAGGTTGATGTCCAGTAGGAATCTCTCTGGATATCCTCAGATGATCTGGCTGGGTTTTGATCCCTGCTTTGTTCCTGTCTTTCCAGTCTGTGACATGGAGTGTGAATTGCAATGGGGTCTTGCTTCTTCTCTAGCATCTGTCTTTAACAGAGAACAGACCTCTCTCTGGTGACTGATACTCAACGCAGTCTTATGGGGCAGTTATGAGATTGCAGATCAGGTTGCACCCTGACTGATTCCCCAAATGTGGTTGCCTCCTTTATTTACACATGGCTTGGACGAGGAGAAATGATCTGCCTCTGTGTCCTTTCCCACGGCTTTGGACTTGGTCTTAGACTATCAGCTGTTTAGGTAAAAAAATTATTTTTATACTGACTTGGAGATTTGACAAAAGTTCTTCTAGATGCTAAGTATACAATAGATAGGGTTTTTGTGATTTTTGCTCTTTAAGTATACAAGGCAAGAAACCGTAAAAACATTACAAACTACCATACTTTGCCTGTATCAAAAATAAAAATAAAAATTTTTACAGATTAACTTTTTCTTTATTCAAAATGGCAATAGTTATAATGAGTTCTATAGAGGGGAATTATAGGCAATTGAAATATCTGCTTTGTTGAATAGAAGAAGGTGAGTAAGAACATTTATGTTGATTTTCAACCTTGAATGTTAATCTGCGGGTGTATGTGAGAAGTGGCAACACAGATCAACTTTCTTAGTGTTTATCTTGACTCTGGCTCTTGGGATGAATCACTTGTATTATAAGATTTGGGTTGCTTATCACTGCTGGAGACGCTTCTGTCTTTCTACCTTCCTTTCTCTTGCCATGATCATGGGCAAGACTAGCACTACTTTACTGAAATTCCAATGAGGCAATAAACTTAGGAAAATGGCCATGTCAGTTATAAGACACCATTAAAAACCTGTTTAGTAAAAGAGCAGTTATGGGATTTTTAAAAACCATTGCAAATCACAGTCCTCCTTTAGCACTGAATCCTCCTTGACTTTCTTTCTTTTTTTTTTCCCCTATTCAGTTCCCCAACTGAGCCTGTGACTTCAGCTTATAAACCATCCTTGGCCTGGGATAGCCAATAAGGCAGCAAGATGCAGCTGTTCAACAGGGTGGCCAAAAACATAAGCGTAAAAGATGAATACATATTTTCCCTTTTTGATTGGTTTACATTTACCCCCGATTCATGAGCATATTGTTTAAACTTGCTTTTCCAAAGCCCTATTAATCTTTGCTATTGGTTCATCTCCTGTTTCCAAACATGACCTCACCCCAAGTGCCGCCCAGTGGTGAGCAACTCTGAAGTATGTTCTTCTCTCCATCCAAGAGAATCAGGGTGGAAGATCGCCGAGTTGGTGCTTGTTTAGGAGCTTTTCAAAATGAATCATTGGAGTGTGGGGATTTGATGTGGATTACTGGCCAAGTAATTATCAGAAGATATTTAGTATTGGAACTTGGGCTTTTGTATAAGTAGAATTAAAGCCCGTGTCCTGGCACATGAGCTTGTCATTTGGGAGTGATGAAAATTATGTACGCTTGT
This sequence comes from Mandrillus leucophaeus, assembly GCF_000951045.1. NCBI lineage: Eukaryota > Metazoa > Chordata > Mammalia > Primates > Cercopithecidae > Mandrillus > Mandrillus leucophaeus. The sequence continues at coordinate 545,315 of NW_012102310.1, read as the reverse complement.
TAGCATTTCTCAGTCCTTTCATATATCTCCCTCCCTAGTTACCGTCCCTGTTATTCAAAAGGCGATTTTGGGGTAAGATTCAAAGTCATGAGCTGAGGGCTGAATACAAGGTCATGGTTTTTCAGTTGGGGTCTAACCTCCTATCTTTATTCTCCAAGGGTCCATTGACTTCTCTTTCTTTCCTCTCAAATGACAGATAAACTGAGTGGTTAGCCTAGAGATTAAATTCCTTATTCAAGGGTCCACAGAAGTCACTCTTAGCCCATGAGCTATTAAGTTATATCCTAACATAAATCTCTAAAGGTTGAGCAACTCTCTTTTTTTTTTCTCTGGAAGATAGGGGTATTACCTTTAATTTTGTGATGCCTTTTAATTGATGCTACAGTTAATTGAGTGCTCCAGCAGTTCAAGCTGTTGTCCCTTGTTAGATTTGCATAGCACATTGTGCTAAATAACTTTCATGTCTGCATGCTCCCAGAGACATTAATGCTGGAACCTTTTTTCGTAGTCTAAAAAGGTTAACTCATTTGACTGAATGCACTGAATACACATATACTAGCTGGATTAAAAAGTTTATGGAGAGTAGTCTAAAGGAATAACACTGGAGCATTTCTCCCAAATTCTATGGTATTTTTTTTAAAAGAGAGAAGAAAAATATAGAATTTATCTTAAAATGAATTTAGTTGAGGAAGAGAGAAATCAGCAGCAGGAGAAAAAATGCCCCAGGAACTGGCAAGAACTAGTTTCATCCTGTGAGTTGAATTTTCATATTTTATTGTATGGTTGTTCCTTTTCATATATGCCAGAGGGAAATACAAAATAAGCAGAAGAAATCCCTTTTACCTGCTGGGGAAAAAGAACAAATGACCAAGGACAAACACCTCCCTTTTCTTCATCTCCCACGTGGGCCTGACTGTACGCAGAGGGTGACCGGTATCATCACCTGGAGAATAACCACTAACACTTATGTAGCTCTCTCTTGGTGCCTGTGTCACACACTTTACATGCCTCATTTAATCCTCTCCACAGTGCTATGAGCTAAGTACAGCACATTAATATTCCCATTTTGAAGACACCGAAGTTAAGGTTTAAAGAAGTAAAAATGCCTAAGATCCCATGGCTGGGAAGTGGAAAAGCTAGGCTTTGAACCCATTCTGCCTGATTCCAGACCATATGCTTGTAAGTGCACCCAGTGCTATCTACATCCTTGGTAGAGGATAACAGTCCTGTGCTCCTTGGGAGGCTGGTGCCTGTCTAGTGACTGTAAAAAGATAAGTTAGCTCTGGGTCAGCAAAGAGACCAAGAACACCTCCCCTATAATACATCACTCACCGGGCCAGCTCTCTCACTAGGCATTGGAAACTTACTTCTTCAAATGTTATTTGTAGAAGATTTAGAAAAGTTATCAACATCAATAGCAGTGAAGTTTTTAGTATGTTAGGATCAATCAGTTAGTTGGCAAGTATGTGTTATATTGCATACGTAAGGTTGTGCTAGGAGCACATGGGGGCTGAGGGTGGCATATCAATGACACATATAAGCCCTTGACAAAGAAGCTAATAAACTTCACCGTACGACATGAACTCAGGATCAGAGGCATATATTTAAATGCCAAGTGCTATGATTCTGAATGTTAAGATGCTCAGGGAAGGGGAAGATTTGTTTGAGTCTTTAGTGTGCTATTTGAAGAATGTAGAACTACTATGTCTAAGAGAATTGAAAGAATTTAGAAAGCAGAAGAAACAAGCACTAAAGAGAAAAGTTGTTTTTATTATTTATTACATGCTGACAGCATACCCAGTGGTGAACAAGGAATAAAAGGAGGGGACTGCTGGAAACATTAGGGAAGGCAAAGAACTGGCAGGCTTTTATTAGGCATGAAGATGAGTGTCACATCAGTTCGTTGTCTTCTGTATCAATATTAGGATGATGGACTAAGGGCTTCAAATTTGGTTTTATATGGTGTTTGCAAAATGTTTGCAGTTAAATTCTATGATAGTAATGTCTAACGTGCTAATCCATTGCATTATCAAGGTGTGTAATCAAGTTTTCTTGAACAAAACACAATGAGAGAATACAATTATGTTTAGGGAAAGGTGAGGCAGGGGTCTCTGCCTGTTTGGCAGGCTCATGTAGGCCTGTAGCAGCTCCCTCACTGGTTCATGTGGCAAATGAGGGGTCTCATAGATCTCTTTTTGAAGCTTTATTCAGACATTATTTCTTCTCTCATCAGTGTGTTCCCATTGCTTTTTTTTTTTTTTTTTTTTTTTGAGTTGGAATCTCACTCTGTTACCAGGCTGGAGTGCGGTAGCACGAACTTGGCTCACTGCAACCTCCACCTCCTGGGTTCAACTGATTCTCCTGCCTCAGCCTCCCAAATAGCTGGGACTACAGACAAGCACTACCACGCCCAGCTAATTTTTGTATTTTTAGTAGACAAGGTTTCACCATATTGGCCAGGATGGTCTTGATCTCTTGACCTCTTCGGCCTTGACCTTGATGCATGACTTCTGGGGCTAGGCCATAAAAGTTATGCTATGATATTGGTCAAAGTAGTTAAAGGCCTTTTCAGGTTCAAGAAAAACAAAAATATATCCCGTGTCTTGATGTAGGATGTAAACATCACATTTTAAGAAAAGCATGTAGAATGGAATGTAGTTCAATGTGTTTATATTTAGAAAATGCAATCTGCTACAACATGGAAACCAAGTAACCTGCACAAAGTACTTACAAATATTAACTATTATTAATATTATTCAATGAATGTTTTCTTAAAGAATAAATTGATATACATTTCTTTCTGCCTAGAACTTTGAGCTGTAGTTAAATAATTCTTGACTTGTAAATTGTCAGTTTGAGCTTGTCTTGTTTGCACCTACCTGCTACCTGCATCAGGATCCCTTCAAATTCGAGAGTTTATAAATTTTACTTTTTAACTTAAAATCATTTTAAATTTACAGAAGTTTTAAGAGTAGTACCAAGAACTAACTCTCTAAACCCATCTGAATTCGCCTGTTTTAACCTTTTGCTTCATTTTCTTTTATATTCTCTCTCTTCCCTCCTTTCCCATTCAAGTATTAGTTTCAAACATCATACCACTTGTCCCCTTATAGACCCATAGTACCAACATCAAATTCGGACATTTAACATTGATACATGCTATTATTTAATATATAGATCATATTCAAATTTTAATAATTGGCCTAAAAATGTTTTTGTAATGGTTTGTTTTCTCCCTGAACCAGCATCCAATTCAGGATCACAGATTGCATTTGGTTGTCATGGCTCATTAATCTCCTTTAATTTGAAGCAGTTCCTTAGTTTTGTTTTTCAGGACATTGACATTATTGAAGTATACAGGCCAGACATTTGGTAGAAATGTCACATGATTTGGGTTTGCCTCAGGGTTGCTCATCATTAAGTTCAGATTATGCACTTTTTGCAAGCATCCAATGACAATGATGTTGTGTCCTTAACAACGTATCACCACCTAGAGGCACACATTATTGGTGACATTAACTTCAATCACTTTTTATAAACTGGTGATTGCTAGGTATCTCCACTATAAGACTACCACTTATCTTTATAATCTACAGGGAGATATTTTGAGACTATTTAATATTCTGTCCTCTTCAGACTTTTATCCTATAGCTTTAGCATCCATTGATGAATCTTGACTAAATCAGTTATTACTATGATGTCTTTTTAAAAACATGATTGATTTACCAACTATTATTATTTCTTCTACATTTATTAGCTGGATTCTTATTTTTATTCAGTGAATTGGATCCAATTGCTGCCATTTAATTCATGTTGAAGCTCAAATTGTCCCAGATTTAGCCAATAGGTACCCTTAAAGCTGACCCTAAGTCTTTTTGACATATCCTTCATCATTTTTTGAACACTTTTTAGTATATGATATTCCAAACCCTTCTAGTCTTGCTTTGCCCTGGCCCTCCTCTCTCCAAGGAATCCTGGCTCCTTCTAGTGAGGAACAGTACTTAGAAACAAGGTCTGTGAAGAAGTGTTTGTTCAGGTTATCCAATGTTGAGGTTATTTAGGCAAAAACACGTTAAATATTGAGTCCCATCAAACAGAAAGTCTTAAATTAAAAATTGTGAAGACAGTTGACCCTTGTTCAAGATGTTCTATGTGCAATTTTATTTTTATATCCAGTCAATTGCAAAGCATCAGAAGAGCCACAGTCCTGGGCTTATTGGAAGTGAGGCTCTATTGAACATTGAGCCGGGAGAGTAGGGAAATTGCAAGTTAGCGAGAAGTCAGACCCGCAGAAGGAGCTGCAGCACTTCGGGGCATCCACTTTTTAGAAAACTGGTCAGAACCAACAGACAAACAGCCTCATTTGGAAATAGTGGTTGTTTGCGCAATCTGGACTTAACCAATCATAAAACTCAGTTGATACTCCAAGCCTAAAATGGTTTTGGAAACCATTTGTGGGTTTTGGCTTAAGCCGCGTTTCAAGGAATCCAACCCCTTCTTGTGAGATCAGATTTCCCTGCCTTGCACTGAACTTGTTTACTCCTTGTGCATCCTAGAGCTTCACATGACTCAGTCTCCCAGTTAGTTAGGTTGGGCGATATAACAGAGCTAGGAGCCCTGGCCCTGATACTTACTAACTATACCCCTTTGATGACTTTAATTGACTTACTGTGTAACTCTAAGTCCCTTCTCCTTTCTGGGCCTCAGTTTCCTTATTTGTAAAATCAGAAGGTGAGGCTAAATCTCAAAATGTCCATCTAGCTTCATGTTCTATGAAATCTTCTCTGCCTAAGATCTTTAAAGTGCTAATTAAACTCGCAGATCAAGGCCAGAGGAGCTGGACCCATTACAGAATTAAAGTCTTCAGAGCCCCAGCAAGCCTGCTTTTTGGAGCGTGCTTTCTTTTTACAGCTGTGAAGAGAGGAATCAGCACATGAGCTATAACTTCATATGACTAATGGTAACCATGGCGACCACTAAATATTCCTTCCAGACCTTGCATCTGCACAGCTCACTGAAGCAGAGGAAATAAACGTTGCTGCTTTGAAAAATGATAAAAATAATCTAAGCCAGCTAGAGGCTAGGAAGGAAAGGAGAGATCTTCCACCTGAAGGTCAAGCCATTTCATCTCATTATCTTTTCAGGGCTTTGTTTAACCTCAGGGGACATTTGGTACCAACAGAATGAATAGGTCACAGGCTGGAGGGATTTAGTATCAGGCTACTGAAACACTTGACTAGTTTTTAAAGAAGCTTCTGGGGTTCTGACAATGTTTGCCAGGTTGGTGTGATGACCCCTATGTTAAAATGCAGTAAGTCATCAAAAGCGGATCCCCCAGCAGTTCTTGGTGTCAGGTCATATTATTGGTTTAAGAGAATAGCAACTAGAAGACTGGCCAAGGTCAGACAGGGGCCTGAGAAACCAGGCAGAGAGCAATAGTGAGGAGGTCATAATGCACAGGAAGGTGGGGGATGGAAAGACACAGTGAGGCAGTTTGGGTATCAGTGATCACACTCAGAGAGCAGAGCACAGGCAAGAGAACTGGGCTGCATGAAGCCTGCAAATTAGACAAAGAGAACAGACAACAGGTTGATTGCACTTTGGGTAAAACATGAGGCAACAGTCAGGAATACTGCAATCAATAGTATAGCCAAGAAGAGAGATGCAGGAAATGTAAAGGAGTGAACTGTCATGAGTGGTTGGAGTCTATCTAAAGAGGGCAGCCTATTGTTGCCATGGGGGATTGTATGTCCAGAGCCCTCATTTGTCAAGAGAAGCAAGAAATCTGGATTTTAAAAAGTGTGAAATGCCTTAATCATTTAACGATAACATAGTGTGGATTGCCATTTTGCATCCTGTAAAATTATAGTTACCTTCAGAGAATAAAAATAGGAAATGCCAGAGGAAGGCAATTCACAGTTAGCCGAGTCCACAGTGACACACACGGCAGACTGTCCAGCACCTGAGGCTGTGAGCACCTTGCCCAGTGGCTAGTGAGTCTTTGTAATGTCATCTCCCCTACCCCAGTATCTTCACCCTGAGTTGCAATAGATGCTAGCACCAAGAACCCAGCACTGAGCTGCTGCTATGCTTTAGTTTAGTCTGGGGTCTACGGATAAGTCATAAACATCTGACTACAGCAGGGAGTGAGGGGACAGAGAGCAAGTGGACCATCTCTGACATTCTTAGATAAGGTGAGAAGCCAACCTGTGCAAACTTGACCACCATCCTATCTGCCGTGTTGCCCCACAGGAAACTAGTCTGGATAAAACTTAGTTTCAGCCCTTAGTGCCTCGGGTTCAATAAGACACAGTAGATCATGTTACCCTTTGGAAAAGCACACTTACTTTCTAGATTACAAAATTATTAAAGGGAAATCTGAAAATGCAAAAAAAGAATAGTGGCTTGTAATCATAAGGTAAAATACAGATGAAGCCAATAAAGTGTGTTGTGGGAAATTACTCTGATGCAAGGATAGCCTACAAGTACCATACCAGGCAAGTTATTACAGAGGTCACAGAACAGAAAGGCTCATAGCTGGAATGAATATGTTGGAATCTCATACTTCATTGAATTAATTCAAAACAGAGCGAGAAACAAGAGGAAAGAAGAACATAACTCACTTAGGGCAGGGTGAATGTGGGTGGAAAGACCACACTCCCCAAATCCTGTGTTATCCAGTGTTCATACATCCTGTCTCTCTTCTACACTAACCTTCCCTGTTAGTGATGTGGATAGAAGGACCAGAGTAAGGGCAGAGCAAGAGGATTCAGCAGGTGAAAGATGCTTGGAGCGGAGGCTTAGCTAATCTTTGGGAGCGATGCGTGGACAGGCACACGCGGACACAGCTATCACTCAGATTAACCTGATGAGCACTTGTGTATTATTTGCACTTTCTGTATAGAGAATTTCTAGGGCCAAATGGCACCATAATGGGGATCACAAATGAGTGTTTGATTCAGGAATGACACAGTCTTCCATCTGGAAGTGACATGGTTTGTGCTTTACTAATACTTAAGGTTTACTTCTGTAGCTTTTGAGCCATTGACATTGGTGGTGGTGGTGGTGGGGATATGTTCTGCCCAGGTTTAGGGGTGTCCTAACTCTTTACTAGGAAAGACTTCAATTGGAAGGCAGGAAATGGCAGCCAGATATAGAGTCACTGCTGCTTTTGTGTGAAGAGAGTTTGGTGCTTCATCATGAAACTCTGAATGGGCCCACAGAAAAAAGCAGCCTGCATCAGAAAGGGTCTAGTATGAGTCCCCCTCTTAAGAATGAAACCAGCGCTGTTTGCATGGCCCTTTAGGCCTCAGCTCAACTTACATCATATACTTACTCTCCTGTTTGCAGCCTCAAATCTGCAACAGGAGAGTAAATATATGATGTAAGATGAGCCGAGGACAGAAGTTGAGAAAACACCCACATTGAAAGGGCAGGTGGAGAAAGGGGAATACATGATGGGGAGGAGAAAAGGAACAGTCAGGGAGCTTGAAGGACCAGGAGAAGATGTTATCACAGAAGCTCGGGTGCTCTGTAAATTCCTGCTGAAGTTGAAGTGGCTGCTCAAGTACTAAAGGTGAGACTATCTGAGTAGTACACCTGTCTGTAAGTGAAAGCCAAATGATGCCAAAGCTAGGGTAACTCCTGCCATTTAGCAGGGAAGGCAAGGGAGAGAGAGACAGCCAGATTCCCAGTGCTTCTGACGCATGCTGGAAAAGGTGGTGGTGGTGTCAGAAGCTGAAGTACCATTTTGGGTTTCCCTAATAGAGATCCCATTGCTTCACAGTGGGCTTTATAGCACCCTGATACCTGCTACTTTCTTTCGTTCTGCACTTCTAAGAGGTTTGCGTATGTGCACATTTGTTTTCAGATGTCTAATTCTGACTCAGAAAATTGCTGGTTTCAACTCTTTTGCCAGATGGCTGAGGAAAGAGCAATTGACTGTTAGCGCTAAATGCCTGTGTCAGAGCCCAAAGCAGCCGATTTCAATTAACATAAGAAGCAGAACAGATCTCCTATCGTGCAAATATAAAACGATGAGAGAATGGAACCTCATCCTAGCTGAAAAAGGCAAAACACACTGCGTTTTATCTCCTCCCAGATGCTGGCCACGCTGTCGGGTTACTGGGATCTACATACAAATGGGAGAGGAATATAAATCAGTTCCTATATGACTCTAATTCCCGGAACACCACCTGTGCCCTTGCTTTCTTTCTGCTTAGCTGGCAGGGAGTGGTCCTCAAAATCACACGGCAGAAATCTTTTGTTTATTTGTTTGGGTGCATGGAGAATACCATGGAGTTGTTTTCAACACGATTTCCTGTTTTCTCAAATGAGATGTATTTTATAGACGTTAAGTGCTCTCTTGCTATTTTTCCAGTTTCTCTCTCTTTTTAAAATTTATTTTGGTTTAGAGATGGAGCCTCATGATGTTGCCTGGGCTGGAGTGAAGTGGCTATTCACAGGTGCCATCATAGCACACTATGCTAATTTTTAAGTGGATGACATAAAAAGGAGATTTTAATTTTTTGCTTTTGCTTTTTAAAAATGTATATGTTTTTCTTTTCTTTTCTTTCTTTTTTTTTTTTTGAGGCAGGGTCTCGTTCTGTCACCCAGACTGGAGTGCAGTGGCATGATCTGGGTTCACTGCAACCCCTGCCTCCGGGTTCAAGCTATTCTCCTACCTCAGTCTCCTCAGTAACTGGAATTGCAGACATGTGCCACTACGCCCGGCTAATTTTTTTGTATTTTTAGTAGAGACGGGGGTTTCACCATGTTGGCCAGGCTGGTCTCAAAGTCCTGAACTCAAGTGATCCACCCGCCTCGGCCTCCCAAAGTGCTGGGATTAGAGACATGAGCCACCACACCCGACCTAAAAATATATTTTTTGTTATGTACTACACTTTACAAGGTGAAAATAAAAACAAAATTTAAAAATCTAGATTGAGATATGTTGTTCCCACCTTGCTCTTCATCTACCCTGTTTCTTTCTGTCATTAATAAGTAATTTCAATTAGTCTCTTGCTATTTTTCCAGTGTTTTAAATTTTATTTTAGAGACAGGGTCTAATGACGTCGTCTGGGCTGGAATGCAGTGGCTATTCACAGGTGCCTTCAGAGTGCACTACAGCCTTGAGCTGCTGGGCTCAGTGATCCTCTGGCTTCAGCCTCCTGAGTAGCTGAGGACTACAGGTGCACACCACTGTGCCCAACTCCAGTGTTTCTTATTGCATGTACAAGCATACATATACATTCTTATTTCCTCTTCTCTTTTTTTTTTCCAGAAAAGATAGCATATTACACTATTTTGCACCAAGCTTTTTCATTACTGAACAATATATTTTGGAGATCTTGTCATGTCGATACATAGAGAGCTTCTTCATTCTTTTTTTATTTGTGTACCATATTCTGTAATACAGATACACCATAGTTCTTTTGACTGGCCTCCTATTTTTGGAGGTCGTTTCCAGTTTTTGCTATAAGAAACAGTTCTCTAGTTGATATCTTTAAACATCTATGCTGTGACATGTAGGTAACAGTAGCTGTGGGATAGATTCCCAGGAGTAGCATTGTGGTTGAAATGCATCTGTAATTTTGGTAGATACTGCCAGATACCCTTCCATGGGGGATGGCCATTTTGCCTGCCTTCTAGTGCAGTGTGAGAGTGTCTATTTCTTTGCAGCTTTAGTAACTGAGCATTTTCAAACTTCTCTTTGGGGCTTTTTTGTTTGTTTGCTTTGTTTTGTTTTGGTTAGTCAAATAAGTTAGCTCAAGGTAATTCAATTTGTATTTCTCTTATTCTTTCTTGAGGTCCTAGTGTATTATTATTTTTGTTTGGTTTCATGATCTCCCAGAGAAGGATCATGACCTGATGATGGCAAGGTAAGGGATTCCTGGGGTGGAGAATTCTTCCTAGATGCTTCACTCTTGAGCTCTAAGGACTTCATAAGATTCTGGATCCTCCATCATGCCCTTGTGTGTTAGTTTTATTACTCCATGTTTTCCTGTAGTTATTAGTAATTGTAATACTAAGCAACATGTATTGAGTGCTTCTTACATTCTAGGTGCTATCCTGAGCACTCTCTATATTTACTCTTCAAAAAAAAAAAACTTTATAAGGAAAGACGTTGTAATCTATATTCAGATAAGGAAATGGAGGCACAGCAAGGTCAGTAACTTGCCTAAGGTCCCAAAGACAGAACCTAGGCAGTCTGACAGAGGGTGAACAAAATCCTGTTTTTTTTTTCCTTTTTTTTTTTCTGGGACAATCCTGGTTTTTGCCTTGAAAGTTTCATGTCCCTGAAAACTCTTCAGCCTGGGCAAACTGGGACAGTTGGTGACCCTAATTTGACCCTAGAGTCCTTGTATATCACTATTACATTTTTCTTAAGCCTACAAGAGCATGTATGCATGTAATCAGAGGAATGGAGGAGAGAGCATTGCTATAGCGGCATGTGTGAGACTTTTAATTTGTAGATTCCTATTTTTATTCAATTAGCCTGACACCACGGGAGCAGGAAAAAAGAGTGGGGCCATTCCCTCAGTCAGGTAGCTGCAGAAATGAGAAATAGCCACAGAGACATAGTAGCTAATCCAGCTGCTATCATCAGAAATCCATGTGGAGATCTAGTAAAAAAAAAAAAAACCAAAAAAAACCCAAATATGTATATAATACATACACACACACACACACACACACACACACATATATATATATAATCTTGTCACTATGGTAAGTGAACAATTTGCATGCACTCTTTCAATTACTCCTCAGAGTAGCTCTATGAGATAGGTACTAGTATCGCATCCATTTTCCAGATGAAGAGAGTTTAAGAAACTTACCCAAAGCAAGGTTAATCAAAACTCAAGCTGCCTGCCTGCAAAATCCATGCATGTTTTACCTAAATGTAAGTGCATATTTGATTCCTAACTGGGCTCATAATGACTAACAGTAGGAAAGACTCTCGAAATCCTGAATCTTTGGGCTTGCTGAAAGAGATGCTGATTTGTGCTTGAATGGAGAAGCCTAGCAGCTAAACAATTAGAGATATAAAGATTTCCAACAGCTTTGGGAACAAGCACTTGTTTAAACGTGTTGAGGCTGTGAAGAGCAACAAATAAGGTTCTGCTCTATTTTTGCCACCAGGAGCCATGTGATCTTGAGCAAGACTCATTTAAACTCTCTTGGTTTAGGTACGTAAGTATAAAATGAGGATAATTGTTTCTTACTTATTTCAAAGATTATCTTCTGAAGACCCTTCTTTTTCTAAGATTAATCACAATCCATACATCCCTGATTTCTCAAGCTACATTATATTTGTATTAGTCTGTTCTCATGCTGCTAATAAAAATATACAAGACTGGGTAATTTATAAAGGAAAGAGGTTTAGTTGATTCACAGTTCAGCATGGCTGGCGGGGTTGGAGGGCCTTAGGAAACTTACAGTAATGGCAGAAGGGATAGCAAACACGTCCTTCTTCACAAGGCAGCAGGAGGGAGAATGAGTGCCCATTAAAGGAGGAAGTCCCTTCAAAAACCATCAGATCCCGTGAGAACTAACTCACTATCATGAGAACAAGATGTGGGAAACAGCCTCCATGATTCAATTATCTCCGCCTGGTCCCTCCCATGACATGTGGGGATTATGGTAACTACAGTTCAAGATGAAGATGAGATTTGGGTGGGGACACAGCCAAATCATATTAATACCTGAGAAAAAACAAGGACCCAGTATAGAAAACTTTATACTAATACACAGTATATATACATTTATATAATTCAAGAATAAATTTGGCTAGAGTCCTATAATAGGATTTCTCAAGTTAGAATTTCTAAACTGGCCCCCCAAAGATGTTCTGCGTAATCCCCAGAACCTGTGAATGTGATGAAATGTCTTTGATTATATTATATGACACAGTTGACCTTGAAATAAGGGGATTATTCTGGGTTAGCCAGTGGGCCCGTTACAATCACATGATCCCTTAAAAGCAGAGAGCTTTCTTTGACTGGTGGCAAGTGGGGCTAAAGTAGGAATAATGGTAGTTGAAGAGATTGAAGCAAGAGGGCCATTTGACACACCCCTCTTGGCTTCAAAGATGGAAGGAATATGGGTGGCCTTTATAATCTAAGAGCAGATCCCAGCTAACAGCAAGCAAGAGATCAGGAACCTCAGTCCTGCAAGTACAAGGAATGAATTCAGCCAATAGCCAGAATGAGTTTGCAAGTGGATGCTTCTCTAGAACCTCTAGATAATATCCCAGCCTAACCAACACTGATTTCAGTCTTACGAGGTCCTGAGCACAGAACTTAGTGAAGTCCACTTGAATTTCTGACCTGCAGAACTGTGAGATGATAACTGTACTGTGATGATAAATGTGAGATGTAACTGTGAGATGATAAGTAACTTAACTTGAAGGTTTTTTGTTAGATACCAGTAGATAATTAACATGTCTCCATCTAGGTTTCTTAGATTCCTAATTTTTTATCTCCTACTCTTGTGGCCTTTTGTGCTGCATCCTAGACTGAGGATATTGTCTCAGTATTTCCATATTCCCTCTTGATTTCAAGCAGTTCCACAAAACAAGGAGTCTCCAATCATGTCCTCTCTAATCAAACTCTTGGCAGGATGCTGCTGCTTGACTTTGGTTGTCACCGTCTCTGTCCCTTACCTTATCATTGCTACAGGCCACTGTTTCAATTATTGATCGAGGTCTTACTATCTCACCTTTCCTACTTTCTATTAGAACCAATAAATAAATTCATTAGACCTGATTAATAAATGAATTCAATAAAGTTGCAGGGTACAAAATAAACATAAAAAATCAGTTGCATTTCTTTACACAAATAATGGTCTCTCTGAAAAAGGAATCAAGAACATAATCCCATTTACAATAACATCCAAAAGAATAAAATTTAACCAAGGATGTGAAAGACCTTCACACTGAAAACTATAAAACGTTGATGAAAGAAATTAAAGAACACACAGTTAACTGGAAAGATATCCCAGGTTTATGAATTGGAAGACTTAATATTGTTAAAATGTCTCTATTGCTTGAAGCAATATATGGATTCAATGTAATTCCCATCAAAATTCCAATGCATTTTTCATAGAAGTAGAAAACATTCTAAAATTTGTATAGAACCACAAAGATGTCAAGTAGCCAAAATAATTTTGAGAAAGAAAAACAAAGTTGGAGGCATCATACTTTCTGATTTCAAATTATAATACAAAGAAATAGTAATCAAACAGTACGATACTGACATAAAAACAGACTCCTACAGCAATGGAATAGAATAGAGAGCCCAGAAATAAACCTATGCATAGATGGTCAGCTAATTTTTGACAAGGCCACCAGGAAGATACCATGGGGGAAAGGCTAGTCCCGTCAATAAATGATGTTGGGAAAACTTGGTATCCACAGACAAAAGAATGAAACTTCACTAATACCATACAGAAAAATAAACTTAAAGTAGATTAAAGACTGAAACATAAGACCTAAAACTGTAAAACTCCCAGAAAAAAACATAGGGGAAAAGTTTATTGATTTGGCCTTGGCAAGGATTTTTTTGGGTATCTCACCAAAAGCACAGAGAACAAAAGCAAAAATAAACAAGTGAAATGACAGAAAACTGAAAAGCTTCTGTACAGCAAAGGAGTTAATCAGCAAAATGAAAAGGCAGCCAAGAGATTGGGAGAAAATATTAGGGAATTATGGGTCAGATAAGGGGTTAACATCAAAAAACAAGGAACTTGCCCAGTGCAATAGTAAAAAAAAAAATTCAATTAAAATTTGGGCAAAATACACGAGTAGACATTTGTCCAAAGAATAAATAAAATGGCCAACAATTATATGAAAAGGTACTCAACATCATTAGGTATCAGGGAAATGCAAATCAAAACCACATTGAAATATCATCTCACTCCTGTTAGAACAGCCGTTATCAAAAAGAAAAGAGATATAAAGTGTTGATAAGGTTGTGAAGAAAAGAGAACCCTAATACAATGTTGGTAGGAATGTAGATTGGTGCAGCCATTGTGGAAAACATTATGGAGGTTTCTAAAGAAATTAAAAATAGATTTATCATAAGACCCAGCAGTCCTCCAATTTTTTTTACTCTTAAGTTTAAAAAAGTTTTTAAAAGTGTCTATTAGATGAAAGGAGAATATACGACTTATGAAAAATTCAGATGCTTTTTTGTTGGTCAAGTGTTACTAGGGAGACATTGTGGCGACAGAGTTGAAGCAATAGAGGTGAAATCCAAAGTGACATGAGGCTAAGATTAGAACCAGAATCATTGTGAGGAAACAAATTTACACCAGACGATAGAGCTCAAGAGTAAAACGGAAATGGAAAAGGAAAAGCAAGGTCAATAGCTAAGAATAGAGCAGGACTAAGGCTGTGAATGGCAAATTGGTGCTTGGTGTGTATTACAAGGGGTGTGTTCTCAGTCTGGACATAGAGTATATTAGTCCTGTCTGTAAGTGCAAGTCCTAAATATGTATTAGCTGTTACTAAAGTACTGTGGGTATATGTGTGCATGGAGAGGGAAAGACAAGCAATTAATGGAAAGATGTTCACACAAGATGGAGCAGAGTGGGAAGCTGTTTTTAAAAATAATACAAATTGTGTGTGGATACAGGTTGATCCCCTCTTTTAATAGTGAGTGTTACTGATTTTATCTAAACAATTTACTCTTTAAGGACTTTGAGGCTAGGAAAATAAACCTATTTTATATTAACCATTATTTTAGCTTCAAAAAAGACAAAAGGTCTTTGGTGAAACTAGCAATGTAACCCTTGGGCCCAAGTCATGAAAATGTGTATACTCGCAGCATAACTCTCTCTAGCTGTTAAGCTGTCGCAGTGCCTGCTCTGTCAATATTTTAGAGCATTCTATCACCCCAGTGGCATTCTACAAAGTTTTCAGAGCTGATGCTGGAATTTTCTGAGGCTAGCTCTATAAATAATTGAGTTTCCATCCCATAGATTTTACTTCCGTTTTTGTTATGTCTAGCTGGAAAATGTACTGACACCATTCAGCTTTCTTCTCTCCCTCTAGGTTTCTTCCAACACTAACTCTGGCCCATTTCTCCCTTAAAAAATAAATGTGGAAAGAGCTGAGATTAGCTTCCCCTGCTAAAAATGGTGCCTTTGTGGGTAAGCTTCACCAGTATTATTGATAAGATTAAATTGTTTTGTGGACCTCCAAAGAATTTTAGTTCTGTTAGGAGCCTCTAGCTTGAGAGTTTTGGCTGGACCTTTGAAATTTTGTAGGCCTTAGGAATAGGCCTAGACAGGAGGATATTGGGTTTTGCTCTGTAGATGGAGGATTCATTTTGTAAAGATTTGGGCAGAAAGCTGTTTTTTGGTCTTATTAATTCATGCTATTGTGCTTTGATTATGTAACAGCTTCATTGCTTTTAATGATTGATGGAGGTGATGATGGTGACGTACTCTCTTGAGACCAGGTGGTGTTAACAGGTTTTAACATTGGTTCCTCATTCCTACTCAACCAGCATGACTTTTCTCTTGATATTTTTCATGTTGTCAAGGTCTTGGATTATTGGAAATGAAAGACAAATAAAAAAGAAAATCTCACCCCAAATTTTAAGATATCTCAATTCATAAAGTAACTTTTTGTGATCCTAGGGCACCATACTTCATCTGATCAAACACTTTCACTGGAAGGAAATCTGTTGGATATAGTTAGTATTTATATGATAGATGACCAAAAGAATTGGTAGGCAATCCTACTTTTGGGTTATTATGTACTGCAACCTTGTTTTGGGTTATTATCTATTGAGTATTATCTATTGAGTGTAATAGAAGTTAACTACTTCAATGTCAGATCTTCTAAAAGAGTGAAGATACAGGGAATATCATTTATTTACTCTTCACTTATTTATTTAGTCAAAAATATTTATCACATATCCACCATGTGCCAGATACTGTGTTAGGTGCTGGGAATACATAAGTAAAGAAAACAGACAGGCTCTCAGGGCACTTTCATTTTAATAGGGAACACAGAAGACAGTAATGAAATAAAGTAAGAGATAAGCACTAATCTCATGAAGAAGACAACACTGTGGGTAAGAGTGATTAGTCACTAAAAAAAGTAAGAATTTCTAAAAAGGTAGATAGATAATATATCTTATAAAAACCATAATATCATAAGGAACAGCAGTATAATATATAGCTATTGACCATCAGGATACATGATATTTGCTACAATGACTTTTTTTTTCTTTTAACTTTGCATTTCCTTTTATATTTCTTCAGGTTTCCTATTATACAGGACATCGGGGGCAAGGGTAGACAGGATTGCAAAACTTTTGATCTAATAGATATTTTAGAATGATCTAATTTCCTTCACTTTGTAGATGATGAAAGTGAGGCTCAGAGAAGTTATCAGACTTGTTCAGGGTTTATAGCTAGGTACAGCTAATTACAAGTACCCAGTGCTCATCCCTGGAAATTTCCAGTGAGTGGTGCATCTCTAGGTTTTTAATTTATAAAGCCTGAAATCTAAGCTTTCATGGTCTCATATGTGATCAACACTGAGATGGCTCAAGTTCTCCAGGGGTTACTTTTTATTTAATACCTATTAACAGCCCACAAGCTCTCTTCTTACCCCCAAATCAGGAAGAAGCCTAGCCTTTAATGAGCTCTTACTTGCCTTCTCTCTGTCTGGCTTAATGCTCTCTAGGCTTCAATGTGGGTGGATTCCAGCAATTTCAAACTGTTTCCCCAGGCTGCTATGGATATGCTTAGATTGCTTAAGTCTCAATGTGGACACAGTTAATTTTGTGAGCACTTCTGAGACGAGACTATGTAGTTAGCAAAACATTACCAAAGGTTTGGGGATAACAGAAGAGAATTATTTTGCAGAACAGAAAAAGAAACCTGGATATTAGCTGTCACTAGAGTTTATTGGCAAAGCCCTCAAGAAGAGTTCCCTCTTTGTCATCTCTTTCAACCTTCTTCTAAACCTAGTCCTACCACCATCGTGTGGTAATCAGCCTAAGACACCATGGCCTTTGACCATGTCCCCATTACCTGCAGCCCTAGCTGTTGGGCCATCACTGGCCCTAGAGAGTTGAGAAAATCCTTTCTTCGTCAAGACAGACACTTCAGTCCACAATGATGATAACCTTGTGTTAAATCATACAGAGCAGTTTGTTCTTCATAGTCTCACATGTTCTATCCCAGATTTGAATTTGGGCTTTCTTTTTACCTAATCAAAAAGCTGTTCCCGCTACTACCATTTATGATGCCTTCACTTCCAGCTAAATTTAAAACAAATAAACAGAAAACTGTTGGCAGCTTTGAAATAATAATTTCCCTTGCCTAATAGGCAATTATCAAAATTTTAATTCTTACTGGGTCAAATTTCTGACCATCTCCTTACATGATAATCTAAAGAATTTACCCCACTACTTTGCTGGTAGTTAGCTTTCCTTACCAACTTCACAGTGTGTTTCAAAATCCAGCCTTCTCTGGGAGGCTGCTTATCCTCATGTCCTTCTTTTTTTCTTTTCTTTTCTTTCTTTCTTTCTTTTTTTTTTTTTTTTGAGACAGAGTTTTGCTCTGTTGCCCAGGCTGGAATACAGTGGCACAATCTTGGCTCACTGCAGCCTCCACCCCCTGGGTTCAAGTGATCCTCTTGTCTCAGCCTCCTGATTACAGCTACCTGCCACCATACCTGGTGAATTTTTTTGTGTGTTTTTAGTAGAGACAGGGTTTCACCATATTGGCCAGGCTGGTCTTGGACCCCTGACTTCAACTGATCTGCCCGCCTTGGCCTTCCAAAGTGCTGAGATTACAGGCTTGAGCCACTGCACCCAGTTGTTATCCTCATGTCCTTCTAATCAGCATGTTATTCTTAGCACATAGGTGTTCAGTTTGGATGCCATTTTCACCTGTCATTTATACATATGTGTTCTTCTCACAATTAGAGCACAAACACTTTAGAGACAGTTACTTTGTGTCATGATTCCCTCACCTCCTGTTCTCCACATCTCACAACAATGCCTATTTAGCACTCAACAAATATAACCTATTTCTTGGCAGACTAAAATCTATTGTTATCCCACAAACATTGCCAAAGGCCTTACACTTACCACATTGTCATTTCTGCTTTGATATTGTCCTTCATTTCACCTTCCTATTGAATTTGTCCCAAGGTCAGTGCTTACTGCTTGTCATATGGATTTGGCATGAAATTCAGATGAAATTCCCATTAAAAGGCATAATGTAGATATCGTTTGACATGAGAAAGCTTAATCTTTACATTTTATGTTATAATTTTCTATTGTGTAACCCAACAGGAAATAGTATGTTGAGAGGCTGGAGATTGAACTGAAGACAGAGTGTCACATTGTTGCTGCTTGATCCAAGAAAACGACATGGCCTTGTGTGTAGTGGTAGGGATGCTGGTGATCTTAGGAGGCTAGTCAGAGCTGTAATCAGGGCCTGAAAGCCAGTGCAGGGGAGTGTACAGGCAAAGGGGTCACACCTAATGAATGGGTCTTATTGAGAACAGGGAGATGGGCTAAGAAAGAGATATGGGCCGGGTACGGTGGCTCACACCTGTAATCCCAGCACTTTGGAAGGCCGAGGGGGATGGATCATTTGAGGTCAGGAGTTTGAGACCAGCCTGACCAACATGGTGAAACCCCGTCTTTACTAAAAATGCAAAAAACTTAGCCAGGCGTGGTGGTGCATGCCTGTGATCCCAGCTATTCGGGAGGCTGAGGCAGGAGAATCGCTTGAACCCAGGGGCTGGAGGTTGCAGTGAGCCGAGATTGCACCATTGCACTCCAACCTGGGTGACTGAGCATGACTCCATCTCAAAAAACTAAATAAATAAAAGAAAGAGACATGGAGAAGGTGTGGGTCACTATACTCTCAGGCCCAACTGTGGCCTGAAAACACACAACATAGGAGGAGAAGTGGAGGGATGGATCAAGGAGTGAGGAGTACATTTTGCAGGTGT